>NC_045959.1:11944697-12258625 GCF_010909765.2 Amblyraja radiata | reverse complement strand
TGATACAATGACATTCAATTTTAATCATATAATTCATCTTGCTTTTATTAAAATGGGATTTTTAAGATTAATATTGATTTACTTTGTTTTGATTATAAATGTTTAATATTGTAATATACTAACGGGAAAACATGGAATGCATCATAGCAAAGGCACATAATCAAATTCAAGAGAACTATGCTGGTTGATTTTTATCAAGCACCTTAGCAAACTGCACTTTACAATAGAAAAACTTATTTGATTTTCTCTGAAGTTTAATTCAAGGATTTCACTGACTGTTTCGCAAGCCTACATCAGCTGCACATGAAGAATTATATATTGTGGTTATGGTGCTCATTTCTCTTTTAGGAAATAATTATTCTTTTTTTTTTAAACATTACAAAGAACAACTGAATATCAGTCAATCACATCACAGGTAATTTATTCCTAAAAACAGCTTTGTTATGCTAACAGGAAAGGATAACAAAACAATATAAAAACATGGACAGCTGATTTCAGTTGGTACAAATTTGGCAGCAAAGAATGACAGTCATAAAAAAGTTATCATTCATATAGAAGAGGTGTATAAAATTAAATTCTCTGGGCTTTCAGAAACTTTTTTTTATTTTCATGGGGCAATTCTCAAATCTTATGGGTGAATAGGAATAAGGGATAATGGTGACCTGTCAACTGCTACAGTTTACAACATATATTAGCAACCCCATGTTATCATATGGGGGGGAGGGGGGAGATTGCAGTTTGTTTTGGAACTTTTCCATAACGCAAAGCCACATCATCTGCGTGTCAGGAAATACAAGTTGAAAACAAAATAAGCTTGCGCTTTTCCCCCCCCCACTAATTCTGTAAGAGCAAATTTTATTTGATACCTCACATTTTTTGGGTAGTGATCTGTGAATTCTGGAAGAGCAAATCTTTTTAACCTGAACATCTATCACATAGAGATACATTAATAATTAAGGGGAAGGTTCACAAGCATGTAGCATATTTGCAGATGATACAAAAGTAATTGGAGATGGAAGGCGAGCAAGAATCATGCAGCTTACAGTGAGATCTTGATAGATTCAGTGAGTGAGCAAACAGTTAGCAAATGGAGTAATATGGGGGAAAAACGTGTTTACTTTGGTAGAATCAACAGTTTTTGTCCCCTTATTTTAGAAAATATATATTATCACTGGAGGCAATTCAGCAAAGTTTTACAACAATATTCCTGAATATGTAGGGAATGACTTAAGAGGATGTACTTGTGATCATTGGAGATTAGAAGAATGAGCGTATCTGATTGAAACATGTAATATTCCTAAAAGGCTTGACAGGGTAAATGGTGGGGGAATTATTGCCCTCATGAGTTAATCTAAGAAAAAAGAGCAGGGTCTCAAAATACCCAAAGATGCCCATTTAAGACACAAAAGAAAAGTATTTTTTTCTCTCAAAGTGTCGCAAGTCTTCAAAATTTCTTGCCCTAGAAAGCTGGAAAGGGTCAATCCTCAAATATATTCAAAGATGAGAGAGATTAACTTTTAATTAGCAAGAGAACAAAGAGCAACAAAATATGCTCCCAAAATGGCACCCAAACCCAGGCGACTATTTACGTGCTAGCCACAGAAACAGATCTACAATCACATATTACAATTGTCACTCTTAAATCTCTATTCACTGTAAATGGCTCAATTGTAATCATGTATTGTCGTTTCACTGCCTAGATAGCACGGTACACGTGATAATAAACTAAAGAATCAAAGGTTATAAGGAAAGGGTGGGAAAGCAGACATGAGGAAAGCTGTCCAACTCATGCTCTCATCAAATGGGCAGAGCAGGCTCAAGGGGTCAAATGTCTTGTCCCTGCTCCTATTGCTTATGATTAATGTTTCTGCCAGGTTACCAATGCACTTAAGCAATACTTGTTAAGTTAAATTACTAATTATTAATTAATTTAAATATCCCATTAATTGACATTATATAAAAATTGAATTTCCTGGTAAAAATAAATTAATATACAAACATGAAAATGTCAAGAAATGAGACCAACACGTACAGAGAGATATCCACAAAATGACCAAAGGCTATTTTTACATTGTTTGGTCAAATGTGTTCTAATTTTTCTTTTGGTAAATTTTTTTTTTTAATGTACAAATGGAATCAAGCCATCTTGAAGGATAGCAATTGTTTGGAGGGTGAAATATTGCTTAAAGAAAAACCCAATACCTTCCACCTCCACTGAATCCATCTTCACATTCACTGCAACGTTTGTTATTTTAGCTTTGCAATTATGGTCTACGATTTGATTTTGGTGAGATTGTTCTCAGAACCTTGCCCTCTGAACCAAAACTTGGTTGAGGGTTGGGGGTGGGGTTTAAGATGGGGTGTAATCAGCAGATCTGGGAGCATATTGTTGAACTTGAACACCCGGACAGTTCTGTTTGTTTTCCAACTCCACAATGTTCAGACTCTATTCTGAATGCTTAATGGGGCAGCTGGTATTTATTTAATAGTAAACCCACTTGGTAGTAATTTTAATTACAGTGAATTGATCCTTAATTTATTTTACATTTCATATTTCAAATCTGCTCCTAATAAATCCAATAAAAGTAACAAAAATGCCACTTACACCATTTTAACTAAAGTTGGAAGTAGTGAACGAACATAGCAGAGACTGCACACTCTAAGAGCATGCAACATTAAAGAAAAGTATTTATTTAGGCTGTATGGTTTATTGCCAACAATTTCAGTACATACAAATTGTTTCTTTTTGTCAGTTGAAAGTCGAGTCATCTCTTCTTTATCTGCTTTCAGCTCCTCCTCATTATACTGAAAATCTCGAACTACAAACCTGAAGAGAAAGGTATAGAAAATTGATTGTAATCATTTGTAAAAAAATATAACTCGATGGCAGCAGGCGAGACGCGTGGATGATCTGTTGCCTCCCTGGTGCCAGGGTTCAAGATGTCACGAACCGAATTCAGCCCATTCTCGAGAGGAAAGGTGAACAGCCGGCAGTAGTTGTGCACGTAGGCACAAATTGGGATGAAGAGGAAGGAGGTTCTGCAACGCGAGTTCAGAGAATTAGGAAGAAGACTGAAAATCAGGACTTCTAGGATGATTATCTCTGGATTGCTTCCAGTACCTCGTGCTAGTGAGGACAGGGAGATAGGGGATCCGAATGTGTGACTCAGGGGCTGGTGCAAGGAGCAAGGATTCAGGTTTATAGACCACTGAGATCTCTTCTGGGGTGGGGGTGACCTGTACAAAAGGGACGGGTTACACCTTAACTGGAGGGGGACCAACGTTCTGGCAGGCAGGTTTGCTAGGGCTACACGTGTGGGTTTAAACTAAACAGTGGGGGGGGAGGGAGGGATTGATAAATTGGGAGTATAAAGATGGAGTTGAAGGGGAAGTGAGTACAGAAAAAGTTACAAAAGACTCCTGAATTAATGGGAAGGAAAGTTCGAGAACGGATATGAGAGTAAGATCAGGGCCTGGTGTGAGAGGGGAGGTGAATACCGAGGTCAAAGTGTTGTATATAAATGTATAAAGTATAAGAAATAAAGTGGACAAGCTTGAAGCTCAGTTTGAAATTGGCAAGTATGATGTTGTGGGAATTACAGAGACATGGCTGCAAGAGGGTCAGGGCTGGGAGCTGAATATTCAAGGGTATATCTCCTATCGAAAAGACAGACAGGTGGGCAGAGGGGGTGGGCTAGCTCTGTTGGTGAGGAATGAAATTCAGTCCCTCGCAAGGAGTGACATTGAAACAGGAGATGTGGAGTCAGTATGGATAGAACTAAGAAATTGTAAGGGTAAAAAGACCCTAATGGGACTTATCTACAGGCCCCAAACAGTAGCCTGGATATAGGGTGCAAGTTGAATCAGGAGTTAAAATTGCCATCTAGTAAAAGTTATGCTACGGTTGTTATGGGAAATTTCCGTATGCTACGGTTGTTATGGGAAATTTCAACATGCAGGTAGACTGGGAAAATCAGGTTGGTACTGGACCCCAAGAAAGGGAGTGTGTGGAGTGCCTCCGTGATGGATTCTTAGGGCAGCTTGTATTGGAGCCGACCAGGGAGAAGGCAACTCTGGATTTAGTGTTATGAAATGAAGCAGATTTGATAAGGAACTTGAGGTTAAGGAGCCATTAGGAGGTAGTGACCATATTATGGTCAGGTTTAATCTACAATTGGAGAGAAGGGTAAATCAGAAGTGTCGCTGTTACAGTTGAATAAAGGGGACTATGGAGCCATGAGGGAGGAGCTGGCCAAAGTTGACTGGAAAGATATCCTAGCAGGGATGACAGCGGAACAACAATGGCAGGTATTTCTGGGAATTATACAGAAGGTGCAGGATCAGTTCAATCAAAAGAGGAAGAAAGATTCCAAGGGGAGTAAGGGTCGACCATGGCTGACAGTATAAAAATCAGGGACAGTATGAAAATAAAAGAGAAGTACAACGTAGCAAAGATGAGCGGGAAGCAAGAGGATTGGGTAATGTTTAAAGAGCAACAGAAGATAACTAAAAAGGCAATACGGGGAGAAAAGATGAGGTACGAAGGTAAGCTAGTCAAGAATATAAAGGAGGAATGTAAATGCTTCTTTAGGGATGTGAAGAGGAAAAAATTAGTTAAGACCAAAGTTGAAATCCACATTAGGCAGGAAATGATGTTGGGTAAGACTGATGGGACTGAAGGCTGATAAATCCTCAGGGCCTGATGATCTGCATCCCAAGGTATTTAAGGAAGTGGCTCTAGAAATCGTGGACGCATTGGCTATAATTTTCTAATGTTCCATAGATTCAGGATCAGTTCCTGTGGATTGGAGGAATGTTATCCCACTTAAGAAAGGCGGGAGAGAGAAAACAGGGAATTATAGACCAGTTAGCCTGACATCGGTAGTGGGGAAGATGCTGGAGTCAATCATAAAAGATGAAATAGCGGCATATTTGGATAGCAGTAACAGGATCGTCAGAGTCAGCATGGATTTACGAAGGGGAAATCATGCTTGACTAATCTTCTTGAATTTTTTGAGGATGTAACTAGAAAAATGGACAAGGGAGAGCCAGTGGATGTAGTGTACCTGGACTTGGTATCAGAAAGCATTTGATAAGGTCCCACATAGGAGATTAGTGGGCAAAATTAGGACACATGGTATTGGTGGTAGAGTGCTGACATTGGTGGTAGAGTGCTGACATGGATAGAAAATTGGTTGGAAGACAGGAGACAAAGAGTAGGGATTAATGGGTCCCTTTCAGAATGGCAGGCAGTGACTAGTGGGGTACCACAAGGCTCGGTGCTGGGACGGCAGCTATTTACAATATACATCAATGATTTAGATGAAGGGATTCAAAGTAACATTAGCAAATTTGCAGATTTGGGTGTTGGCTTTTGGTCCCCTAATTTGAGGAAGGACATTCTTGCTATTGAGGGAGTGCAGCGTAGGTTTACAAGGTTAATTCCCGGGATGGCGGGACTGTCATATGCTGAGAGAATGGAGTGGCTGGCCTTGCATATTCTGGAGTTTAGGAGGATGAGAGGATATCTTATTGAAACATATAAGATTATTAAGGGTTTCGACACACTAGATGCAGGAAACATGTTCCCGATGTTTGGGGAGTCCAGAACCAGGGCCACTGTTTAAGAATAAGGGGTAAGCCATCTCGGAGATGAGGAAACACTTTTTCCACACAGAGAGTTGTGAGTCTGTGGAATTCTCTGCCTCAGAGGGCAATGGAGGCCTGTTCTCTGGATACTTTCAAGAGAGTGCTGGATAGGGCTTTTAAAGATAACGGAGTCAGGGGATATGGGGAGAAGGCAGGAACGGGGTACTAATTGGGGATAATCAGCCATGATCACATTGAATGGTGGTGCTGGCTCGAAGGGCCGAATGGCCTACTCCTGCACCTATTGTCTTACAGAAATTATTTGACAAGAATTTCTTACTTATTCTCCCTGGCCTTCAGTCGAAAGTCATCAACTGCCTTCCTGAACAATGTCACACTATACAAGCCAGAATCGTTATCTTCACTTATCAACCTTGAAGAGAGGTAAAATACAAATATTTAATAAAATATGGTTATCTAAGATCATTTGCCAGATTTTGCTTGCATTTGCCACTGTGTGGTCATGTTCAGATGCAAAAGGCTTATTTTCCTCCCCGATACACCCCTCCAGTTAAGTCCTCAGCAAATGCACGATCTTACCATTACAATGGAGAAGCCAGGCTCCCAAAACTTATTGACAGCCAGCAATGGCCCACCAGCTTTGTCAACTGTCAGAGTAGCAATTTTTAATGTTTCTGTACATCTGACAATGAAACACAAAAAGCTAGATACAACCAACAAAACAATTCTAAAAATGTAGCACATACTAAAACTTTCTGTCCCTCATCTCTACAATCTGTATTGAGATTGATGGTGCTGATGGTGATGATTTATCATCCATCTCAAAGCACATTATCACAAAAAATGATGGGTAATCTTGTGATAAAGTTTCACCATGGGGAATCCAGAAGCAGTAAGCATCAAAACATACAGGACCTACAAAAGAGTCTGGAACTTTTACCCTTAAGAATCATAGTGATACAATGTGGAAACAGGTCCTTCGGCCCAACTTGCCCGCACCAGCCAACATGTCCCAGCTACACTAGTCCCACCTGCCTGCGTTTGGTCCATATCCCTCCAAACTTGTCCTATCCATGTAACTAACTGTTTCTTAAAATGTTGGGATAGTCCCAGCCTTAACCACCTCATCTGGCAGCTTGTCCCATACACCCACCACCCTTTTGTGAAAAAGTTAACACTCAGATTCCTATTAAATCTTTTCCCCTTCACCTTGAACCTATGGTCCTCCATTTCCCTACTCTGGGCAAGAGATTCTGTGCATTTACCGATTTGTTCCTCTCATGATTTTATACACCTCTATAAGATCACCCCTCATCCTCCTGTGTTCCAAGGAATAGAGACCCAGCCTTCTCAACCTCTTCCTATGTCTCAGAACCTCTAGTCTTAGCAACATCCTCGTAAATCTTCCCTGAACCCTTTCAAGCTTGAAAATATCCTTCCTATAAGATGTTGCCCAGTACTGAACACAATACTCTAAATGCAGTCTCACCAATCTCTTATACAACTGTAACATGACCTCCGAACTTCTATATGATAACATGTGCATGGAAGTCCCAGACTGTGCCATCAAAATAGAAAATTAAGTTCAAAATACATCGCTGTTTAAATTTTGAAACCTACATTTTAATGCACAGAATTTGCTATCCTTTACGAAACGATAAACTTTATTCATCCCCGGAGGGAAATTGGTCTGCCAACAGTCACAACACACAAGGTACACAAAAACTTAAAAGTGAAAGAAAAAAGGACAAGTGACTGTTGGCTGGCTGCTGTGTGCACAGCGCCTTCACCGGAACAAATGAACAAACAAACAAACACAGACTTATCCCCTGGACAGAGGATTCTAAAACTAAAGTGCCCCACACCCACGGGTTCCACTTTGTTCTCCCACCAACCCTCACGGCAGTCCCCCCACACCCGGGATGCTCCTTTGCTGACAAGGTCCCCGTTGCCGCCAAGGCCCCACCACCGCCGAGGATCCCGTTGTCGATGATGCTCAAGCTGCCACCGCCGCCTTCGCTGAGGCTCCTTCGGCTCAGACAGGCCTCGCCGCCCAGCTTCTTTGCAGTTCTCTGGGAGGCCTGTGGGGCAAGTCAGGCTGACAGGGGCGCGTTTCGGTCGTCAGTGCCGCGGTTGTTCGGCGGGCCCGGCCCTCTTCCACCGTGCGTGCGGCTCCCCGGGACACACCCACAGTGTGCAGCTCCCCGGGATATTTATTCCTGAGTGTACGTTGATGCTGAACTAGTAATCATGTGGATATGCCTCTTTCCAGATTCATTTAGGGTCTATTATGTACATTCCATATACCTTAAGTGTAATAAGTTCTTTTGGACAGATGTTAAAAACCAGAGAAACTTAATCTATGTAGCATGTCTGACCAGTACACTATTTGAAAAAGGCACAAAGTGATTGAGTAGCTCAGCGGATAAGGCAAAATCTCTGGAGAACATAGGTGTAATGCATTCATACATATTCATGTATATGTTAATGAGTTGGTGTTCAATATAAATAAGCAGGGAATGTTGGGTAATAAATCTCTCTCTCGTGATCCAGGCAACCAGCGTGTAAGTTGTTATTTATTCTGCCGTCCGGAATATAACAAAATTGGCGACGAGGATGGGGTAGAGTTTGTGAACTCATCCTTTAAATACAGTGCAGGGCTGTTTTGCATCAAGCAGTATTGTTTAACATTTTAAACAGTAAATACGGAGTTGTGTCGCAGTTTTTGCGAGCTGGACACGATAGGCCGCAGATCCTTCTATGCAGGGGACTGTAGTTTAAAACAGCAGCTGGACAAATCGTCGAGAGTTTGTCAGGCTATCTCTATGTTGTGACTACACGGCAAGATGCCGTCTTTGGGATTGTATAAGATTTTTTTTTTTTTGAGCTCTTCAAGCTGAATAGCCTTTGTACAGCTAAGTTTTAGGCGAATTGTTACACCAGAACAGACAGGAAATCAGGGTTTTTGAACAGACTTTAAAAAAGAGAACGACACGATGGCAGCGTCCACGGGCTACATCGGAAACCTTGGCACTTTTGACAAGAGTAGAGAGCTGTTCAGCTCCTATATGGAGAGAGCAGACATGTTTTTCACGGCAAACAACATAATAGAGATTAGTGAAGGAGAGATAGTGACTGAAACAAATAAGGCCATTTGCGAACGCATTAAAGCGATTCTGCTCATGGAGATTGGTCCTAAAGTGTACACAAATAAAGTGTACGGCACACTCGTGAATCTCCTTGCGCTCACAAAGGCAAAAGACGTGCCATTCAATGACATTATGAAGAAGTTGGAGCACTTCAACCCAAAGCCTCTGGAAGTTGCAGAAAGCTATAAATTTGGCACTAGAAACCAGAAGCAGAATGAGACAATCAATGAGTACATTGTTGCCTTGAAAAACTTAACTGTGCACTGTAACTTTGGAACCTTTCTCGAACGCGCACTACGCGACAGATTTGTTTGTGGTCTAGTGGATGAACAAATTCAGTCCAAACTCATGAACACTACAGATCTTACATTCGAGAAAGCATGCAAGATTGCTACGACAATGGAGATGGTCATTTATGCAACCAACATTGATAAGCCTACAACCAGCCAAGGCAGGGTCTTTCAAACTAAACTGTTGATAAATGAACAGTTAATCGATATGTGTATTGACACGGCAGCAGATTGTTCGGTCATGAGCAAAGACGAATGAAACAAAGTTCCCACAGATACTATTGTTTGAGAGTAAGGTTAAACTGAGAACCTACTTGGGCGAAGTTTTGGAGACATGTGGGCAAATGAACTGTAAAGTTAAGCATAATAGTCAGTCAGTAACACTGCCCATCATAGTGGCCAGCTACAGAAATAAACCAACCCTCCTTGGAAAGGATTGGCTGAGTAGAATAGAGTTAGACTGGAAGAACATTTGTCCAAATCACGTCTTGAAAACGTCATAAGCAAACATGCAAACATTTTTGCTGACAGTGACACGGGAATAACAGGGTACTCTGCACACGTTCGACTTAAGCAAGATGTGAAACCTGTGTATTGACGACCAAGACCTGTACCATACGCACTAAAGCAACAAGTGGAGGAAGAACTCGACAAGTTAGAGCGGAATGGAGTACTCGTGAAGACAGACCAGAGTAACTGGGCAACGCCATTTGTGGCTGTACCCAGAGCAAGAGTCTTCATTAAACTGGATTTGTCTCACACTTATGCCCAACTCAATGTCGACAAGGAAAGTCAGCAGTACCTGACTATCAACACACATAAGGGCTTGTATTCATATACAAAGCTGCCCTATGGTTTGAAATCCTCCCCGAATATGTTCCAGTCTGCCATGGACAAAATGTTACAAGGCATTCCGCACTGTGTGTGCAACCAGGATGACCTACTGATATTCACAGAGAGTATGGTAGAACATCTGGAAATCCTTGAACAAGTTCAGTCACACGACTGAACTGCCACAATGTCAAACTGCGACAAAGTAAATGTGCATTTGCGCAGCCAGAGGTGGTCTACCTTGGACTCAAAGTAGATGTCAACCGACTTCGCCCTGTGAACGCGAAAGTTGAAGCAATAGTGAATGCTCCAAAACCCAACAATGTGTCAGAGCTACGATCATTCCTTGGGATAGTGCAGTTCTATGCACGATTCCTTCCAGATTTAACAACTGTGCTAAAGCCACTACATCATCTGCTACAAAAGGATGTGAAATGGATGTGGGGAAAGGAACAGCAACGTGCATTTGACATCTGCAAGGAAAACTTGACAAGTGACAAACTCCTTGTTCAGTACGACACGCGAGATGAAACTTGCGTGTGATGCTTCAAGTTATGGTGTAGGTGCAGTGATCTCCCATGTAATGAATGATGGACAGGAAAAGCCTATTGCTTTTGCATCCCGCACCCTATCACCGAGTGAACGCAATTATGCGCAGATAGAAAAGGAAGCACTCAGCATCGTGTTCAGAATCAAGAAATTCCATCAGTCTCTTCTCGGCAGACCATTCACCCTTTGACTGATCACAAGTCACTATTAGTGATACTGGGTCCCAAGTCAGCTATACCTTCCATGGCAGCATCAAGGATGCAGTGCTGGGTAATTTTGCTGTCCCAGTATGACTACAAGGTTGAGTACACAAGCTCTAAGTGCAACGCAGTTGCAGATGCGTTGTCCCAGTTGCCCCATGAGAACTCTGACGTGGGAAGTGAGAACTCAATCTAAACACTGCAAGTTGTAGATGAAGACTTTCCTGTGACTGCAACAGAAATTGCAGCAGAAACAGAGAAAGACACTGTGCTGAAGTGGGTCTATGAACAGACATTGAACAGTTGGACTGAAATCGATAGTGGATTGAACTCAGTTCTGAACTTAAAGCTGAAGCCTTGCCATAATCGACGCCATGAATTATCATGTGAGCAGGGATGCATTAAGTGGGGTTATAGAGTAGTTGTACCAGAGTCTTTGAGAAACAAAATTATGAATGAACTTCATGCCAAACATCCTGGAATAGTCAGCATGAAGCCAATTGCCAGAAGTTTTGTGTATTGGCCTGGTATTGACAGTGACATCGAGTCATTGGTGAGCAAATGTAGTGTCTGCCAAAATTGCTGGAGTAAAACACCAAAAACACCACTGCAACCCTGGTCATGGCCAATTAGACCTTTTCAGAGAGTTCATGTAGATATTTGTGAAAAGGGTAATGATCATTTTCTGGTACTAGTAGATAGTCATTCCAAATGGATTGAGGTTAAGCATATGGGGTCAAGCACTACTACTGAGTGTACCATAGATGAGTTGAGATCCATTTTTGCATGCCATGGTTTACCGGAATAACTTGTTTCTGATAACGGGCCTCAGTTTCGTTCAGAACGATTCAAAAAGTTCATGCAGTGGAAATGTGTAAAACACACACTTGTTCCCCCATATCATCCAGCCTCCAACGGGGGCGCGGAAAGGTCTGTTAGAGTTGTCAAAGATGCTCTCAAGAAACAGGTTTTGCAGGGTAGTTCAAAGCTCAACATGAAACATTGTTTGGCTAGTTTCTTGCTGAAGTACAGAACCACACACAACAGGTTACTCACCTGCAGAACTGTTGATGAAGAGAAGGCTAAGGATATGCCCAAGTCTAGTTCGACCCAATTTGGCCTTGAGAGTTGAGCAAAAACAGTTAAGTCAAAAATGCCATTTTGACTCCCACAAAAAGGAGAGGTACTTCAAGCCAGATGAGCAGGTTCATGTTCTCAGTCCTCCCAACAAGTCCAGTCGAGACAAATGGGATGTTGGGAAAATAGTGGAAGTGTGTGGAACAAAAAGATACTTAGTTGAAGTTGGAGACAGGATCAAAAGTGTTCATGTTGATCAAATGATTCCAGCCAAAGATGAACCAAAAACTGAGTATGAAGTCCTAATCCCCGAGTTTTTATCTGAAAGTGAGTTGGAAGAGATCACTGTGATTGAAACACAAAGTTCAGTTAGTACAGACAAAGAAGCAGATTCCTCTGGTCAAAGTCAGGGTATTAAAACAGAGCCAAACAAGCCAACAGTTGAGTCAACACCTAAACCCGTTACACCTGTTACTGTTAGACAATCAGGCAGGATCCATAAACCAGTAGTTGAACAATGCGGATATAGCGAGCATAATCTGCCTTCTGATTATTATCTAAATGGTGTCAAGTGGGGGAACGGGTGAAGGGTGGAATTTTACGTTGGGGAGAGAGTTGCGTTGGGGGACCAGGCCTCCCATGGGGGCTATGGGTGAGTGGTCGAATATTGCATTAAAAATGAGCCGACCTGCACAGTTGGGGGCAATGGGTAAGTGGTGGAATATTGCGTTGGGGGAACGGGTTGCGTTGGGGGAACGGCTTGCGTTGGGGGAACGGCTTGCGTTGGGGGAACGGCTTGCGTTGGGGGAACGGCTTGCGTTGGGGGAACGGCTTGCGTTGGGGGAACGGCTTGCGTTGGGGGAACGGCTTGCGTTGGGGGAACGGCTTGCGTTGGGGGAACGGCTTGCGTTGGGGAAACAGGTGAGTGGTGGATTATTGCGTTGGGGACGGGGCCCAGAGGGGTCCCACTTGGTCTAGTGTTACATTAAATTTCCTGGATTGTGGTATGGAACAAGATTTTTTTTAAATCCGATTTGGAAATACTACGTCTTTCCAAAATAATAATTCATCCACATTCTGCCTTTCCCACGTAACTTCATAACGCACTGTACCAGAATTATCCAATTCTTCCCAAAAGAGGCAATATTTGAATTTAATATGAATGACTTACAACTCTAATCATGTACTCTTTCTCTATTCCCTGCCCTCTGAATAAGAGGTTAAAGTATCATTATTCCACATCTCCATTCTACTATACTTCTGAGCCATAACCCTCCTGTTTCTCCTCTGCATCTTGAACACAAAAGCCACAATTATATACAGAAACAAGGAACTGCAGATATTGGTTTACAATAAAAGGCACAAACAGTTACTCTCGCACTGTGTCTGTACAAATTCTATTCAAGTTGATCCATGCCAAAAATCAAAGTAATAGTAGTAAGAACACATTGGTCAAATTTCCAATCAATACTGGATAGAAAGTTTATAAACAAGAATTTGAAGTCCTCTCTTACTTGGTTGACCGTGGAACCACCATGTCAGCTAGAGTTTCATATGTTTTATCCCATTCAAGATAATTTATTCTAAAGGGAAAAAGAGAGCATTTTAATTAACATACATTGGTTCCAGCACCGGGGGAATTTTTCTCCAGCTATCTGATAATTAGACTCAATGCTGAACAAACCAAACAGACACCTGTGCTGCGTCCATTCTATGGCAGTGCAATGTCAGTAAATCTACAGATAATGCAAAGCTAAAGGGGAAATGAAGTTGAGGAGATTAAATGAGTGGCAGAGAGCATAATAAAAGAAGAAAAAAAATCAGGTTCTCTACCCTTTGGTTACAATAGAAAAATAATATTTCTCAGGGAAAAAATATTGACAGATGAAGGCCAGCATGCCAAAAAGTCTCTGTACATAAATGGATTCCTCCATCCCTGCTACCAATTTAGTTCACTTTTCTCAGTCTCGCACATCTGCATGTTACATGCTTGTAAATACGAACAAAATTACATTTATAATGAAATATTATCTGTCTTTACCACCCTCTTATCTAGCTCCATCAGCCATTGTTGTCATTTACTCTCTCCAGGGTTACAACACTTTTCACATCATTGCCCCATCTTCTCTGCCTTCTTAAATATTTAAGAAACAGTTTAACTCCAATATTTTCTGATGGAAAATCTTGAGACAGAAACATTAACTTTTTCTCTCTCCATTGCTGATAATTCTAGAATTTTTCAAGAATTACCTGTTGTAGCTCAGATTTCCAACAGCTATAGGATTTAGAATAACAGCCTAAACATTTTCTAATTCTATGGTTGCTTCTTCCTATAAAACCATTGCCAAACTATGCAAATTAAGCTTTAACATTTAGATGCACACAGAAAGTTTCTTACTTGGGCACAACTACCAACAATGTAGTAAGGTATTCAGAATCCAGTATGAAGTCGTCCTTCTTCACAATATCCGCAAGACTTCTTGTCATCAAACTTCCACTACAAATGAGCACACAAACCAATGGCAACACAAGTTATAGATGCAGTTCTCCTGGCAAAAACAGTACAACATACGTTGAAATAACTATACCTCAATGACAGCATTAAACTTTAAGGGCTGAGTTTAAGAACAAGCGGGAGAACCAAGGACAATTCTCAATTGTAAATTACATGGCAGGTGAAAAGCCCATCATGTTTAACTGTAGTTTTAATAATATAATCAAAAAAAGAACTTACACATTCTTCCTCTCTAGATTCTGCAAGTTTCCTTTCAGATTGTTATATGCTGATGCTCTTGCTTTTAGATCATTGTCAATCTGTGATACTTGCTGCAAACAACATTAATTAGTCAATGATTATTCACATGAACATCTGAAAATGCTGAAGTTTATAGAGTGAATCAATGTCTTCCTGCTTTCATTGCCACAATTTAAAAAATAAATAAATCACAGTACAATACCAAATCAGGATTTTGCCGGGGGTAAAAAAAAAAGACCTACTCAGATATTAACCATAACAACAAATGTCCAAATTAGTGAGACACACAAAATAACTTGAAAATCCTATTAGCACCAATTTCTTTAGTGCTCTCCAGTATTAACATTGAGCAGCTTTTTCATAGCACTTGGGAGTTTATACTCAAAATACCCTACATTTGCAAACCTCCAGTCCTTAATGGAGTGTCAGATCTATACTTTGCTATAGGTTTCTCAAGTGCCTCGTTCCACAATTTTTCCCCATTTGGATTTCATACTGATTTTAAACATTCTGGATGAAGCCTAATGTTTAGAGGTATTTGTGATTGGTGGAGTGAATCAAAGAATGAATATCATCGGAGGTGGCTGCTCTTCCTTTGTACCAGTTATGGCTGTATCAAAGTTTGACTGTATCAAACTTATCTTTGGCTGGTGGTTCATAAGGCAACAATCAGCTATGATGCCAATAGGTGGCTTTATAACTACTTTATAAGCACACTGCAATACTGGAGTGCTGAACAAATTAGTGAGCAGTCACGGATATATTTCCCCTCTCATTGCGCTTCAGGACACATCATTAGTATTACTTCTGGATTATCCTGAGTTTAGGATCCTCAGTGATCAGGGGAGCAGCACCTCTAAACTCATCACTTGGAACATAGCTGTCACGTTCTGACTACTTTGCTGTGCTGTATGGCTGCACCAAACTGGTTTCAATTATATTGCATGGCTATAAGAAGGCAAACAACATGATCACAGGATAATCAAGAAAAGGTTAGACAAGCACAATGAGATTTTGGATCTGGTCCATTAATCTGATAGGTAGGCAGTCCCAATCTAATAGCAAGTGTCACTGAGTTTTAAATCTAACAACAGCAAGCAATTAAGTCGTTGCATACTTGCACTTTTATTCACTGATGGGTCATCAATTCACAACAATAGAGTTTTGCTGAGACTCAATGATCACCTGATGAGATTATATCCTGTTTGCTATTAATTATTCGATCGAAGATGTTTTAACAATTGATTAAATTGTCAGAATGTTTATTATTAGATCAATAAAAATGAAATTAAAAATAGAACAAACTGCAATTGTTCAACGTAACTCAAGTGAAATCAACTTTCTGGAATGAGGGAATATATGAATCAAGCAGGACTGAAGATTCTGACTGAGCTTTAGTAACTATTAATCAATATCAATACTAGAAAATTTGAGATCTTTCAAATGCTTTACTGAAGTAGGCAGCTACAAGGTTAATGATTATTATTACTGAGCGATAATTTCTTCGTAACAGTGCACTCCATTCTAAATAAGATTAAAATAATCTAAGACTACATTTACTGTGAAGCAAAGCACACACTTGGATAACATACTGATCTAAACTGCTAATTGCTATTGAATATTTTCATCTTAAAATATTCACCTGAAAAACAAGAGCTAGATTCAATCCTAGGACAATCTGATTCATTGTGTCGAGTTCAAATGTCACCTCTGCGATAGCTCGGAAGGTAGGAAGATAAAGGAGACAAGGAACTGCAAGATGCTGAAATCCTGCGTAAAACACAAAGGCCTGGAGTAACTCAGTGGGTCAGGCAACATCTCTGGAAGGGATGGATAGGTGATGTTTTCGATCGGGACCGTTCTTCACCAATTTTGATCAGTACGTCAATCTAATTTGCACTCTGCTTCGTGGGGAAATTAGATCCTTGGATTCTTTTCATCAAAGAAGACAAAAAGAACCTTCAGGAAGATTCATGTAACAAATCCATTCTTCCACTGATTGGGAAAGGACAAACATATGATGCAACAGAAAAGCATTGTGTTATTGAAAATTATTGGGATATTCTGATGCTTAATAGCATATAGAACAGTGCAACTCACATAAGACACAACATGCTGCAATCATTCAGTGAGTTAGGCAACATCTCTGAAGAACGTGGATAGGTGATGTTTCAGGTCCCAAACCAGAAACTGGGTCCCGACCTGAAACATCACTCGGCTTGTACTTGCTAGAATTTAGAAGATTAAGGGGGGATCTTATAGAAACTTACAAAATTCTTAAGGGGTTGGACAGGCTAGATGCAGGAAGGTTGTTCCAGATGTTGGGGAAGTCCAGAACAAGGGGTCACAGTTTAAGGATAAGGGGGAAATCTTTTAGGACCGAGATGAGAAAAACATTTTTCACACAGAGTGGTGAATCTCTGGAATTCTCTGCCACAGAAGGTAGTTGAGGCCAGTTCATTGGCTATATTTAAGGGCGTTAGATGTGGCCCTTTTGGCTAAAGGGATCAGGGGGTATGGAGAGAGGGCAGGTACAGGATACTGAGTTGGATGATCAGCCATGATCATATTGAATGGCGGTGCAGGCTCGAAGGACCGAATGGCCTACTCCTGCACCTAATTTCTATGTTTCTACCACCTAACCATGTTTTCCAAAGATCAGCATTTTGTGTCTTTCCTTGGTAAACCAGCATCTGCTGTTCCTTGTTTCTACAGTGTAACTCGCATGACTGGCACTCCACCCTATACATATATTCCCACTCTACCAGCACACGTTGGCTGCTACTTACCCCATCCACAAAATGCAATGCTATTCCGAGAACACCACTCAAACCAAAGATAACAAGATCAGAAGGTATATGGGTATACTACAACTTGCAAGCTGCCTTCCAATAAGCGAGTTTGGTATTCCGAAAAACACAAGGAATCATGGGATTTGTCAAAGGCCGAAAGCAATAAATAAAAATCGAACGAAGCGCTGTAGATTCAGTGAGTATAGGTTTGGTGTGACTAGACCCGTGTCCCTGGCGCCGCAAGTGCTGACAAACTGCCACTTAACTGTCCCCGGTCCGATCCCCCCCCCCCTTGAGTGTCCCATCCTCACCCAGGGTGTAGCCGGAGACGTCCGGACCGACGGGACACCGGCCCCCAGGCCCAACCGACAGCCCCGTCCGACGACACCAGCGGCCCCAGGCCCACAGCCAACACGGAGAACCCACAGACCTACAGCCAGCCCCAACTCCAGCCCAGCTCCAACTCCAGAGGAACGCTCCCCGATGGGTCACTGTGGGCCCCGTCCGACGACACCAGCGGCCCCAGGCCCACAGCCAACACGGAGAACCCACAGACCTACAGCCAGCTCCAACTCCAGCCCAGCTCCAACTCCAGAGGAACGCTCCCCGATGGGTCACTATGGTGACAAGTGCCAGTTCACCCACGGCCTGGCCGAGCTGCGCTCCCTCAGCCACCAACCCCAAGTACAAGACGTACCTTGCACACCACCGGCTTCTGCCCCTACGGTACCCGCTGCCACTTCATCCACAACCACGAGGAGGAGCGAGGGCCCCGGTCTCGCCTGCACCAGAGCACCAGCCTGGGCTCAGCCTCCTCTGGCCCGGCACTCAACTGGGCCGCGCTGCGGGCAGCCTTCAGCCCCGACCTGGCCTGGACTCTGGCTTGGGGCTGGGCAAGGGGAGGAGGTTGCTGCTGCCACCAGCACCACCGCCAGCACCAGCAGGTCCAGCGAGCGCCTGGCCTACCCATGCCGGCAGGAGCCCGTCCGCAGACTCTCCGACCAGGATGACTCCAGCAGCAGCGACTCCGAGTTGCCCGTCTTCGAGCAGGGGCAGCGATTGCCAATCTTCAGAAGAGTCTCGGTGTCGGACTGCGGGGAGGGGGTGGAGGTGGAGGGCTGCCAGCCAACCCGGCGGGACAGGCAGAGCCGAGCTGGAGCCAGCGGCTGCAGCGCTGGCTGCAAGTTCAGGGCCGCCCCGCCAGCCCTGGGCCATCCCGGACACCTCCGGACAGGGCCTGGACACTGGGGAGGGGACCGGGACGGCCCAGCAGCAAGTCAACAGTGGCTGCTGTTGCCCCAACCCCGACCACGGACGAAACGCAAGCCTGCACACAATGTAGCACCACCATTGCCGAGACTGTTTATAGCTAGTGACCCGACCTGGACATGCGCAGTCGGAATACCAAACTCGCTTATTCACAATTATTTCTTCACTGACAGGTCTAAATCCAAGAAATCCATTTCTAATATTCTTGAAAGAATGGCTTCTTCAGAATCAAAACATCAACAAATCAACAAAATATCTCCACTTTGACCATTACAATTTAATTTATTTCCTCTCCTCAAATAGTATAAAAATTTGAGCAAGGTATCACAAAACTAACCATAGGATTTATATTAAAAGTTATGTTAGATGGAAGAAATAATCTAGAGACACCAACCTTAGTGATGATCTCAGAAATGTTTTTTAGAGACTGTTTGATTGGATACTTTGCCATGTCCCATTGAAACCTTGTGATATAGGTGACCAAGTCAACTAAAAGAAAGAAACTTAGTTTTAAAAATGTGATTAAAAGCTTTGGCTTTCATTGGAACAATGTTTGGGTAAGTTTAACAATGGTAAGAAAGGCAAAGTGTGCATTTCCAATATTGCAGCAATGAACAATACATGAACAGAACATAGATTGGGAGATAGTTACACAAATACTCCGTGCTCATTTTAAATATTTTGATTGAGGTCAAAAATCACTGCACTCAGATATAAAATGATTGGGCTGGAACAGCCACTTTGACCTGGCCCAGTCCCTGTGTTTGCCTGCTGTGGGATTCTAAAATTTACAGTGATCTTTTACAGACAAGTGACTCAAAGCAATCCCAAAGCCTCGCCGACATGGCCATTCAATGAAACAGAATAGGCACAAAATGGCCAGTAGGCCCCAAACTACTAAAAGAGTGACACCCAATGGCCTTCTAACAGTACATGTCTTATCCATTGTTTCAACGTGTCACTGGAAGCAATATTTTTGAAAACCAAATGAAAATAAATGACCATAATTTTTCACACATTCAACAAATTAAAACAAAATATTCTTACTTCAAGGAAAGTAAAAAAAAACCATTTCATGAAAGGTAAGAATCCATTCAAAGGAAAAAGATGAGGGAGGTAGCTGCTGCTTATTCACTTGGCAAGACTGACTTTCAAAAATTCTTAGAACAGCATGTATTTGCATTTTAAAGCAAGCTGGTTTAAAGGGGAAATAAAAAACATTGATTGGTTTCATAGTACATCAATTCGGTCTTGCGCAATAATTTTATAAATCCTGATTTGCTTTATTTTTAAGTCGATGAGGCCAATTATAAAGAGCTATGCAACATCTTCCATTTATATGGCATCTAAACATTACATCACGTATCCAAGTGCGACTCAAATGAAAATTTGCACTAAATCACATTACATCTTTGGCAGATGGCTCATGAATACAATACATAAACTTGTATGTATATACTACAACAGATTCCAAAATGCCAAACAAGCAATGAAATACTTTTAAAACATGATTACTAACAATCCATTGGCATACATAATGAAGGGACCGTATTGCACATTAAAATTATGCCACTGAATCCCTTGCATACAAAACGGTCCCACATTCAACAGCAATCACTCTTCAAAATTTTCATCAGCTGGAAAGTCCTTTGGGATACCCTGTGTTTGAGAAAGACACTATACCAATGAAAGTCCTTTATAATTTGAGGCTACAATTGGAGCCTATATTTAATTTTCATCGAGGATAATCCAGGAATGTTAGCAGAGTAAATTTACTCAAATCACAAGATTGAAATTATAACAGAACCTCCTGGCAAAGAGTGCCAGAATATTATTTCTGAGCCACAACAAGCAAAATAATAATAATAATAGTATCTTTTATTGTCATTGCACATAAGTGCAACGAGATTTGGGTATGCAGCTTCAAAATCATGGCGGATGGCCATATTCCAAAAGACATCCTCTATGGAGAGCTGCCATCTGTGAGGAGAACCATCGGCCGCACCCGAGCTACGTTACAACGATGTCTGCAAGAGAGATATGAAGTCAATGTGTAGTCCTGGGAGAGCCTTGCAGCTGACCGCACGAGGTGGAAGGCACCCAGAACAAACATCTCAAAACGAGGAAGTGAAACTGTTGAAAGCAGCAGCAGACAAGCAGGCACGCAGAAAGGAGCGCAGCAACTTCAACAGAGCAGAGACCACACTGGTTTGTGACCTTTGCAACAGAGACTGTCACTCCCGCATTGGTCTCTGACGCCACAGTAGACGCTGCTCTACCTGAAGTTTGGAGCAAGCAGCCAACAACTAGGATGCATCGCCCATGGTCAGTCATGACTGAGGGGGGCCTACATACTGTTCTGCATATCATACTGTAGTCATCTACAAAGTAAGTAGATTTCTCACCTGTAGAGTTAAAAGAACACCATCAAATCTGTAAGAAGGAACTGCAGATGCTGGTTTAAACCATAGACACAAAAAGCTGGAGTAATTCAGCGGGACAGGCAGCATCTCTGGAGAGAAGGAATGGGTGACGTTTTAGGTCAAGACCCTTCTCAACCCAAAACGTCGCCCATTCCTTCTCTCCAGTGATGCTGCCTGTCCTGCTGAGTTACTCTAGCTTTGTGTCTATCTTCACTATCAAATCTGGCCAGACAACAGGTAAATAAGAGTTGGTACATATTAAACCAACCACAAGGAGCACAAAGTCAACCTGGTAAACCATTGAGCGACGACTGATGGCAAGATATCGTCACAAAAGTAAACAGAAGATGAGTAGACAAGTTGGTTTGTAGTGTATGTCGGTCAGAAGTCTGTCCCCTGCGATGGAGATGGTGAGGTCAAGGAATGGTAGGGAAGTGTCGGAAATGGTCCAGGTGTATTGGAGTGCCGGATGGAAGTTGGTGGTGAAGTGGATGAGGTCAGTCAGTTGTGTGTGGGTGCAGGAGGTGGCCCCAAAGCAGGTCAAGGAATGGTAGGGAAGTGTCGGAAATGGTCCAGGTGTGGTCAAGGAATGGTAGGGAAGTGTTGGAAATGGTCCAGGTGTGTCAAGGAAATGGTCCAGGTGTGTCACGGTCCAGGTGTGTCACGGTCCAGGTGTGTCACGGTCCAGGTGTGTCACGGTCCAGGTGTGTCACGGTCCAGGTGTGTCACGGTCCAGGTGTGTCACGGTCCAGGTGTGTCACGGTCCAGGTGTGTCAAGGTCCAGGTGTGTCAAGGTCCAGGTGTGTCAAGGTCCAGGTGTGTCAAGGTCAAACAGAAGATGAAACCTATTTCCAGATAAAACAGTGGCAGTAACTTGAGAATCACTTTAGATTTGAACATTGAGAGGCAGACAACAATACTTGATTTTAGATAGTGCAGTAAAGATTAGCCAATGTTTCCACCTTGAGCAAAAGCTTCTCTAACATCCATATAAACACTATTCATTATTTTAATAATAGCTCTGTGTATACAAACGTCATTATAGAATCATAGACAGCTAGGGTCTTTCAGAAATGACCTTGAAATGCAAATCCTAGTCAGTAAAACTGGGACCCATAATCAAACTTCTTTATTAATCATTCCACCTAAATTACACAAATCCAATGACATGAGACACTCTCTGTTATTCAAATTCATACAATACGTAGTTACCCCATTTGATTGATAACTTTTAAATGCTGAATTGATTTTCAGACAACAAATGGGGCACATGAATATAGTATTGAAAGCATCCGCACCTCTGTAATGGGAATAAAATTAGCAGTGAAACATCCTAACGAGTAGTCCCATGAACAGAAAGTAGAAACATAGAAAATAGGTGCAGGACGAGGTCATTCGGCCCTTCGAGCCAGCACCGCCATTCATTGTGATCATGGCTGATTGTCCCCAATCAATAATCCGTGCCTGCCTTCTCCCTTGATTCCACTAGCCCCTAGACCTCTACCTAACTCTCTCTTAAATCCATCCAGTGATTTGGCCTCCACTACCCTCTGTGGCAGGGAATTCCACAAATTCACAACTCTCTGGGTGAACACCTGTTTTCTCACCTCAGTCTTAAATGACCTCCCCTTTATTCTAAGACTGTGGCCCCTGGTTCTGGACTCGCCCAACATTGGGAACATTTTTCCTGCAAACATTGGGAACATTTTTCCTGCATCTAGCTTGTCCAGTCCTTTTATAATTGTATTTGCTTCTATTAGACCACCCACCCCCCCACCCCTCATCCTTCTAAACTCCAGTGAATACAAGCCTAGTCTTTCAATCTTTCCTCATATGACAGTCCCGCCATCCCAGGGATCAATCTCGTGAACCTACTCTGCACAGCCTCAATCACAAGGATGTCCTTCCTCAAATTAGGAGACCAAAACTAAAGATCTCAGTGTCATCGTTATCTCTAGAAATAGTTTAACCTTAAGTCATTTGCATTCGTGGACTGCTCTTAATGGTTGCTTCCAAAACAGCAAGTTCTGTTTTTATTTTGCTTTGTGATAGGTAAAGAGGTGATAAATTAGCAGGACCCAACAAAGGAAATGTTGGGTCCTGCATGGAAAATATTTGAATTGGTGCCCAAAAGAGTTTTAATAGCAGCTAGACCAAGACTAATATGATTAAAATTTAAAGACTAAAGTAGAGGGTCTTTGTAAAGTGGAGCTTGAGATTGGAATTTCAGCTCTTGGTCAAAATGAACATCAAGACTGCAAACTGTTCCGGTTTAGTCATAGCCAAGCTGATATTATTGTCAACAGCACAATGGAATCAAGGACAAGGGTTAAGGCAACTGATTGCAGTTGAAGGGCAAGAAGGGAGGAACAAGGAATGACGGTGGAGTAAGGCGGCAGCTGCTGGCTCAAGAAAACATTACTAGATATTCTCTTCAAGCAGTAAAGTAAATATGAAAAAGGCATTTACTTCCATTTACCAAAAACAGCTTTTCCACAATAATCGGGTATAGGACAATGAAAATAATTGAAAATGTTATCATTCCCTTGTCAAATTCAAATTAAACTGTGAGTATAGTTCAAATATATCTCAGCTTTATCCCTGCAGAGCAACTATTTAAAATATTCTATGACTAATAACAGTAGAAATAACCAAACAGATAAGAACTCAGTTTAATCATTGTATGTGCATATACCATGGCCCAGTGTTATCAGTGTGTAGGAAAAAACTGCAGATGCTGGTTTAAATCAAAGGTAGACACAAAATGCTGGAGTAACTCAGCGGGACAGGCAGCATCACTGGAGAGAAGGAATGGGTGACGTTTCGGGTCAAGACCGTATTTCAGTCTGAAGAAGGGTCTTAACCCGAAACGTCACCCAGTCATTCCTTCCCTCCAGTGATGCTGTCTGTCCCGCTGAGTTACTCCAGTATTTTGTGTCTACCCAGTGTTATCATCTGTGACCAGGTTCAAGTAGACATGGACAAACTACTCACTTACATTCATGACTCCCTATCGGGCACTTAAAAACTGCTTAAGCGTCAAGTACAAAATATGGATCAATACGTGTCTGCTGAAATAAAATACATTTTAGGAGGTAGAAACTGGATGTACAATGTTAATTCAGAACATGATCACAGTTAGGGAGGTAGCAACTCATTAAACACAAGTTAAGAAATCCCCACTGAAGGTGACATTTTGGATTCTGCATTTAATACACTAAACTGCAAAATAACCAAACCTGACATTAATCCCCAATTAACATACTTCACACTAACTCAATAGCACTGTAGCAAATAAATCAGTCAAAACAAAATTTGTTTGCAAATAACAATTTGGTGATAGATAGTGCAGTTTTAGACTATATTCAAACCAAAGTTTAAGCAACTACCATGGCAAACTTGAGATGGGCTGTAAAGCTTATGTTAGGCTTCAGTAAGATTAAATCTGGTTTTATATCTCCACATTGTACATTAAAGTTTGGTGAACCTGCCAAGAATGGTCCTGTTTCTCATCACACATATGCTGCTATATCCCAAATCACAATTATTGCAACATTAAGGCTCTCTTCTATTTGCTCACCATTCTGATTTGACAAGTGCCGCTTCACTTAAAGCAATACCATAAACAAGATGACCATGTAGTAACGGAACACTACATAATTTGTACATCTAAAAAAAATAATTGTTTTTAATCACAAAAACATTGAATTGAAGAGCTGACAGATTTAACCTTGTGCACAATGATAACAAATAAACGTATTTATTGGAAGTGTTAGAAGATCTTTGATAACCCATGCTGCTATGAGAAGACGCAAATCCTGGACATTTCTAAGCAAGCAATGACCTACCACCTCTCACAGAATAGAAAGACAGAAATCAGGAGCAACGACTACAAACATTAGCTCAACGCTGAAGGTCTAATTTAGGTGAAAGCAACATAAAAATGAACAGACTATTTTCCTGGAGACATCTTAATAATTGTTCACTGCAATGAAGGACCAGAAACACTGCTGGGCTCTCTACTTCATGACAAGCTTTGCAAACGATACATCTTACAAGACCAATTGTATCTTCACCAAGTGGACTGACTGATTGTTGTAAATGCTCATTGGTCACCGAACAACCCATGGCTAGATATTACACTTCATTCCAAGCACATCCAGCTACTTGCATCATTCATCACCACACGTGGTGGCACATTAACATGAACAAAAGGAATGTCAGCGAGGCCAAAAAAACCTTGCCTATTCTATTTCATGTCCAGTGGCAGATATAGTATGTTAAAAATCTGATGGCAATAAATATAGTCCCAACTCCCAATACCAACTGTTGGTGACAGTGGCGCAGCGCTAGAGTTACTGCCTTACAGCACCAAAGATCACTTCTACGTGCTGTCTGTATGGAGTTTGTACGTTCTATCTGTGACTACGTGGATTTTCTCTGCGGGCTCCAGTGTCTTCCCACATTAAAAGATGTGCAAGTTTCATCATCATCATCATCATCATCCTTTATTAGCCAAGTATGTTTTGCAACACAGTCATACTAATAAGAAGCAACAGAACACACAAAATACATTTTAACATGGACATCCACCACAGTGACTTATCCACATTCCTCACTGTGATGGATGGCGAAAAAAAAGTTCAATCTTTTCCCTTCATTGTTCTCCTGCGGTCTGGGGCCTCGAGCCTTCCGTTGATGGGACGATCTTGACTCCTGTAGCCGGCAGTGATCAATCTCCTGCATAGGGGGATCTCAGCTCCCCACGTCAGCGATCGGACCACGGGTCTGGGCTGGTCGAACGTTGTGCGGTTTTGGAGCTCCGGACTCGGTCTCTCCCGAGACTGCGAGCTCCTTGGTGTTAAAGTCCGCAGGCCACGGTTGTAGCGTCGATCCCAGGCAAGGAATCGGCTCCAATGAAAGTCCACGCCCCGTGGTGGGGCTCAAAGTCAGTCCTGAGCAAGGCCTCCAGCTCCATGATGTTAGGCCGCAGAGCCACCGGAGATACGACCCGGAAAACAATCGCATCTCCGGCAAGGTAAAAGATGGAAAAAAGTTTCCCGCGACTCCTTCCCCCACCCCCCACATAAAACAAACCAGAGAACATTAACTGGCTTTTGTAAATTGTCCCTAGTGTGTAGGATATAACTTGTGTACAGGTGACCATTAGTCGGTGTGGACTTGGTGGGCCCGTTTCCATCTTGTATCTCTAAGCCAAAGTAAACCAATCCAAACCATTCCAGCCTTCTCTACCAGTTTCAGATTAGCTATAGCTGAAACAGTGTTGGAATCTGTAAAATAAATGGTAACATGGATACCCACAAAAGAACTGCAATTGCCATCATGGTCTAGTTTGGCCAGAATGCTCTGATCACTTAAAACAATTTCCAAAGCTGAGTCACAGAAGTCGAGCATCATGATTTCAGAAAAAACTACAGCCAGTGTTTTACTTGTGAAAGGAAGAGGCTTCTTGAAGAATATAAGGAAAAAGTTGACCAGTAAAGTTGGAGTAATGGCATGCTTCTCCTGGAAGATGTGGAAGATCAGGGACACTAGACGTGTCCCCGATGACTACACATGTCGGAAGCACATCCAGCTCCTAAATGGCCGTGGGAGGGAACCTCAGGATGATCCGCAAGAACCATAGAAACATAGAAAATAGGTGCAGGAGTAGGCCATTCGGCCCTTCGAGCCTGCACCGCCATTCAATATGATCATGGCTGATCATCCAACTCAGTATCCTGTACCTGCCTTCTCTCCATACCCCCTGATCCCTTTAGCCACAAGGGCCACATCTAACTCCCTCTTAAATATAGCCAATGAACTTACCTCAACTACCTTCTGTGGCAGAGAATTCCAGAGATTCACGACTCTCTGTGTGAAAAATGTTTTCCTCATCTCGGTCCTAAAAGATTTCCCCCTTATCCTTAAACGGTGACCCCTTGTTCTGGACTTCCCCAACATCGGGAACAATCTTCCTGCATCTAGCCTGTCCAACCCCTTAAGAATTTTGTAAGTTTCTATAAGATCCCCCCTCAATCTACTAAATTCTAGCGAGCATCGTTGATAAAAGCTATAGTGAGGTGATCACACCCAAGATACAGGCAGAAAGAAGATGAGTGACCCCTAGGAAGGGAAAATAAAGTATGCAGAGAGTGCAGGAATCCCCTATGGCCATTCCTCTGGAAAATAGGTATACCTTTTCAAATATTGTTCACAGGAGAGCTGCAGCAGTAGATAGCTCTGTGTCACAATGTCTGGCTCTGAAGCACAGCAGGGCAGTGGAGACAGGGAGCATAATTGTGATCAAAGTTGTCATAGTTAGGGGGACAGGCAGAAGATTCTGTGGCCACAAATGGGTCTATAGCATGGTGTCTTGCATCCCTGGTGCCAGCATCCAGTATATCTTGGAACGGCTGCAGAACATTCCCAAGAGGAGGGTGAACAGCCAGAAGTCAGTGTACATTGGCACAAATGACACAAGTAGGAAAAGGGATGAAGTTCTGCAGAGCAAATATAGGGAATTAGGCAAAAGGTTAAAAAGCAGGATATCAACAGTAGTAATCTCTAAATTACTCCCAGTGCCATATGTTAGCAAGAGTAAGAATATGAAGACAGAACAAGTGAATGCATGGCTGAGGAGTTCGAGCATTGGTCAGAGATTCATATTTTTGAATCTCCTCGGGTTACTTGTACAAAGGGGACAGAATGCACATGAACTCGAGGGGCATAAATATCAGGGCAGGCAGAGTTGTAAGTGTGACCAGGGAGGTCTTAACTAGATTGGCTGGTGGAGGGATTCAAAGCAGTACTGAGATAGTTGGGAGGCAGAAAGTCGATACAGACGTCAATGATAGCAAGTTCGGTGAACAGGGCAGGCTGGAGCACGGCAGGGACTTGTGGATTAAATTGCAATTATTTCAATGCTAGAGGCCTGATAGGCAAGGCAGATGAATTCAGGGCATGGATGAGTGCATGCAACTGGACTGTTATAGCCATTGCACAAACCTGGCTAAGGGAGGTACAGGACGGGCAGCTTAACGTTCCAAGGTACAGGAGCTACATATGAGATAGAGATGGGGGTAAAAGACAATGGGAAGTTGTTTTATTAATTAAGGGGAACATCACAGCAGTATTCTGAAATAACATTACTGAGGGACCCTCCACTGAGACTATATGGGAGGAGCTGAGAAATAAAGAGTG
Source organism: Amblyraja radiata (assembly GCF_010909765.2). Classification (NCBI taxonomy): domain Eukaryota; kingdom Metazoa; phylum Chordata; class Chondrichthyes; order Rajiformes; family Rajidae; genus Amblyraja; species Amblyraja radiata. The sequence goes on along the minus strand of NC_045959.1, from coordinate 12,230,477 downwards.
GATGATCACCTTGCTGGGATTGTACCATAAGTCCACAAACTGTCAACCAGAAATAGAGAAATAAATATGTTGGGAGATTTCAGACATCTGTAAGACTAATAGATTTGTTAACTTTCCCAATAAAGGCTGAGATTGTCATAATGCCAAGGGCTTAGATGGGGTGGAATCTGTCATGTGTGTTCAGAAAATATTCCTCAGGTTATAAGTGTAGGCCCCTACAAGCTTGACCTGCCCTTATTTCAGTGTCAGAACACCAGCAGGACATTTCAAAAGCCAGCACTTCGATTGGTTGAGTCAATCTACTGCAGTGTCGGAACATCAGCAAGAGGTTTCAAAGGCTAGACGTTGCATTGGTGGAGTGAGCTAAATTGGCTTATTGAGCCGCAAAAAAAGGTGCGGTGTAGCAGAGCCACCTATTCGGAAAGAGGTTGCGTTGAGGTGAAATGCTGTGTTGAGGGTTAGTGTCTGGCTTTGGCTCAAGAGGCTTCAGCGATGAATTTGAGTCATGAGGGACAGGAGGTAAAGATATGGTAGTGCACGATTGTTGCTTTCTTTTCCTCTTGGTTTTAGTGTAGTACAGATGGCAGGTAGAATGGTGTAATCAGTCTGAAGAAGGGTCTCGACCCGAAACGTCACCCATTCCTTCTATCCAGAGATGCTGAGCGGAGGTGCAGAACCTGGCGGACTGGTGCGCCAATAACAACTTGGCACTTAACACCTCCAAGACCAAGGAGCTGATTATTGACTTCAGGAGGTCCCATTCTGGAGAATACGCCCCAATCTCCATTTATGGGGAAAGTGTGGAGAGAGTGTCCAGCTTTAAGTTTCTGGGCACTCACATTTCAGAAGACCTCACATGGTCCACAAACACCGCCGCGCTGGTCAAGAAGGCACAGCAACGACTGTTCTTCCTGAGGACATTAAAAAAGACTGGTCTGCCCCAACAGCTGCTGACAACGTTCTACCGCTGCACCACAGAGAGCATACTAACGTATGGCATCTCTGTGTGGTATCTCAGCTGCACGGAGGCGGAGAGGAGAGCTCTTCAGCGCGTCGTCAACAGAGCGCAGAGGATCATCGGGACAGAGCTACCAGCCTTGGAGGGCATCTACCACACGCGGTGCCTCAGGAAGGCCCTCAGCATCCATAAGGACTCATCACACCCCTGCCACGGTCTGTTTCAACTACTTCCCTCCGGCAGACGTTACAAGGCCTTCTACGCCCGAACCTCCAGACTCAGGAACAGTTTCATCCCAAGAGCTATAGCGGCTCCGAACCGGCCCTAATGAGTGCCCCCCCACCCACCCCCTTTGGACAGTCTCCCACAGATGGTCACGTCAATCAATTCAGCTTGTTTATTTATGTATTGTATTTATTTACCTTTCTTGTACATCAGTGGAGCTGCACACTAAATCTCGTTGCACTGACGTGCAATGACAATAAAAGATATATTATTATTATTATTATTATTATTATGCTGCCTGTCCCGCTGAGTTACTCCAGCTTTTTTCTCTATTTTAGAATGGTGTAATGTTTTTTCTGCAATATGTGGGAAATCAAGGAACCTGCTGGTACCCCTGATGAATGCACCGGTGAGAATTATGTTCAGGTGCAGCTCCTTACAGACTACAATAGGGAACTAAAGCTGCAGCTAGCCAACCTCAGGACCATCTGGAAGAATGAGAGCTTCATTGAAAGGAGTTGTAGTGAGTGGTCATATCCATGATACACAAAGAGAGTAGATGGGTGACCACGAGGAGTGGGAGTAGACAGAGATTGCAGGACCATTGGGATATCATCTAGGGTAGAGGGGACCTATACAAGAGGAACAGGTAGAACACTAGGGGCGCCGCATTGATGGCAGCCTCTGCCTGTTTTTCTGTCTTTTTTTTATTTTTAGTCAGTTTTAAAAGTGTGTTTTGGAGATTTCTTTAGCTTTTCTATGTGGGGGAGGAGGGTAGGGTAAGGGGGAAACCGTTTCCCAGTCACTTCCTGGTGAGGATGTGACTATTATCCGACTCGTGTCCTCGTCCCCCTCCTGGCGGCCTACCACCTGGATTGGAGCGGCCTTTCCTGCTGGGGACCCGGACCAGAGCTCCAGCAGCGGCAGCGCAGCGCTGGATACATCGTGGAGCGGGTGATTGCATACCTGGATGGCCGTTGAAGCTCCGGAGTGTTGGGCCTGCTGCTTCAACATCGGACCTGTGGTTCGTAGAGCTTCCAGCGCGGGCGGCGCTGACTTCAACATCGCGGAGTCCTGGGGCTCTTTGCCGAGGGCCGCCAGCGTTGAATCTCCGCCTGTGGACTTCGGGAGCCGCGGACTCTGATAGGAGGTGGCCGATTCGGATGTCCAACCCGTTGAGGACGTCCTCCAGTCAGACTTCCATCACCCCGGCGAGCGGGCCTGAACATCGGGCCGCCCGTAGTGGCGACAGCCGGGGTTCGGGAGCCCCCCGACCACGGGAGGACAACAGAGGAGGATGACTGAATTTTGGAGTCTTCCCTCACAGTGGGAAACTTTGATCCCGCTGTGTGGGGATGTGACAATTGGTACGTGACAAATAAATGTATTTTGTATCTTGTATCTGAACTGAAGGGAAACCAATATCAATACAGGCACTTTTGTAACTCTGCAGGCGAGGCAACATATCTGAAGAGAAGGAAGCATCACCCATTCTTTCTCTCCAGAGAAGCTGCCTGTCCCGCTGAGTTACTCCAGCATTTTATGTCTATCTTCGATTTGAACCAGCATCTGCAGTTCCTTCTTACACATATACCCTTTTTATTGTTCAGCTCCACCCATTATAAACTCCATGGATGAACCATTAGTAATGTCATTTATGATCAACATTTTGCAAGTGTACTATAGGCACAAAAATAGTCAACGAGAATTTGACGAACAAATATGCCTGGAGTTTGCAGGCAGCTATAATACTTGGGGATTTCAACTTTCCCAAAATAGACTGGAACTGCCTTAGTGCCAAGGTTTTGGACGGGGTGTAATTTGTCAAATGGGTGCAGGAAATTTTACTCAGGCAATATGTAGAAGGCTCTACAAGGGAGAGGGCAAAGCTGGATCTGATCCAAGGAAATTGAGAAAGGCAAGGGACTGAAGTATCCATGGCGAGACTTTTGGAACAAGCGACCTCTGTTTTACTAGCTTTAAAACAGTTATGAACAGGGTGGGCCCATAAGTTCCAATTCTGAATTGGGGAAAAGGACTATTTTGATGGTATTAGACAGGAACTCGCTAGTTAATTGGAATAAGTTTCTTGCGGGCAGAGCAACGTCAGGAAAGCGGGATGCTTTTAAAAGTGTGAAGACAAGAGTTCAGGGTATGCATGTTCCGGTTAGGGTGCATCCCCTTTACTCCCATGCAACGGTATGATCATTGTAAGTAGTTGAAACAAAGAACTAAAGATGATGGTTAATACACAAAAGGAAACAAAGTGCCAGAGTAACTCAGTGGGTCAAGCAGCATTGCTGGATTGGAGACATTGGCACTCTTGTTCAGACTGATTCAGTTTGCTGAGTTATTCCAGCACATTGTGTCACTTCACCTTCAAATTAGGCGCAATGCCGTTGGTCTGCACCAGCGAGACCTTCGCCCGCCGCATGTTCCGGTGAAACAGCTGTTGTTGTGGCTCACGTTGTAATTTAGTTTAGTTTATTGTCATGTACAAAGCTGGAGAGAGGCTGAGGGGACAGAGCCATGGGAGGAAGATACGGTGGCAGTCTTGCCGGGATCAGACAAAGCGACGGCCAACAGGAAGAAACAGCAGCAGGTGGGAGGGGAGGGGAGGGAGCCCCACGATTACCAACCACATCCTGTCAGTGGCAGCGGCCCAAAGAAAGCGCTTTCCCCAGAGGCTACTACATGAGCAGTAACGACAGCCGCATCATTCGGACCATGCAGTGGATGAAGAAGCGCTCGCTGGTGCACCTTCCAAGTCAGGGATACATCAATCAGCACGTCCAACCGCTATATCCGGTCAGTTATAAAAGGTATTTTCTAAAACGCAGGTTTACTGTATTCACACATGCATGGCAAAATTCAATTCCTACAATGGGTTTATTTTTTTTTTTTTAAAGGATTGCAACCAAAAAACGTGCAAAATGTTTCAATTGTTTTCCATTTACCTCCACTGGCCAGAAGGTTCTCTTGCACTTTGTCCCTACTGTCTTCCAACACATCAGCCATATACTGGGCCACTTTCTTCACCACACTGAAAATATCAAACACATCATGGATTATGGATTTAAACAATACATTACGACATATATTGCCCTTTACTATTTTCCACCCAGTGAGCTATCTAATGAAATATTAAAGCATTTTGAATGCATAAATGCAGTGACAGATAACTAATGTAAGACAGTACAAGGCCAAGAGTAAAATGCCACCAAAACTGAATTCAACTGGTAATCAGTGCGCCAGGGAATAGAACAAACGATTGAGTTGTAAAAATCCATTCAGTTCACCCATTTCTTTTGGGGAACTGTTATATTAAAAAAAAAAATTTTTAATCTGCAGATCCTGGAAATCTAAAATAAAAACAGAAAATACTGAAAACCCTCTGCAAGTCAGCATTTGTGGAAAGAGAAATGAGGAGGAATGATCTTCCTCATGTCAACAATAAATAAGTCTCAAGATGTCTGGCTTGCTGCATTATTGCAGGCACATTATCATCATCATCCTTTTATTGTCATCATGCAAAGCAACAGTTGTACAGTGCAAAATGAGAAGACGTTTCCCAGGGAATACCGGAGCATCGCACATAAAAACTTAAACATTTCACGCATAAATAAAAACGATTAAAACATTTTTTTTAAAACAATCCAGTTTCTGATAAAAACAGTACGAATAGTTTAAAAAAAAGTGCAGGTAAAAAAAGCAACATTAAAATACAAGTTAAAAAAAAAGTCATAAAATGTCCAGGGCAGCTGATTTAAGTGGCCTGAGCCAGAGTTATTACTCAGTGCCAGTTATTAAATTGTCAGTGCAAAAGCAGCAGAATCAGGGGGAGTGACTGTTTAGCAGCCTCACGGCCTGTGGAAGGAAGCTGTTTAGCAGTCTGGTTGTCCGGGCTTTGATGCTACGGTATCTCTTTCCTGATGGCAGGAGATCTAGATGTGTGTGGAGTGGGTGCAGTCTGTCCTTTGCTATGCTCAGTGCTTTTTTCAGGCAGCGGCTCTGGAACAGTTCTTGTACCGAGGGTAGGGAGACGCCAATGATCCTCTCTGCTCCCCTCACTACCCTCTGCAGAGACTTCCTGTCTGAGCAGTTACAGTTGGAGTACCACATGTTTATGCAGTACGTGAGTACAGACTCCATCATGCCCCTGTAAAAAGTCCTGAGGATGTTGGTGGGGAGTGAGGCCTGTTTGAGTTTCGTCAGGTAGTGCAGTTGCTGATGGGCCCGTTTGACAATCCCAGTGGTGTTCCTGGACCAGGTGAGTGTCTGTGATTTGCACTCCGAGGAACTTTATGTTCTCCACTCTCTCCACCGTGGTGCCACTGATGTTGAGGGGTGTGTGTTTTGGCTGCGACCTCCTGAAGTCGACAATCATCTCCACATTAGCCACACCAATAACAATAAATCAGTTATTCTAAGTAAATCTTAAAGTGCAAAAAACTAAAAAGCATCAGACTTGGGTCTGAGTAAGGGTCCTGACCCGAAACATCATCCATCCTTTTTGCTCCAGAGATGCTGCATAACCTACTGAGTTACTCCAACACTTTGTGTCAATCTTTGGAATATACCAGCATCTGTAGTTCATTTATACAAATGATAAATGTGCATATAGTGAAATAATTATTGACAGTACCAGTTTCAGACAAGATTTTTCATTGTACCTATACATTATACTTGTGCATATGCCAAACTCGATGCGATTTGACATGGCCGTTTCACAACTTATTCTCCCATTTGTGCCTCATCAGTAAATTTAACAACCATACCTTGTTTCCTTCATCCAAATCATGCCGAGCCAAGTCAGCATGTCAAGCAGCAACCTAAATCACATTACTAAACCACATTATTATAAACCTAGCCAGAACTTGACACACAGGGCTGGGTTCTAAAGGGTCCAATTCAAATAGCCACACTCCAAAGAGAACTGCACACAGCCACAATTAACCAGTTATCTACATATGTAAATTAATTATTACCACCGTTTTGTTTTTAAACCAAATGCTTCCAAGAAGACCAGCCAGAAGTACTATAAATGTAGGAATTAATATCTCATCAATGAACTTACCCCTCAACAAATGAGTCCAACTTGGCTAGCTCGTCAGATAATCCCACCAAGACATCTAACGTTCCAACCTATTGGAAGGGTGAAAATCTCATGTTAAAAGGTGTATAAAAGAAGTGACAGCATTATAAAAAGATGAAGATCCTAATGAGTAGGTAATTTCCTGGGCAATTATGGGTATTTTTCTAAAAAAGAAAGTTCCTCCTTTCAGCATTTCTGTACTTTGTCCACAACATGCCACCATAGCAATATTACATACATTAAATTTGAGAATTTCATATGTTCATAAGACTTTCTCTTTACTAACTTCTGCCCCCTGACTCTCTTGAATTTCAGGCATGTTGCTGGTGCTTTTCACTGTGAAGACTGACACAAAAAAAATCATTCAATTCCGCTGCCATTTATTTATTCCTCATTATCACTTCACCAGCATCATTTCTCAGTGGTCCAATGCCCAGCCATCCCTCTCTTACTCTTTATATATCTGAAGACATTTGACTATCTTCTTTTATATTTATTGGCTGGCTTGCCTCTATATTACATCTTTCTCTACATATTTTAGTTACCTGTTGGTATTTAAAAACTTCCCAATCCTCTAACTTCCCACTAATCTTTACAATATTATATGCCTTCTCTTTTAGTTTTATGCTGTCTTTGACTTCTTGTCAGCGAGTTGCCTTAATCTCCCTTTAGAATCTTTCTTCCTCCTTGGGATTAAAAAATCCTGTAAATTCCCAATTATTCCCACATTGCTGCTCCACCATAATTCCTGCTGGAGTCCCTTTCCAATCAACTTTAGCCCACTCCTCCCTCATGCCTCTGTCGTCACCTTTACTCAACAGTAATACCGAAAAATCTGTTTTCATCTTCTCCCTCTAAAACTACAGGTTTGGTACACAATACCAAATCCAGAATTGGATTATCCCTCGTAGACTCGACTACAAGCTAAGAAGCTATCTCGTAGGTGCTGTACAAATTCCTTCTCTTGGGATCCAGTACCAACCTGATTTTCCCAGTCAACCTGCATATTGAAAACCTCCATGACCACAGTAACATTGCCTTTTCTTACATGCCAATTGCATCTCCTGATTTAATTTGTTCCCTAAATCCTCGCTACTTTTCGTAGGCATGTATACAACTCCCATCAGGGTTTTTTCCCCTTGCAGTTTCTCAGGTCTCCTCACAAGGATTCTACATTCTCTGATCCTATGTCATCCCTTTCTAAGGGCTGCGTTTCATTCCTTACCAGCAGAGCTACCCCAACAGCAAAACCAAATTGCAGGAATCTGAATTTTCTAATTCTTAAATTTCCTTCCTAATTCTCAAATCCATGTATCAAAATATTTTTGGGGGGGGGGGGGGGGGGGGGGGCAATAGTTTGTTTACAAGCCCCTCAAAATAATAACTGTCAGACACTTTTTGTCAAACACTATCCTTCTACACACACAGTAATGAAAATATCAAATTTTAATCAAAATAAAAGTGAATTGAGTATCACAACACTGAAGGAAATCATTTGTCCATGAGAAAATGTAATGTACAGACATGGATTCCAAAAGTTATTGCTTGGGTGAGTCTGCTTCTGCAGGGGAGAGATTTCCTCTCAGCGCCAAGGGTGACTGCAGCAATTGCAGCAAAAATAGAATATACAAAATCGGAAGGTATTCAAACATTGGGAAGGGCATGATTTATTATCCATTCCTATTTGCTCAAGTAATAATAATAATAATGGATGGGATTTATATAGCGCCTTTCTAATACTCAAGGCGCTTTACATCGCATTATTCATTCACTCCTCAGTCACACTCAGTGGTGGTAAGCTACTTCTGTAGCCACAGCTGCCCTGGGGCAGACTGACGTTGTACTGGGGCAGTACTTACATTGTCATTGATAGCAAGTTTTTCTTTAAATACAAGCATGCGTCAATACAGTAAACCCTCGGTACAACGGACCATGGGATGGGGAGTGGTGTCTGTTATTACAGATTATCCGCTATAACCGAGTAAGACATTATCATTGGATGTTGTTGAAACAAAAAACTGCAGATAATGGTTAATGCACGAAAAGAGACCAAGGCTGGAGTAACTCGGGTCAGGTAGCATCTCTGGAAAACACAGATAGATGAAACCAGGTCCCTTCTTCACTGATTCAGTCTGCTGTGTTACTCCAGCACCCCATGTCATTTCATCTTAAAATTAGGCGCCGAAGCTCCTCCCCATCAGCTACCTTTGCCTTCAGCCGACACAGCCCCCAGTTGTCAGCTCCGCCCTCAGTCTGCCACCAATATGCATCCGGCCACTGCAGGGCCCCTCCCATTCCCTCCACTCCCCTCCCACCTTACGCAACCTACCCCCTCCACCTTCTCTTCACCTCTCACAGCCGCCAGCACCCTCCACGGTGGAGTTTGTCAGTGACTCCGGGGAGAAGAAGGGGAAGTGGAGTGGACAGAACAATGGGAGAAGGTGGTGGAGGAGGCGTTAGTGGAGCAACGAGGCGACAGGCCGGAAGGAGTGGCAGCTCATTAGAAGGGAGGGAGCCCCACAGTGACCAAGTGCGTCCTATTGGCAGCAGCGGCCCGAAGAAAGCGACATCCCTAGGGTCTACAACATGAGCCACAACAACAAACCAACATAAGATAAACTGGACCATTCGATGGGTGAAGAAGGGCTCGCTGGTGCGGAAGCGTGGCTTTGGATGTCTGCGAGTCGGGATGGTATTGCCAGGTCAGTCTGCTATGACCAAAATCAGTTATAAAGGGGTCCATTAAATAAGTACTGAATATTCTAAACTTTAAAGCTTCTCCTTGCGTTACATCCAACAATCCAAATTGTTCAGATCGTTCTTCATTAAGTATTCAAGATAAACAATAATGGAGCTAAAATACTGAACTTCAATAATTCAATTTTAAACAAAAATTGAATTTATATTGAAAATTCTATCAAACAGACTATATAGTCTCTGTTTAAGTTTAAGAATAAGGGGTAGGCCATTTAGGACTGAGATGAGGAAAATCTTTTTCACCCAGTTGTGAATCTGTGGAATTCTCTGGCACAGAAAGCAGTGGAGGCCATTTCACTGGATATATTCAAGAGAGAGTTAGAGTTAGCTCTTAGGGCAAACGGAATCAAGGGATATGGGTAGAAAGCAGCAACAGGGTACCGATTTTGGATGATCAGCCATGATCATATTGAATGGCGGTTGCTCGAAGGGCCAAAAGGCCTACTCCTGCTCCTATTTTCTATGCTTCAATGTTCTTTGCCAACAAGAAATATGACAACATACAAATAAAACGTGTAAAGTTTCTCCATTGCTTTTTGTTTATTTGCATTCACATTGGAATGCGAATGACAACCAAATGACAGCTTCAATGTCAATGGGAAAACTATCTTTCAATGGGATTTTTAGATAATCTCTATTGTCAGTTTCCATTCTGGAATTTAAGTATCTGTGGAATTCTCTGGCGCAGAAAGCAGAAAGCAGGAAGCAATATTCTTCCTTAAGAGAGAATATGTGGTTTGATTGCTTCGAAAATATGAATGAAGGGACAGGTTGTAAACATATTTCTATCTGATATTTGGTTTGCAAGGTCTTTAAACAAGTTCTCATTTTGTCACTTACCTTCAAATCTGGAATTGCAAACTTGAAGTTTGTAGAGAGGTTATTGCTCCTCGAAGTTGTAACATTCAATTTGTCCCATGTCTGTTGACATGTTTTTTCTCCAGGAGCAGATATTAACCAAAATTCTGTCATCCTCAAATAAGTAGATGACTTGTGAAGTCAATAATCGATGTACTGAAATAAGATAAAATTTAATTAGTACAAAGGCAACTCAGTGTTTCACCATACACTTCAGTAATTAAAATAATTCCAAATGTGTACATATTTAAAATTTATCATTCATTCAAAAGCAAATCTCTGAGAATATTGGACATGCTCAGACGTGAAAACATTGCAACATCCTTTAAGTTTACATTATCATCTTGTCATTTAAATTCTCCCATCTTTCACCCGACCCAATATATCTTATCATTTGTTGTCGCAACTCTCTATTTTGTCCACATCCTAATATTTTCTTCAACTATTCTGATAAAGTATCTTCAACCAGAACCTCACATTCCCTCCAAGTACCTTTCAGGGTATTTAGATTACATTTGGAATCACAGTTAAAACATTAAGAAAGGCAGCATCATTTTACACACAAAGCCCCATAATGTTATCAAAAAGAACCAAATATGTTTTATTACTGACAAAAATTATTACGATTAACAATTATTCCTCAATGAGAATCCCTTGCTCTTTTTGGAATGGTGACCTAGTATGTTCCATGGCCACAAGAGAGCACAACAGGGCTGTTTTAAGCTTGTCTACCAGAGGCAACACTAATGCAGCACTGCTTGAAGTGTACTCAAATGTCAGACAAAGATGATGTGCTCAAGTCTCTAACTTGACTTAAAAAACAATCTATAAATGGTTAAGTGCGCTACACAGAATTGTGGTTGCCTCGACTAGCACAACCATGCCCCAAAATATACATCCCAAATGGAATTTCATACCATAATTCAATAAGAAAAAATAGTAATAATACGAATATAGAACAAGTAATAGATTAGATAATTGGTGCTCAATATTTCTGTTTTGTAAGCAGCAGTATGAACATTTTTTAAATTTATTTTTTATAAATCACCCAATCAGTACTATGCTTGAGCATATAGTATTATTTTTTTCCATTCTGATTAACTAAAAAACATAGGGTCTCCACAACCACTGCTAAAACCAACAAGCTGAAGGAACTCAGTGTGTCAAGCAACGTCTGTGTAGGGAAATGGAGAGTCAACATTTCAGGTCAAGATCCTTCCTCTGGACCCACTGAGTGCCTCCAGCAGATTGTTTTTCACTTAAGATACCAGCACTCTCATCTCTATTTTGTTGTGTTGCTCCCAGAAAATTAGAAAGATGTGAACAATTTATTTCCAATAAAAGTCCATTTTATGCTGGATGTAGCAAATTCTTACAAATTTTAAGGTGAAATGTAGGAGGTATACTATAATTAAACAATCTGGCCTTTTGGGATTTATGTTCAGAATTTGTATCTGTGCAAAGTTCCAATTGTTTCACTGTAAATTACTTTAAAAATAAAAATAACAGATGGTTACAGGAAGAACTAGGCATCAGATATCAACAGTCACCTTAAACTGTGAATTTAATACTGATCCATGATGTCTCTCTTTGCAAAAGCAGTGACTAAAGTAATAAAGGACAATTGTATTTTGAGTTCTGACTTAAAGCTACACTGGTAGTCCAACAAGTGACATTTACTATACAGACAAAAATGAGGAAAACTTTGCAGGGATTCCAAACCTGCAAGAAGGAATACATATGTAGATGATGGGGGGGGGTGATTTTGCTGTGGTCAAATGCTTACCACACAATTTTACTCACAGGCAGGCACTATTTTGAGGTTTATAACATGCTCAAACTGTTGGTTTTGTTAGAATCAGTTCCTTTCAAAGCTTTGAAAATACGAAGGTAAAAGAAACTAAAAATCACAAAATTTATAATTCTCTCCCCTCAGTCAACAGCAGATAATAGTCACTTGATTCTTAGACTTCTGTATTCAATTCCAGGAATTGGAATGCCAAAGAATACTTGAGCAAAGAAAACTAAAAGAGGAGTAAAATCCTCAGTGAAATATTAACAAATCATGTGTATGTGCCTTGTAATGAACATTTATATAATGTCATGTAGTTGCTTTGTAATGTAATTACAGACTTCAGCTTTGCACTACTACTATGGTTATTCATTTTTAATTTTTTTGATGATATGTTAACTATGTGTATTGCATTTATGGACCAGTTTAGCTGTTGCAAGTAACAATTTCATTATTCTGTCGTCAGCACATATTGCACAATAAATGAAATCTCTATTTTTTCACTTCTTGAAACATAGTAGCAACTTCCCCATTATTAGTTTACCAAATCTTTGTATTTCTGATTTCATTTTCCCCTCTTCCCTCACTCAAACCTATTCTTCTTAAACGTTTTATCAAATGTGCACTCGTTTTTGAAACCCTGATACACTATTTTCTGAATTACACTAAATTGATTACAAATTTTAAATCATGACAAAATAAAAACTCACATTAAAAACATTTAAATTGCAAACCTAACTGTGTGATCAGTGGAATCAAACACTTGATTTTATCTCAAAAGAAGCCAGACCAGATGACATTTCTATCTATCCCTACTGGGAAATACAAATTTACAAAAAGAATTTAAACATCACAGATCTTCAAAAACCTTTATTCAATCGATGCAGGTCCATGTTAAAATTCCTGGGTTAATTCCATTTCCAGCAGAATTAAATACTTAATGCTTTTAAAGTTGCTCTTTAAAAATGTTGCATTAAAGCAGAATGCTTGATATAATTGTTTTTAAACAAAATGTATAGTTACTGGTGAATAGGGGTAAATGTAAAGGAGCAGATTTTCAAGGTGCTTTATACTAGCCACTAACATAAGCAAAAAAACCATAGGTGCTTACAAGTTTCAAATCCCATTCTTTAATAACTACTATGATTATGCTTATGAACTAAAAACAAAAATATTTGGATGTAGACAAAAATGCTGGAGAAACTCAGCGGGTGAGGCAGCATCTATGGAGCGAAGGAAATGGGCAACGTTTCGGGTCGAAACCCTTCTTCGACCCGAAACTTTGCCTATTTCCTTGGCTCCATAGATGCTGCCTCACCCGCTGAATTTCTCCAGTATTTTTGTCTACCTTCGATTTTCCAGCATCTGCAGTTCCTTCTTAAACAAAAACATTTGGATGACTGGCAATTTCCGACAGACGTCATTTTCAGAAGCAAATTGAAATGTCACCTTAAAAATGACAAACAAGTTCACATGAAGAACCTGCAACTAAAAGCAAAATCCACCAATGATACCAGAATAGGCTGACATCATAATCACTGCAACCTTTTCCATTACACAGTGAAATATATTACACTTTAACATGGACAACCAATTTATTTGCAATGTCAAACAGCAAGCATAATGCTTCAAGCCACTCCAAAAATAGGATGCTAGAATGGACGTGGGTTTGGGAGCAAGAAAGTAACTTAAATAAATGGATATGGAAGCAAATTCAAATCTCTACACAGTCCATTTCTTCAAATCAATGACGACTAGAGATGCTGAAAATTAAGTCAAATATTTTATGGTTGAAAAAGATGTTAGGGGGCGCTCCTCTGTGTGCAGCCACGTCAGCAGCGCGTCAGTTTTTCCAGCTTTTTTTTATTTTTTAGTATGTTTTAAAGTATGTATTTTGTGTTTCTTTGTGTGTTTTGTGTGGGGGGTGGTGTGGGGGGGGGGGGGTGAGTGGGAAACCGCTTTGGTCACCTCCTCCATGGAGAGGCGACTTTTTCCAGGTCGCTTCCCCCGTGGCCTAACATCAAGGATCGGGCGGCCTTTCCCGGAGACGCGCCCGGGGCTTCAGCGGCGGGCGCAGCGTGGACTCTCGACGTGGAGCGGGTGAGCCCTCGCTGGGGGGGAGCGCTCCGTTTCGCTGGCCCGGGGCAGCCGGCAGCCTGAAGTCGCAGCCTGAAGCCGCGGTCTGCAGAGCTCCAGCTGGTGCGGCGTCTATAGCCCGGGATCCCTCGTGGGGGACCCGGGGGAAGAAGAAGCTATCACTGCCGGCCCGCGGCCAACTTCTACCGCGGGGCCGGCATGGACTTACCATCACCCCTGGAGGGGAGCTTCTACCGCCGGCCCTGCAGTCTACGGTGCTTCTGGCTGCGGCGGGGACTTTAAATCTCGACCGCCGGCCTGCGGCCTACAACAATCTAAAGCCGCGGTCTCCGGTGAGGATGAGGAAGAGCCGATCCTGGACTGACTGGACTCTGGTCCTGTACACGGGGGGGGGAAATGGAGGAGGACTGGCCAAATTTTTGTGCCTTTCACCACAGTGATGAATGCTGTGGTGGATGTTTGTGTTACAGTTTTATTGTGTGTTCTTTATTATTGTACTGCTGCTGACAACCCAAATTTCCACCAACCCTGGTTGTGTGGCAATAAATTATATCTATCTATCTATCTATCTATCTATCTATCTATCTATCTATGTTAGCTTAAAATATGTAGTGCATTTAGTGCCACGAAGGAATCTTACATTGCCAGACTCAAAGTTCAATAACATACATGTTGAAATTTTGCGTCATGTTTCCATTTGGCGCCATGTTTCCGTTTATCTACTAGTTCTATTCCATCAAAATTGGTTGATTAAGCAGATAGTTCAATTGAATAATTGGATACAAACTATAGTGATGGTTTTATATATACTGATATGTACAAATGAAAGCAAGTGGCATGCTCTCTTGCCCTTTCATGAAAAAAAATTCTGATGCAAATAACATGCCAAACATCATGCTTCCAAGTACAAAAAATACCATTTGTAGCCACAGCTGTTTGAGAAGATTTTTAAATGTAGAATAGGAATATGGTCAAAATGAATTTTCACAAGATATTCAGTAACATGCCTCGTAAGGAACTGGCCAGAAAGCTTGGTACTTGACATGAGTTAACAGAAGCATGGCAGTCGGTGAACATAATGAATGAATTACTGAAATAAGATATTTTGCAGAATGGTCTTCTGCCCATATTTCACACCATCTGCAATCAGTGCTCCATCCACTGTATATTTCAGTATGCACAGGTAAATAATGTTAACTATTAGCAAGTCAAATCATTTGACAATATAGACAGGGATATTGAACATTCATGACCTAAAGCAAGATAAAATTCTTAACAGGAGACAAGAGACTGCAGATGCTGGAATTGTGAGCAAAATACAAACTGCTGAAGAACTCAGTGGGCCAGGCAGTATCTATGGAAGGAAATGGACAGATGACATTCAAGGTCAGGACCCATCTTCAGATGAAATAGCATAACAGAATAGCGATGCGAGTGATAGAAAAGAGTTAATGCAAATACAGACATTTACATAAAGGTTACGTCCTGCAGATCCTTGTGTAGTCGGATGTCACACAAGTCAGAAATGGAAGTGCTACCGTGCACACGTAAATTTATTATTCGATGTAGAGTCCACGGGGGTGCTCTAACGTGGAGACCAGGGGGGGGTGTCAGTGGGCTTAAAGAATTGTTTATGTAATGATAGTTTATGTAAATTGCCAATTACGCAAGTCAAGGAGTGGCGTATATTTAATAAAGAAGAAGGAAGAATGAAATGTAGAATCAATCCAAAGGCAAAGAAATGACTGTACAAAAACATCAAGGGATTTAAATATGTTAACTTCCCCATAGTGCAATCACAGGCACACAAAGTCTTGGAAGCCAGTATGACTGTTGGCTTGTAGAAGAAATGCAAACAAGCTAACTAAGCTAAATATGATTTAGAACAGAGTTAAGGGCAACACATAAAACAGTGGGCACCCTGTTACAGAAATAATAAACTCAAGGAATATATACTCAGATGGCTAATGACAAAACTGAAAAAAATGCTAATGTTCCACTAAAGTCCATTTCGTCTGCTGCAAACTGCAGACAGACATGGAGATAGAGAGGAGCAAGGAGAAATCTCACAATACTGCAGGTTATCATTGAATGGAATAAATTGCCTGAAATTCTCTTTGGAAAACAATTACATTTTGAGACAACTTTCATATAGTTATAAAGACAGAGAAAACTTCCCTCGAATACAAGTAAAAATCTTAATAACTGAGGTCTTTACAAAATAATTCATGATTCTAATGTTTGCAGCTGGATATCAGCAGGAGGGGCATACGTACAGTGGTAGAGTTGCAGTCTTTTACAGCACCAGCCACCCTGTATCGATCCTGACTACATGTCCTGGCTGTGGAGTTTGTACACTCTCCCTGTGACCACAGGGTTTTCTTCCACACTTCAATGTTATACAGATTTGTAGGTTAATTGGCTTCAGTGAGGAAAAGTTGCAATTTGTCCTTAGTCTGTTGGATAGTGTAGTGCACTGGGTGATCGTGGTTGGTGTGGTCTTGATGGGCCGAATGGTCTTTTTCCACCCTGTATCTCTAAAGTCTAAAGGGCCTGTCCCACTTGGCGATTTTTTTCAGCGACTGCCGGCATCATTGACTGACATATCAGATCACCGAAAAAGTTGCGGCGTGACGACGTATTGACGCGTGGTGTTTTTTCAAATGTCTCAGCATTTATTTTTGTCGCCGCTGGATTTTGAAATGTTCAAAATCGTCTGGTGACCCTGATATGATGCCAGCAGTCGCCGGAAAAAAAATCGGCAAGTGGGACAAGCCCTTATCCTTCAAAAATACAAATCAATTATGTCAGAATCTGCAATGAGGTGGATTAAGAAGTCGTATCCCAAAGTTTTCTGAACAGTTGACTAGTTCAGGTGTTAAACTGGTCCCAAGCATGTGCCAAGATGTTTATAGATAAATAGCATGCTGTTTTGGTGAACCGAGTTGCCACATGGATAAAAAGACACCGAAAATACGGAAATTAACTCAGGTCAGGCAGCATGCCTGCAGATCATGGATAGGCAATGTTTCAGGTCAAGACTCTCCTTCAGACCGATTATAGTGGGGGGAGGAAAGTTGAAAGAGAGGTGGCAACTCAAAAGCCTGGCAAGTGATAAACAATAGGTGCAGGAGTAGGCCATTCGGCTCTTTGAGCCAGCACCGCCATTCAATGTGAAGACGGCTGATCATCCCCAGTTGGGTACAGGTGAAGGGGAGGTTTAGATTGACATGGGGGGGGGGGAAGGGAGGAAGGGAGGACGGGATTGTGATATAAATGTGTGCACATCAAGGTGGGGCACAAAGAAAAGAGAGGGATAAAGAGGGGTGGCAGGAGTTTGTAGGTTAACCTTTCGTAGGTTGTAATTAACCTTCTTAACTCTCCTAAAACTGGAGAATTCAATGTTCACACCATTGAGTTGTAGGCTACCCAAGCAAAATGAGGTGTTGTTTTCTTATTAAAACCCACTTTGGTCTTGCACGTGACCTTTGTTTTATGATAGAAGGTCTCTGAAAATTAACACAAAATAATTATCTTGTTCTGATTAACAGCGAAAGATGTCACTGAGTCGGAACTGAATAAGCAATTTTAAACATTGCTATAGCAGTAATCAACAGCCATGTGCTCAGATATATAGATCTCAGTAAGGCCAAAACCAATTAATGATTAATGCCTCGTTTGCAAACGAATCTAATTAACGTTGTATTAAATGGATACTACCTGTTCACATTTGAAAGGATATTAGCGTTCCCTTAAAATACCACAACTTGACAAGAATTCCTACTACCGTGAGACACCTCTCGTGTTATCTACACATCTTCTACAAACCCCGATGACAACACAACACCAGGTTTCCACCGACATAAATGAACGATTACTATATTTTTAATACTCAGCACGCGTGACAAACAGCTCAGTGATTTCCCTAGTTGAGTAAGCAGATTTTGAGCGATTGCTTAATTGCCTCTTCCACTTCCCAAACCCTTCGTGCGTTTTTTTCCCCTCTGGCGTGGAAGGGACAGGAGAAAGGAACAAATACGCAGAGAAAATATGGGGCAAGTGGTCCTGAAAAATTCAAAGCCAATGAAAGGGACAACCCTGGCACCAAGACGCTCGTAGAGAGAATGAGAGCAAATAGGGGCAAGTTGTCACCGTCTGTCTCCCCGCAGGGTTCGGGCCTTGCTCCTGCATCCTTCTCCCCTTTATTTATCAGACAGACAGACAGACCCAGCACGACCGCCCAAACATTCGGGGACTCGGGCGGGGAAACGAGGTCGAGACCTACCGGTGTGAGCGGGTGGGGGGGCCGGGGCCGAAGCCGCTGCTGGTCGGTCGGGGGGTCGGTCGGTTTCGCCTGCGATGCGATCTCTGGCTGTTCCGCTTCACATCGCCCGCTGTCCTCCTCCAGCAGCAGCAACAACAGCAGCAGCAGGAGCCCCGGTCAGGCGCTGTCAGCTGAGCCGCCGGCGCAGGCGCACTTCCTGCTTCCGCCTCGGCCTGGAGCTGGGGCTGCGCACGCCCGTCAACGTCCCGCGCGACGTCACCGTTCCCGGGCGCGAGCTTGTGTTACGCAGCACGTCACCGTTCCCGGGCGCGAGCTTGTGTTACGCAGCACGTCACCGTTCCCGGGCGCGAGCTTGTGTTACGCAGCAACAAGGTCGGTGCGCGAGCGTCGCTGTTGCTGCACCAGGTGGCTGCGACTCGCATTCATTCCGTGAGACTGCGCAGCTCGTCACTGGGCAGAGCCCGCGCATCGTTGCCCGGCGAGGGAGTGGAGCAACCGAGTGGGGGAGGGTGCGGTAGGGGTGCGCCCCCCTCCCACGGTGGGGACTTTTTGAAATTTAATGTATTCATATCATGTTTTATTGCATTGTAGATGTATGATTTCAATGCTTTTTGGTTTTAGAATTAGATATTAGATCCTTTATTTGTCATTCAGACCTTGCGGTCTGAACGAAATGTCGTTACCTGCAGCCATACATACAATAATAAACAACAGAACAGACAGTAAACACAAATTAACATCCACCACAGTGAGTCCACCAAACACCTCCTCACTGTGATGGAGGCAAAAATCTTAGGGTTGCTGTCTCTTCTCTCCTCTTCTCCCTCTGCGCTGAGGCGATACCCCACCGGGCGATGGTAAGTCAGTCCCGCGGCTCCGCGAACGGGCCGGTTCAAACTCCGCGGCCCGGGGTGGTCGAAGCTGCCGCCCTCCAGTTCAGCGGACGCAGCTGTTGACGATGTCGTCCACTGGCCCGCGGCCGATCCCCGGAATCAGGCCGCCGCCGCCAGAACGCCGTCTCAGCCACCGGAGCACCGTTCCAGCCCCGAGCCGGGTCGACCTCACGTGAGCGCCGTTCCACCCTCGAGCCAGGCCGTACTCACAGGAGCGTCTCAGCCCCGCGCCAGGCCGCCCTCACTGGAGCGCCGTTACCCTCGAGCCAGGCCACCCTCACGGGAGCGTCTCAGTCACTCGAGCCAGGCCGCCCTCACGGGAGCGCCGTTACCCTCGAGCCAGGCCGCCCTCACGGGAGCGCCGTTACCCTCGAGCTGGGCCGCCCTCACGGGAGCGCCATTACCCTCGTTCCGGGCCGCCCTCACGGGAGCGCCGTTACCCTCGAGCCAGGCCGTCCTCACAGGAGCGTCTCAGCCCCGCGCCAGGCCACCCTCACGAGAGCGCCGTTACCCTCGAGCCAGGCCGCCCTCACGGGAGCGTCTCAGCACCTCATGGGAGCGCCGTTCCAGCCCCGAGCCGGGCCGCCCTCACGGGAGCGAGCCCAGTGCGAGTCCTGACAGGCTCTGCCTCCGGAGCCTCGAGGTCGCCAGCTCCGCCATTAGGCCTCAGCGCAGACGGAGGTAGAGAAGGGGGATACGACAAGAAAGTCGCATTCCCCCGAAGGGAGAGACAGAAAGCCCTGTTTCAACCCCCCACCCCCACACATAACACAAACCTAAAAACCAAAAACTTAACTAAACAAGACGAAAAAAACAACACAAAAATGTAAAAACAAACGGACTGCAGGCGAGCCGCAGCCGTTCACCAGCGCCGCCACTTCCGGAAGTGTTTTTAAGATAATGTAGGGTCGACATGAGAGATAGGAGCAGGTGATTATTATTTTTGTGACTGCTCGACCTCCAACAACTGGGGGATAATAATACAGGCCATCCCCCACACCTCAAAAAGAGGGGGGATATTTCCCCCGCCACCCGCGGATCGACGCCACGGTACAGAAAATTTGACAAAAAAACTTTTAAACGTGTTATAATTTCAAGTGCTATTTTTTTTGTAGTTGGAAAAAGGGACAAGAAATTATCATACTTCTTGATTTTAAAAAGTCATACAAATTATGTTTTGCTGGTGAAAAAAAATCAGTATTTTGAAAGTATGTGTTCTCCTTTTGACGTATATTTCATTTTGATTTGAATTTAGAATCATTAAACCATAACATTAATAAAGGGGGTATATGTTTGTGGAAACATTACTTTTTTTAAAGTAAGACTTTTGAGAAATCTAAAATGCATTAGAAATATACATTTCAATGCACTGCCCTCTGAGGTGAATCGAGGACCAGATTTAAGGTGAAGGGGAAAAGATTTCATAGGAATCTGAGGGGTAACTTTTTCCACACAAAGGGTGGTGGGTGTATGGAACAAGCTGCCAGAGGAGGTAGTTGAGGCAGGGACTAGCTCAACATTTAAGAAACAGTTAAACTGATACATGGATAGGACAGGTTTGGAGGGATATGGACCAAAAGCAGGTAGTGTAGCTGGGACATGTTGGCAGGTGTGGGCAAGTTGGGCCAAGTTCCCTCTGCCCCGGCTCTTAAGTTCCCACTTAAGGTTGCTCAGAGCATAGCAGCGCCTCATCCAAAGCTGGAGAAATTGAAACATGTTTAGCCAAAAAAGTGGGGGGGGGGGGGGGGGGGGGGGCTGCAGCCTCTCCTGTTCCGTGGCCCATGCTGGGTGACATCTCTGGGATGGCTTGCTGACAAGGAATGTTACTTCTGAAGTACCCTCCCACATCACGAAATAATGATTTAAAAAAATCACAAAGTGCTGGAGTAACAAGCAGCATCTCGAGAGGGCGACGATAGGTGACATAATTGGGTCTGAAGGGTCCCGACCCGAAACATAATCTCTCCATGTTCTCCAGAGATGCTGCCTGACTGGCTGAGTTGTTCGAGCACTTCGTGTCTTTTCCTGTAAACCAGCATGTGCAGTTCATTGATAAAGTAAACCTAAAATAATCAAAGTGTACCTATAATAATAATAAAGCAGACAATAAATATGAAGAGTGTGAAACAGCATAATGATGCAAAGATTGTAGTAAACAATGCAAATTAAAAACATTGGAGTACAATAAAGGACTATCCAAATTAGGTACCTTTACGAGTAAGCATATGCCAGCACCTCGAGGATGGGGCATGAAAGAGTTGATTGGTTCAGGAGATGGATGGCAGTGGGGAAGAAATATTTGTTACGAGACGAAGTGCTCCCTGTCACACTGGAGGCCTGGTCCCCCAACTCAACCCGTTCCCCAACGCAATATTCCACTGCTCACCCGTTTCAGATGCAGTATAATGTGGGTAAATGTGAGGTTATCCACTTTGGTGGCAAAAACAGGAAAGTAGACTATTATCTGAATGGTGGCCGATTAGAAAAAGGGGAGATGCAACGAGACCTGGGTGTCATGGTACACCAGTCATTGAAAGTAGGCATGCAGGTGCAGCAGGCAGTGAAAAAAGCGAATGGTATGTTAGCATTCATAACAAAAGGATTTGAGTATAGGAGCAGGGAGGTTCTACTGCAGTTGTACAGGGTCTTGGTGAGACCACACCTGGAATATTGCGTACAGTTTTGGTCTCCTAATCTGAGGAAAGACATCCTTGCCATAGAGGGAGTACAGAGAAGGTTCACCAGACTGATTTCTGGGATGTCAGGACTTTCATATCAAGAAAGACTGGATAGACACGGCTTGTACTCGTTAGAATTTAGAAGATTGAAGGGGGATCTTATAGAAACTTACAAAATTCTTAAGGTGTTGGACAGGCTAGATGCAGGAAGATTGTTCTCGATGTTGGGGAAGTCCAGAACAAGGGGTCACAGTTTAAGGATAAAGGAGAAATCTTTTAGGACTGAGATGAGAAAAACATTTTTTACACAGAGAGTGGTGAATCTCTGGAATTCTCTGCCACAGAATGTAGTTGAGGCCAGTTCATTGGCTATATTTAAGAGGGAGTTAGATGTGGCCCTTGTGACTAAAGGGATCAGGGGGTATGGAGAGAGGCAGGTACAGGATACTGAGTTGGATGATCAGCCATGATCATATTGAATGGCAGTGCAGGCTCGAAGGGCCGAATGGCCTACTCCTGCACCTATTTTCTATGTTTCTATCCTGAGAGTGATGCCGTCTGGAGCTATGCCCCTGGTAGGACCACCCAAAACGGTAAGGTCGATGGGGAGGTCTGTGACATAGAGCAATCCAACCAAGACCTCAACAGTGGAACAGCCAGAGGATGATGGCACACTTTAGTGGAGCGTCACAACGGCTGGGAGAGCGGATGATGACTGCAGCAGAAAAGGGTCTCGGGTTGGCTTGGACTCCATTCCACTGGATCCTGACCCAGATCTGTCAAGAACCATGTGGTGGCTGTCTGTGCTCCAGTCTCCCCATGTTAAACAAAGTCACGCACAGGCGTCCTTCATATAGGGAATCCACCTAACACCCTGGATTAAGTCCTATGGCGATCAGCAAGTGGCGACGGGGGCAGGATTGTGAGATCTGGAAGCCCCTAGTCATGAGCTGGCACATCAGGCGGTGGGTGCTAGATTCAGCCGCTGGACTCTTAGAACGAGGCAGAAGAGTCCTTCGGCAGCTGCACCCACGACTGAGCAGTCCTCTTTAGGATCCACTCTACTCACCCTTCTTGGGGAAAGGGCGAGAAAAGGTGCCCCAAAAATAGCCTGCCTCAAACTTAGCGACTGGATTACCACGTCCAGAGGTACACAGAAATATGAATATGAACTTTAGTATAATAAATATAGATAGATATAGAAAAATGACTTGGACGTAAGTGTAAAATGGGTTAGTTCGTAAGTTTGCAGACAACAGCAAAACTTGTAGAACTGTGGACAGCAAGTAAAGACTGTCAAAGGACACTTCAGGATATAGGTCAGTTACAGATATGGGTGGAGAAATTGCAAATGGACTTCAATCCAAGCAAGTGTGAGGTATTGCACTTTGTGAGGTCAAATGCAAGGACAAAACATACAGTTAACAGCAAGACTCTTAACAGCATTGATGTAGAGGGATCTTGGGATCTTGAAAGTGGCAACAGAATTAGATAGAGATTAAAATATGATATATGACATAGTAGCCTTCATTGGTCGGGCATGTCAAGAAGATAATTTGCAGCTTTTCTTCCAGTCACTTTCACAAGATCATGACAAGATTTTATTGCCATCATTAACAGGCCTTGGCAGACAGAGCACAAGTGTTTGGCGAAATAGTCGCCTCATTCTCCTGAACCCTTTCACCCATATCCCTCTTTCCAGCTTTACATTTAATTTCTCCTTTCACAGTCAAAGCAAAATAAAACACATTTACATTTGTTACAAATCCAAAAGGAATAAAGCCAAGTTTGGAACACAATTTGAAATTGTAATAGACTAAAAGATATTAAAATAACCCCAAAAAATGAACAAACAGTTAAAAAAAAAAATTTGAGGATTAGCAATAAAATATAATAGAGCAAATTTTATTTTAAATCATGTAATTTCATGAAATACGTGCCTTGAAAGAGAAGCTTCTGTCAGGAAATCTACAGTGGAAGCCAACTTTTGAACAGAAACATTTATCTCCTTCTCTCTCTGGTCCTCTGTTCATTTTGCACATCATAATTCTTGCCAAACACTGCTGTTCACAGTCCTTCGCTTCATACCACAACATAACCAGAATCCTTCCCTACGCCCACAAGTTTTCATTCTTCAAGTGGGTGTTCCAACACAGAAGTGCTCAAATTACAAAGCTGTAAAAAATATTGAGGAATCTAATATGAAGTCTTCCTTTTATTAAACTGTATTGAAATTTACAATATTCACTAAAATAAATATAATGATGGAATTTAATAGAAACCTGTTTAATCAAAGGATGATTAGAATGTGCAACTCATGAAGTGGTTGACCTGAATAGAATGAATAGCTTTTAGGGAAATTAGATAATTACAATAGGAATGAAGTAAGAAGGTGTACAGATAATGTTAGATAAGGTTGAAAGTTTCATGCTGGCACAAAGCATTTTATTGAATGTGCAGGAAGGAACTGCAGATGATAGTTTAAACTGAAGACATACACAAAAAGCTAGAGTAACTAAGCGGGTCAGGCAGCATCTCGGCAGAAAAGGAATAGGTGACGTTTTGAATCGAGACCTATCTTCAGACTGAGAGTCAGGGGAAAGAGGAACAAAAGATATAGACGGTACTTAGGTGAAATAAATGTAGGATATGCAAAAAGCAACAATAATCAAGGAATTGTAGTGCACACAACAGGCCATTGTTGGCCATGGGATAGGTGACAATGAGTATAGAGACAGAGGAACTCAACAGAACGACAGTTAAACTAGTACAACGACTAGGGTGGGGGAGGGACGGAGAGAGAGGAGATGCAAAGGTCACGAAGTTCGGGTAATCAATAGTCCTACCGCTGGGTTGTAAGATGGCCAAGCAAAATATGAGATGCTGTTCCTCCAATTTACGTTTGGCCTCACTCTGACAATGGAGGAGGCACAGGACAGAAAGGTCAGTTTGGGAATGGGAAGGGGAGTTAAAATGTTTGGCAACCAGGAGATCATCAAGGCCAAGGCGGACTGAGGGAAGGTGTTCACGAAACGATCGACGAGTCTGTGCTTGGTCTCGTCGATATATAGGAGTCCACATCTGGAACAGCGGTTACAGTAGATGAGGTTGGAGTGTCTCCTTGTTACCCTGCGGCTCTTCTCTTGCTCCCAGTCACAACAGGGACAGAGTCCCCTTAGTCCAGCATATAATCCTCCAACATTTTCAGCACCTTCAACGGGGTCCCACCATTAGCTACATCTTCCCAACCCCACCCATTTCTGCTTTACTCAGACACCGTTTCCTTCTCAACTCCCTAGTTAACCCATCCCTACCCAAGTATCTTCCCCTGCAACCACAGGATGTGCAAGACCTGTCCCTATACCATCTCCTTTGATTCTCTCCAGGGTCCCCGCCAGTCCTTTCAGGTGAGGCAGAGTTTCACTTGCACCTCCTCCAACCTCATCTATTACCTTTACGTTATTAGTGATGTCTAATTTATTAAATTAACCATGCTATTGATGATATCTTTGCTAGTTATTCGCTACGAAAAAAACATTTTGGATGCGCACTTCCACGGTTACCTTTATGAAATTTTAAATAAATTCCTTTATGCATTAAAATTCATTCAAATATATGAACTGTAAATCTGCTATTAAATGTGTTTTCATGTACACTGTATTTACTCGGCCACTTCAGGATACCAGTTTTATTTATCCAAATAAACAGGAAATGTGCAGAAATTACCGACTTTAAATGACAAAACAATGCTAGTGTTGATTGAAAATCACACCAGGAGTGTCATAAATATACATTATAATTAAATAGTCAGCCAAAATTAATAGGTTCATATGAAATAAGAAATTGTTGTGAAGATAAGAGAGAAGCATTTTGAAACAAATAGTTATATTAATCATGTATAAGAAGCAAAAAGCTGGAGTAACTCAGCAGGACAGGCAGTATATTTAAGAAGGAACTGCAGACAGATGTAGGGTGGAGGCGGGGGGGGGGGGGGGGGGGGGGGGGGGCGGGAAGAAGAAAGGAAGAGGAAGAGCCAGAGGGCTGAGGAAGAGCTGAGAAAGGGAGGAGACAATAAGGGCTACCGGAAATTGGAGAAGTCAATGTTCATACCGCTGGGGTATAAACTGCCCAAGCAAAATATGAGGTGCTGCTCCTTCAATTTCCGGTGGTGCTCACTTTGGCCATGGAGGAGGCCCAGGACAGAAAGGTCGGATTCGGAATGGGAGGGGGAGTTGAAGTGCTGAGCCACCGGAAGGTAGGTTATTGCGGACTGAGCGGAGGTGTTCGGCGAAACGATCGCCAAGCCTACGCTTGGTCTCCCCGATGTAGATCAACTGACATCTAGAGCAGCGGATGCAATAGATGAGGGTGGAGGAGGTGCAGGTGAACCTCTGTCACACCTGGAACCAAAGATCCTATAGCTCTGCTATAGGATCTTTGCCTGGAACGACTGCTTGGGTCCTTGAATGGAGTTGAGGGGGGAGGTAAAGCAGTATCTCTGGAAAGGAGGAATGGGTGATGTTTCGGCTCAAGACCCTTCAGACAATTTCATCACTCTGTTTGGTGACAGTGGAGACTGAGTTGAGTGTTCATTAATGTTATATCTATTTCCATAAACTTATGAGTGGAAGCTACCACTATCAGTTGACTCCATACGTTATTTTTAATTATTTTCTCTGTCGGATTCAAGATTTATCTGTTAGTGTGCTTTTAGCTTACAGATCTACCAGAAAAAATAAGTTTATTTTAGTTTTAGCAAGTTACTTCATATTCTCAGATTTGTATTAGACGCATGAGAGATATGCAAGAACCAGTTGACAAAATTGTGATGCAAATCAGCGCCAATTCACCGTAAAGGTTTTATAGATCCCAATTATATAAACAACACACAATACCAACTTGAACAAAAGTAAATAGTTAACATTTCGAGTCATCTTGGAAGAGATCTGCCGAACTACTCAATGTGAACCTCAGTTAGCCAAAGCCTTGGATTTGATAAATTTACCAAAATTGAGCCAGTTCTCATTGTAATGACAAATGTCCAATTCTTCCAGTCCAACTTTCCGTTGCCATTACTACACAGGTAAGTAGGAGTGATCTTATGCAGACCAAATAGAACAGATTTTCCAGCCATTATTTCCAGTTTAATTGATTCTTTATTGCAGTTGTACAACCAAAGAGATGAACGTACTAGGTTCTCCTTATTCTGCATACGAGTTGTAAAGCCTGTATACTCTCCACCCCTGTGCCTGGTCTAAACACTCCCTGTCCACTATGCCCATATGTAAACGCCCCTCTGTGCATCTAATGACCGCCCCCAAGTGCCCAAAATAATACTGCAAGATATATCATAATATCATAATCATAACTGCAAAATAATATAATACGCCAACAGTAACTAGCCTAAATATAAATAGCTTCGACACTGTGATTTACTTATTTTTTCAATGCATACTATTCACTATTCCCAATGGGATAACTGCTTTGCAAAATTCCTCATTCAGTTTATAAGCATTACATGCACATGCTTCCTTCCACCTGATGCTTTAATTCCCAAACCCCACTCTGACGTCTCGGTCCTTGACCTATCAATTCTTCACTTCCTAGGTTTTCTTCTTTATTGAGAATAACTTGATTCCACTTTAGTTCTCCGGTGGCTGTTGACTCCAATATGGAACCATCAGATACTGCTACAGTCGGACCAGGATGTGTTTGACATGATGGATGACGGGGTGATTTTGAAGGTGGTACTCTTTTTTTCACCATTAACTCTTGGTTTCTGTGTACTCCTGATGAATGGACTCAAAATACTGAGTGCCGTTCTAAATGCCCCTTCTCTATTTGCATTATTTCTTCTACCACTTTGTAATCTCTACCCATGAACCTGAGCTTGGAACAGAGTGATTCAGGAGTCTGGCGATATATAGGCCATGCTGTTCGCAAGCTACAATGGATAAATGGGACCTGGAGGTTGGCCTAGAAGAGAACACTGCTATTATTTCACTTGCATTCTCAGTGGATTTGGAGGATTTTATGGAGATGGCATTATTGGCACATTTCGAGAGCCTTGAGCTGCCTGTTGCAAGTAGTCCATGACTCATAAGCACACAGGAGGGTAGGGACCGCTGCTACATGTTTGACCATGAGCAGTATACCTGGTTTGAAGTCTCGGTCTTCACGCACTCTTTTCTTTGGAGAGCCAAGGCTGCACCGGTGAACTGTAAACATAATTTTGTTATTAATTTCTGTCTTCATTGAAAGTAACTCCTGAGATGGGGGAAGTAGTCCACATTTTCTACGATCTCATCATGGGCTTTCATTATTAGAGGGCAGTGTTGCACAACAGGGCCAAGTTGGTAGTGGAACTTTATTTTGCAATATTAAAGTCCCATCCTCTTCTAAGAAACATAGAAAATAGGCTTCAGTTAATATGTCAATGATATGCATACACACTAGTGTGGTCCTCATACAGCATCTTGATGTGTACAGTTGGATTAGACTTATTCTGGAGTGGGAGCAATGTGGGTTGAACAGTATCTCATTTATCACTTATATTTGCTGTACTCCAGCGGTAAGCTAGTTATAGGTGAGGTACAGCACTCTAGCAAGAAGATATATATTGGGGCACTAATGCAGACTTGCTTGCATTAAGATTAAGTGTGCTGTGGTTAAGATCATATGTTGCATACCATTATAGCAGTGGAGACAAATTTTTAGATTAGATTAGATTAGATTGGACCTTTCGGTCTGAACGAAATTTTGTTTCCCTGCAGTCATACATATAATTTTTAAAAATGGCAAAAACACACAATCACCACAAATTTAACATCCACCACAGTGAGTTCACCAAACACCTCCTCACTGTGGTGGAAGGCAAAATCTTAAAGTCTCTGTCTCTTCCCTCTTTGTTCTCCCTCTGCGCAGAGGCGACGGTTCAAACTCCGCGGGTGGTTGCTGCCTCCGCCACAACTCCAGGGCCGAGTCGGCTCTCCGCCGCTGCTGCTGCTGCTGCCGCCGCCACAGCTTCGGTGCCGAGTCGGCTCTCCGCCGCTGCTGCTGCTGCTGCCGCCGCCACAGCTTCGGTGCCGAGCCGCGGCTCCGCTGCTGCTGCTGCCGCCGCTACAGCTTCGGTGCCGAGCCGGGTCTCCGCTGCTGCTGCTGCTGCCGCCACCACAGCTTCTGTGCCGAGTCGGGTCTCCGCCGCTGCTGCTGCTGCCGCCGCCACAGCTTCGGTGCCGAGCCGCGGCTCCGCTGCTGCTGCTGCCGCCGCTACAGCTTCGGTGCCGAGCCGGGTCTCCGCTGCTGTTGCTGCCGCCGCTACAGCTTCGGTGCCGAGCCGGGTCTCCGCTGCTGCTGCTGCCGCCGCCACAGCTTCGGTGCCGAGCCGGGTCTCCGCTGCTGCTGCTGCCGCCGCCACAGCTCCAGGGCCGAGCCGGGTCTCCGCTGCTGCTGCTGCCGCCGCTACAGCTTAGGGGCCGAGTCAGGTCTCCGCTGCTGCTGCTGCTGCCGCTACAGCTTCGGTGCCGAGCCGGGTCTCCGCTGCTGCTGCCGCCGCTACAGCTTCGGGGCCGTCAGGTCTCCGCCGCTGCTGCTGTTGCTGCTACAGCTCCGATGCCGCCAGCTCCGCCATTAGGCCTCGGCGCAGACGGAGACGGGGAATACGACCGAAGAAAAAGTCGCATCCCCCGAAGGAAGAGACCAAAGCATGTTTCTCCCACCCCACCCACACACATACACAACTTAATAAAACAAAATTAACTAAAACATGACAAGGAACAAAACGAAAGAAAAAAAAACAGACGGACTGCAGGTGGGCCGCAGCTGTTAAGCCAGCGCCGCCATCTTGGAAAAATTTGAGACGTCAGCTAAATTTGGGAAGGATAATACACAATCCTCCTCAAAAACTCTTATGAAGTTAAAAAAATTTTAACCACTTT
This sequence comes from Amblyraja radiata, assembly GCF_010909765.2. Lineage (NCBI taxonomy): Eukaryota > Metazoa > Chordata > Chondrichthyes > Rajiformes > Rajidae > Amblyraja > Amblyraja radiata. The sequence continues at coordinate 12,200,902 of NC_045959.1, read as the reverse complement.
AATCATGCTCCCTTGATTTCTCTTGAGGTTACATATGGAAAAGATCGTGTCCATTGCATCCCTATTTGTGCAGTGGAAATCATGCCTGGGAAGAATTACCGTAGTTGAGTATTTTTTGATGGTTATCTCAATCTGGGACACTCCTCTCCAGTTACTGTAATTTAATTTGTCACCTCTCTTAAAGGTGATCATGTTTTTGGCATCCCTAAAATTTCCTGGCATATCTTCCTCTTCCCAGACATGAGAGATGAGATTGTAAATTTGTGACATACTTCTCTGGCAAGCTTTTGAAACTGGACAACTGTCTGCTTCTGCACTTTTCTTATTTTTCAGTCATAATGTGGCCTTTTAAACATGTTGATTTGCATGGTAGTAAGGCTGTGTAGTTTGCTGTAGAAATGTCACGGTCAGAGTCACAGTTGAGGAGATTTTAAAATGCTCCCACCAGTGTGTGTTGACTTCACTTGACCTGATAAATTTGTCTCTTGGGTCTGGGTTTTTAATTTGGCCTATAGATAGGCTTAACATTACTGAAGGGGGAAGGGGGAAACTGCTTTTCAGGGTCCCTACCTGGTCGGAGAGGCGGCTTTTCTCCGGGCAGCACCTTTGACCCGGCCTCGCGGCCTACCAGCGGGCCTGGAGCAGCGTTACCTGAGGGGACCGTCCACAACCTCAGCTTCGGCCGCGGCACAGTGCTGGAGCGCTATCGCGGAGCTGGCGATGCCTTGCCCAGGTCGCCGCGCTGGAACTCCGGAATGCTGGGTCCGCCGATAAAAACATCGCGGAGCTACGGGACTGTGGAGCGGCCAGCCATGGGCGGCAGCGCTGAACTTTACATCGGGAGCCTGGAATCTCTGGCCGAGATCGCCAGTGGTGGAGCTCCATCCAGCGCGGCCTGTCAGCTTCGGAAGCCGCAGTCTCCGGTAAGGAAGTGGCCGTTCCAGGTTTCCCATGGCGCTGTGTGGATTCTCCCGACGCCGGAGCACCATCATCCGGCGAGAAGGGCCTGGAACATCGGGCCTCCGTAAAGGCGACAGCAGAGGCCAAAATAGGCCCAATTATGGATGGGGATGGGGACTGGACATTGTGCCTTCCCTCATAATGGGAACCATTGTGGGGGGGATATTTTTTAATCTCTTTATTATTGTTATGTCTGTATTCTTTTTTTATGTGCTGCATTGGCAATAAGCACTTCACTACACTAATTGGTGTATGTGACTAATAACAAACCTTTAAACCTTTGGAATCTACAGATATCGTGGTTGTTAGTGAGCTGTTGGGCCTCTGACCAACTTTACATCCATCGCATGTACTTTAGGTCATCAACTTTCCATTTGATCTTGGTTTGTAGAGCTGTTTCTCTCTAGGCATGGTGAAGTTTCCAATCAAGATCAGCTTACATTGCAAGCATTTAGTTCTTCTGGTTACTTTCATCAAATTAACTCTTGTGTTTTCTGATAGAGACGCCAAGTGTTTTCACTGGTGCTAATTATGATGGATAGTCTTGATGTTGTGGATATTCTGCTGCTCCTGGTGGTATGGGTCATCAGGTTTTCTGTAAGGCATGGTCTGAGGATATCCATCTTTGCAGCTCCTCAGCATTGATTTTCTTGCAGCCATTGTTGCATTACGTCCAAACATATCAAGATAAACTAGTGGATAAGGTGGTGGTCATTCGAATGGTCCCAAGTACCACTTATAGCATGGATGATGAAGACATTTTTGCAATCATTTACTCGGATTAGCAGTTGCCAATGTCTGGTCACGCGATTATCACTGACAAAGCAACGTATTGATCAAAATGAGATCAGACAGCAAGCGTTTTGCCAGAAAGAGGTTTGCCATCTCCATTAATGCCAGTCTTATCAAAAGATTGCATCTTTTCTAATCACAGCATCATTCACCTCAGTAGATCTCTTTTACTCCCTCTCGGATCCAGGATAGGGTTTTCTCAAAGTCAAAATTGAATTTGTCCTCATGTCAAAGTTTGTTTCTTAAAAAGCAGATAGCAACAAAAACTGTTAAAGGTAAACCACGGCAATCTTTAATTGATTTGTCAGATGGGAGTGGCAAGATTACAATGAGCACAAATGTTGCTCAGTGCTTCTCAGATTCAGATTCAGATTCAGATTCAGATTCAATTTTAATTGTCATTGTCAGTGTACAGTACAGAGACAACGAAATGCATTTAGCATCTCCCTGGAAGAGCGACATAGCAAATGATTTGAATAAATAATAATAAGTGATAATAAGTGTCCGGGGGGTGATTGGCAGTCACCGAGGTACGTTGTTGAGTAGAGTGACAGCCGCCGGGAAGAAGCTGTTCCTGGACCTGCTGGTTCGGCAACGGAGAGACCTGTAGCGCCTCCCGGATGGTAGGAGGGTAAACAGTCCATGGTTGGGGTGAGAGCAGTCCTTGGCGATGCTGAGCTCCCTCCGCAGACAACGCTTGCTTTGGACACACTCAATGGAGGGGAGCGAGGAACCGGTGATGCGTTGGGCAATTTTCACCACCCTCTGCAATGCCTTCCGGTCGGAGACAGAGCAGTTGCCATACCATACTGTGATGCAGTTGGTAAGGATGCTCTCGATGGTGCAGCGGTAGAAGTTCACCAGGATCTGAGGAGACAGATGGACCTTCTTCAGTCTCCTCAGGAAGAAGAGACGCTGGTGAGCCTTCTTGATCAGAGTTGAGGTATTGTGGGTCCAAGAGAGGTCATCGGAGAAGTTGACTCCCAGGAACCTGAAGCTAGAAACACGTTCCACCTCCGTCCCGTTAATGTGGATGGGGGTGTGCGTGCCGCCCCTGGACTTCCTGAAGTCTACAATGAGCTCCTTGGTCTTGGAGTTAAGGGCCAGGTTGTTGTCAGCGCACCATGCTGCTAAGTGCTGGACCTCCTCCCTGTAGGCCGACTCATCGTTGTTGCTGATGAGGCCAATCACCGTTGTATCATCTGCATACTTGATGATGGTGTTAGTACCATGTACAGGTGTGCAGTCATAGGTGAAGAGGGAGTAGAGGAGGGGGCTCAGCACACAGCCCTGTGGAACGCCGGTGTTCAGGGTGCGGGTTGAAGAGGTGTGCTTGTCTAACCTAACAGACTGGGGTCTGTTGGTTAGAAAGTCCAGTATCCAGTTGCAGAGGGAGGGGTCGATGCCCAGGTTACCGAGTTTGGTGATCAGTTTTGATGGTATAATGGTGTTGAATGCTGAGCTGTAATCGATGAACAGCATTCTTACGTAAGTGTCTCTGTTGTCGAGGTGGGAGAGGGTGGAGTGAAGTGCCATTGAGATGGCATCCTCCGTACTCCTGTTCTTGCGGTAGGCAAACTGATAGGGATCCAGTGTGGGGGGTAGGCAGCTTTTGAGGTGTGCCAGGACCAGCCTCTCGAAGCACTTGGTGATGATGGGGGTAAGTGCAACTGGGCGGAAGTCGTTGAGGCTTGCCGCAGTGGAGTGTTTTGGCACTGGCACGATGGAGGTGGTTTTAAGGCACGTGGGGACAACTGCTTGGGCAAGTGACAGGTTGAAGATGTCAGTCCAGACGTCTGTCAGCTGCGCAGCACAGGCCCTGAGCACGCGCCCGGGGATGCCGTCAGGGCCAGCAGCTTTACGTGCATTAGTCCTACTCAGTGCCACGAATACGTCGTAGTGGGTGAGTGTGAGGGGTTGGTGATCGGCAGGTAGCACAGCCTTGATGGCTGTCTCTAGATTGTCCCTGTCGAAGCGGCCATAGAAGTGGTTAAGCTCCTCAAGGAAGGAGGCGTCGCTGGATGTGGGGGTGGTGTTGGAGGGTCTGTAGTCCGTGATGGCCTGGATGCCTTGCCACATGCGTCGGGGGTCGGAGTTGTTGTTGAAGTGCTCCTCAATCCTGAGCTTATGGCAGTGCTTGGCCTTCTTGATGCCCCTCTTCAGGTTAGCCCTGGCTGAACTATAGGCTCGAGCATCGCCTGACCTGAAAGCGGTGTCCCGTGCTTTCAGCAGTAGCCTGACCTCGCTGTTCATCCATGGCTTCTGATTCGGGAATATGGTCACCTGTTTGAGGGAGGTGACACTATTGATGGTGGAGTTTATAAAGTCCAGAACAGAGGATGTGTAGGAATCAATGTCCGTGTGGGAGTCAAGGGTGGCCTGGGCTGCAAACGCCTTCCAGTCAGTGTTTCCAAAACACTGCTGAAGTGTGAAGTCCGCTTCCTCTGACCAGACTTTAACTGTCCTCACAGTTGGTTTAACCCGTCTGATGAGTGGGGAGTACTTAGGGAGCAGGAACAATGAGACGTGATCAAACTGACCAAGGTGGGGGAGGGGGATGGCTTCAGCCATGTTGGTGTAGACTTTGTCCAGTGTCTTGTCTACTCTAGTGGGGAAGGAGACATGGTGGAATTTGGGGAGTACAGTCTTCAGGTTAGAGTGATTGAAGTCACCCGCAACAATGAAGGCTGCCTCGGGGTTGTGCGTCTGTTGATTGCTAATGGCAGTATGCAGCTCTTTCATTGCAAGCTTGGCATTAGCCCGAGCTTGGCATTGGATATAGGCTGCAGTCACAACAGTGGAGGTGAACTCTCTGGGCAGATAGAACGGTCTGCATCTAACCAAGAGGAACTCAAGGTTAGCTGAGCAGTGACTCTCGATGATGGTGGAGTCCGTGCACCATGCTTTATTTACATAAATGCACAGACCCCCACCTCTGGTCTTACCGGAGTCTGATGTCCTGTCCGCTCGGAGTAAATGACGCCCCGATAGCTGGATGGCGCTGTCAGGAACGTCAGTGTTGAGCCAAGTTTCCGTGAAGATCAGGATGTTGCAGTCCTTGATCCAGCTGTGGGAGGTGATCCAAATGCCAAGGTATTCTCGGGCTCCACTCACAGAACAAAAGAAAGTTAGCACAATTATACATTTTTTCTTATCAGTAAAACACTCCTACCAAGTCTGAATATGGCATGATTGAAAGATTTTATAGCCTTTCAGAATATAGGAAAAGTTGGGTTCATCTCAAGCTCATCGAATAACAAGTTATTACTTATCTCTGGAGTGTCAGCTATTTTTTTTTCAATCTTGGCTTCTTTATGGTCTTGAAAAGAAGCACATGTTATTACGTAGGCTGCCATCTTAATGTCTTTATTGAAAATGACAACCTGTCCTCCATATTGTGTTCCATATAGTTTACAAAGTCATTCAGACATCGAGCCATTATTTTGTTCTACTTGTCCATGCTTTTGCAGAAGAACAACTCCATTTTAGATTTGACTATTAGATTTGACTATTAGCTCCTTCATTCCCTCCTTTTTAATCAAACATGATAATATTCACAGTCCTCGATAGGTACACACAATGGTCGCAACCATTAGAGCAACGATTTGCAGAATGATAGAGCCATAATGTATCACAGTACCCCAAAGTCCATCAAACCAATGGTATGGCTACCAGTTCTCACTTTCTTCATTGACAATCATCCTGATGAAGCTTGTTTAGGGTCAATGGATCAAGTGCCACCTGTAGGCGGTGTCATCCTTTAAGCCGATATTGGGGTTGTGCCATAATGTTCGCACCTGTCCGAGGGTGTTGCCAGTCTCTTCGTAGATCGTTACAGTGGTGCTCCCCCACTCTTGGCCTGTGGTGGGGTTCACCACCTTGATCTAAATGCTAGCGTATCCGTGGGTTTCGACAGCTTCTCTTCCCAGTAGGTTTGGGTAGCCTGCTTTCACATCACCACGTAGAAGCGGATGCTGGACTGGAAGCCAAAGACAAAGCCAGATTGTGAAAGTGTAGATTGTGGTCTGTGTTGACGTAGAAGGTGCCACTGAAGTTGATGGTGTGGAACTCCTCAAATCTGACAGCAAGGCCAGGGTCAGAGTTGGCGGTCTGCAGTAACTCCCTGCCCTTGTTGCGCACTACCCAGTTAGGAACGATCTCTATCGTCCCCTTTGGAACTTCCTCAGGTCAGTCTCACTGATGGTGCTGTACTCGGGGCACATGTCATAGATATCTGGGATGTTGGTGTCAAAGTCATCCTTGCAGTTGTCTCCTCTGCTGTCACCATCGGCATCGATCTGATCAGGGTTGGGAACAAAACGGCAATTGTCCTTCTCATCAGAAACGCCATCATTGGCATCCTCATCAATGTCCTGATTGTCATCACACTGATTACCCACAAGGTCTGAGTCATTGTCTTCCTGGATAGAGTTATGCATAATCTCTTTCAAGAGTTCCAGCTGTTTCAAAATGTTCAGCTTCTCTCTCTCTAGACCCTTGGTCATATGATCAAGCTCAAAATGCTTCAAGATTGTTGATCAAATGTGGTTTGTCTTTCCGAAGTTGTGACCAAAGGCTTTGCACTTCCTCCTGATCTGTAAAGACATTCTTTCTTCTGTATGGATCAGCTTTACATGGCTCTGCAGGTAGCGATCAATCAGAAACGCCTTGTTACATCCTGGGTGGGGGCAAGGTCTTTCACGCACCTCTTCATGCTGCTCTTTTATGTTTCTTAAGTCCGTCAAATCCTCTGTAAACAGCACAGCAACCCTTATACTGACATCGATACATGGTGGAGAAATCGTACCTTTCCAAGTTTGACTTTGGCAAACTTTCAGTTTGACTGAAGCAAAGCAAGAATTTCATTGTCCTATCAGGGACACATGACAATAAACTCACTTGAACTTGAACTTGTTTCCAGCCACATTTTTGTCCAGATTGTTTCTTCACATCCGTAATATTGTACTTTTTAACTGGTAACTTACTCTTCTTTTTCCAATATGGTTGAAAAGACTCATCTGAAGAATCATTCTTAACTTTTATTTCTCTGTCATCTTCACTTGATAAATACCTTTCAGAAAGATCACTGGACTCCAATCCATCCACAACATCATTTCTTATAGAACAAGATGCTTCATTGCAGTAACCTTTTTTTTTACATTAAATGGTTGAGTTGCATCTGTACCTAAACTTTTTCCCAAGAGCACTCTGTATATTCAGGATCTGAGCAAATGAACATATCCTTCTTCAATGGGGATTCTGAGTTGTCCACATCCACTGACTGCGGAGTGGCGCCACTGCATGTACAAGGCTGAAAGTCTGCTAACACTGGGACAGCTTGATGCTTCGCAACATTATCACCCTCACCATTTTCAGTCACTGTTCCATTCCAGGTGAAAGGGTTATTGAACCATCCAGAGCTTCCTCCATTGAGTCCTTATTTCTACTGGATGGGCATTGTCCCTCATTCAAAACAACGCTGCGACTTGAATGCATGTCCAGGATGTAACTGTGGCAAAGTGGAATCCTGCCTCACCACAACATCAACTAGCTTCTTCCCCTCTGTTATCAGGGTTCTGTTAGCAGTCCTTCCAATTGCTAGGATTCTGCCTGATGCACCTCTACCCCATTGCATACATTGGACTTTGTCTCTGGAACTGGTGTGCTATAATGCTCAGAACTATCTTCTCCACACTAACCTTTCCTTTGCTCTACCTATTTTAGGTGAGCCTGGCTTGATCGCATTTATTCATGTTAATCCTTTGTGTCTTGCTGACACTGAAAAAGGGTGCAAGATTCTTGAGACTCATCATTTAGCTGTTTAACAACTATTAACTGGGTTCCTGCTTAATTAATGTTTCTATACTTAGCTGACGATTCAATTTCAATAGGTTTGTTTTTATCTGTATTCTGGGTCAAGGGATGAAACATGGACATATGAACATTCAAATTGTGAGCCTTCTCGAACCGCTACTCACATTGGTCACAAGCAAATCCAAGTTCAGCTTCTGCTTTGTGCTTGGTCATATGGTATTTCAAGGATGCTCTTTGCCTGCGCTGGTAACCACAAACTTCACACTGCAAAGGTTTTGCTCCAGCATGGCTCATTTGGTGAACTGACAGGTGTTTCCGCTGTTTGAAAGTCTGTCCACATTCATCACAAATGTAGTTTCTTTTCACAAATGGAGTCGTTCTTTCTCCCAAGTTGTCCATCAGCGTGAAACCAGCATTCTTCATCCTTCTCCATCAATGCCAACTGGCTGTGTGATCCATCTCAACTCAGCTCCTCACTTTGATCCCGGCTGGAATTTACCTCAATCCAGTTCTGTAACTGAGTTGCACTCCAAAATCAAGGCTTTTCAACTCCACAACCTGATTGCTCTCCTTCAGCTGCTGTGTGATGGAAGCTAGATGGTCATTTTCAGACTGGGCATTGGTGAGCACATTTCTCATCTGTTTCAGCTCGGTCTGTAGCTCCGGCATAAGCTGCCACCTTTTTCCAGTTACTTCAAGAACCTGTGGTAATGGATCCATCTTGGTCAGTGTTATAAACATAAGGACAGTTGTCAGCCTTATTCAGGAAGTCTTGGTGCATGGGTTGTTCCCCAAGTCCAGCCCATCTGGGCCAACCTCAGGATATAAAGTAGGGTCAATAGTCCCATTGCCCTTTCTTGGTTCTCCATTTACAGTCAATCGTATCAGATGTCTCCAACGGGGGTAATCTTCAATCTTCACGGCGGTTGGTGTCGTAGTACCACCTGGTACAGTCCCCTCCAACATAGTCCCAATTTTGTCCGAACCCAGTAGTTTGGACTGTGTCTGTGTTCAACTGGCAGTGGCTTCTGCGTTTTCAACCCCTGTGAATGCAAGACTGACAGGGTTGTGCTTAATTGCTGTGCGTGTGTAATTAATTCATTGCTGTCGGTCATAACTAACTCCCACACTCTTTAGTGTCCTATTCATCCCCTCCATTAATCCATAATTCTACGGGTGGTGGGGGATGTGAGATCACTCTTTAACTACCTATAAGGCAGACCCTTTAAAAAAAGATTATTATTTAAAAAAAACTATTTAAAAAATATTCCCAATTTTTCCAATCTATCTCCCCAAATTTACAATTTCAAATTAACAGATAAAGGCAACCGCAATCTCATCTAACACATCTACCTGAATGCCACGTGGCCATCGTGGAATTCAGGTCTCTATTTGAACTCAATTCAAAAGGTAAGAAATAAGGGGAAAAAAATTAAAGTTAAGAGAAAACAAAGAATAAATAATTAATTTTCATAGATTGTAAGCTCATTCAATGATATCCTATTTCATCTGACACAGACCATTTCATCAAAAGGGTTATATATATGAATATATAAATTTAGCCTGGGACTGGATGTCAAGTATCCCGATAGGCTTTGGGAGAAATGAAACAGACATAGTGAAATCCTGAACACAGTAGGATATTGCTGCCATTATCTTGGCAGCATAGCCTTGAAAAGAACTCTAGTCAGATAAGGAACAAAACTTGGATGAGTGACAACTCAAAAGAACATGGAGATCTCATGGATAGGCATATGGATGAGAAGGGAATGGAGGGTTATGGTATGAGTGCAGGCAGGTGGGACTAAGGGAAAATAATTGTTCGGCACGGACTTGTGGGGCCGAGATGGCCTGTTTCCGTGCTGTAATTGTTATATGTTATATGTTATCTGTCTAATCTGATAAGGGCCAGAACTTGGATGAGTGACAACTTGAAAGAACTTCATTGTGATCCTGCCGACTACACCAAATGTCAAAGTTCGTTTCTTAAAAAGCAGATAGCAACAAAAACTGTTAAAGGTAAACCATGGCAATCTTTAATTGATTCATCAGACGGGAGTGGCAAGATTACAATGAGCACAAACGTTCAGTGCTTCTCGGGCTCCACTCACAGAACAAAGGAAAGTTCGCACAATTATTCATTTTTCTTATCAGTAAAACACTCCTACCAAGTCTGAATATGGCATGATTAAAAGATTTTATAGCCTTTCAGAATATAGGAAAAGTTGGGTCCAAATCAAGCTCATCCAGGTTGGAGTTTGTAAAATGTGTGCAGGATAGTTTTTTGCAGCAATACATAGAAGTACCTACTAGAGAAGGGGCGGTGCTGGACCTCCTGTTAGGAAATGAGACGGGTCAGGTGGCAGAGGTATGCGTTGGGGAACAGTTCGGGACCAGTGATCACAATACCATTAATTTCAATATAATTATGGAGAGGGTCAGAACTGGACCTAGGGTTGAGATTTTTGATTGGAGAAAGGCTAACTTTGAGGAGATGCGAAAGGATTTTAAAGGAGTAAATTGGGACAGTTTGTTTTATGGGAAAGATGTGGAAGAGAACTGGAGGACATTTAAAGGTGAAATTTTAAGAGTATAGAATCTTTATGTCCCTGTTCGGTTGAAAGGAAATAGTAAAAATTGGAAAGAGCCATGGTTTTCAAGGGAAATTGGACACTTACATAGAAACATAGAAACATAGAAACATAGATATTAGGTGCAGGAGTAGGCCATTCGGCCCTTCGAGCCTGCACCGCCATTCAATATGATCATGGCTGATCATCCAACTCAGTATTCCGTACCTGCCTTCTCTCCATACCCTCTGATCCCCTTAGCCACAAGGGCCACATCTAACTCCCTCTTAAATATAGCCAATGAACTGGCCTCGACTACCCTCTGTGGCAGAGAGTTCCAGAGATTCACCGCTCTCTGTGTGAAAAAAGTTCTCCTCATCTCGGTTTTAAAGGATTTCCCCCTTATCCTTAAGCTGTGACCCCTTGTCCTGGACTTCCCCAACATCGGGAGCAATCTTCCTGCATCTAGCCTGTCCAACCCCTTAAGAATTTTATAAGTTTCTATAAGATCCCCTCTCAATCTCCTAAATTCTAGAGAGTATAAACCAAGTCTATCCAGTCTTTCTTCATAAGACAGTCCTGACATCCCAGGAATCAGTCTGGTGAACCTTCTCTGCACTCCCTCTAGGGCAATAATGTCCTTCCTCAGATTTGGAGACCAAAACTGTACGCAATACTCCAGGTGTGGTCTCACCAAGACCCTGTACAACTGCAGTAGAACCTCCCTGCTCCTATACTCAAATCCTTTTGCTATGAAAGCTAACATACCATTTGCTTTCTTCACTGCCTGCTGCACCTGCATGCCTACTTTCAATGACGGGTGTACCATGACACCCAGGTCTCGCTGCATCTCCCCTTTTCCTAGTCGGCCACCATTTAGATAATAGTCTGCTTTCCTGTTTTTGCCACCAAAATGGATAACCTCACATTTATCCACATTATACTGCATCTGCCAAACATTTGCCCACTCACCCAGCCTATCCAAGTCACCTTGCAGTCTCCTAGCATCCTCCTCACAGCTAACACTGCCCCCCAGCTTAGTGTCACCCGCAAACTTGGAGATATTGCCTTCAATTCCCTCATCCAGATCATTAATATATATTGTAAATAGCTGGGGTCCCAGCACTGAGCCTTGCGGTACCCCACTAGTCACTGCCTGCCATTGTGAAAAGGACCCGTTTACTCCTACTCTTGGCTTCCTGTTTGCCGGCCAGTTCTCTATCCACAGAATCAAATACACAGGACAAGATGTTAAGAAGTCCCTTGTGCCAATAGGTGGGGAGCATTTCACGACATTCGTTGATTGTTGAGAGTGGTAGACGCTCAACATCTGTGGGGGGGGGGGGCGGGGGGGGGGGTGGGGGAGTGGATACGTATATCTTGGCCTGGGTAACCTTCAGGACAGTTGGGCACAGGACACATCATCAGTAGTGTACCCTTGCATCACTGGGTGTTTCGGCCTTTTATCACTATACACCCTCCACAAGGGCGGCCCGCTGCAGGATGATCAGCCCTCAGCGCGTGTCCCGTGTCAAACCGTCCCAAAGATTCACCCTGAAATACTTGGGGCCCAGCATGGGTCTTTCCGCTTGAGCCAAATCCACCGGCTGCTTCTTTCAGCCGCCTCTGAGAGTGATCTTATGGTCTTCCGCAGAGCCTGACCGTGGATTCCAAGCTCCTTCAGCAGTCTGATGATAGATGACGCAACAAATCCTCTGCATCCCACTTCAACTGGATAGACTTTGGTGTTCCAGCCACGCTGCGTTGCCTCTGCTGCAAGCTCTGCGTAACGCAGCTTCTTACGCTCATAGGCCTCCTCAACAGAGTTCTCCCATGGAACTGTGAGCTGTATGATGTAAGCAGTCTTCTGTGAAGGGGACCAGAACACCAAGTCTGGCCTGAGGTTGGTGGAAGCAATTTCAGGTGGAAAAACTAGTTGTCGGCCGATGTCCGCCAGCATCCTCCAGTCGCGGGCCCTGCATAGGTTTCCTTCTTCTGATCTGGTGGAAGGATGTTTAGATGTTTTCTGTCCTTCTCGGACAAAGGTTGTTGCCCTTAGGGGGAGGGGGTTGCTTGCTCTCGGAGGCAAGGAGTTGGTCGCACACCGCCTGTTCTCAAGGGCTGATGCCAGGCTTTTTAGTACCTGATTATGCCGCCACGTGTATCTCCCTTGCGTGAGGCTGGTCTTGCAGCCTACCATGATGTGTTTGAGGGTCGCTGGAGTTGGGCAGAGGGCACAGGTTGGATCCTCGCCGTACCACTGATGGAGGTTCTTTGGTGATGGAAGCACGTCATAAGTCACTCTGATGATGAAGCTGATCTTGCTTGCTTCCATTTCCCATAGTTCTTTCCAGCTGATCTTCCTCCGCTCCACACCTTCCCACTGCATCCATTGCCCCTGTTTGGCAAGAGAGACCGCCTTTGCACTTCTTGCGGCCTCCTCTTGTCGCCGCACCTCCTCGACCACCAATGTCCTCCGCTCTGATGTTGTGGCCTTTCGCCAAGTTGGTTTACTTGTCGTAAGGCCAAAGCCTCCTCTTCCCTGCTGGACTTGCCCCACGATGTCTTTGTATCTCAGGGCTGATGAAGCTTGCTGTACTGCATCAGATGGCGTCCACTTCCGGCCAGTTACTAGGGGCGGCGCAACAGCACTGATGGTCTTGTCTCTAGAGTCCCTCAGTGTCATCTGAAGTCTTACTTTAGAACACTTGTATTCCTCTGTTAGACTAGTGAGAGGTAGTTCCAGGACCCCTTTGCCATATAGGCCGATGTTAGTTAGACATCGTGGGACCCCGAGCCATTTCTTCGCGTATGAAGTTATGGTTCGCTCCATCTTCTCCACAGTTGTTATTGGGGCTTCATAAATGGTCAATGGCCACATTGTCCGAGGAAGGAGTCCAAACTGTAGGCACCAGAGCTTCAGTTTCCCAGGCAGTAGGGTCTGATTGATGTTCTCCAGGCCATTGACAATTTCTTGCCTTAGTTGTTCCACCTGCTCTTTATCCTTGAGACTTGCATTGTACCATCTGCCCAGGCTTTTAACTGGCTGTTCAGACACTGTTGGTATAGGGTCGTCACCGATACAGAACCTTGTGTCTCTAAGCACCCCCTTGACTATGGAGCTGCTTCGAGATTTACATGGTTTGATCTTCATTCGGGCCCACTTGATGTTCTCCTGCAGCTTTCCAAGTAGCCGCTTGGTGCATGCTGCAGTAGTGGTTAGTGTGGTCATGTCGTCCATGTATGCCCTGATGGGTGGCAGACGGAGCCCAGCCCTGGTTCGTTCACCGCCCACCACCCATTTTGAGGCCCTGATGATGACTTCCATGGCCATTGTAAAGGCCAAGGGTGAGACTGTGCAGCCTGCCATGATGCCTACTTCCAAGCGCTGCCATGTTGTACTGAAGTCAGCTGTTGTGAAGCACAGCTGTAGGTCTTGGAAATAGCTCTTGACCAGTGTGGTGATGAGCTCTGGTACATGGAAAAAGGCAAAAGATTCCCAAAGGAGTTCATGGGGAACTGAACCAAATGCATTGGCCAGATCGAGGAAGATCACATGTAGGTCTCTCTTCTCCTTCTTAGCTGCTTGGATCTGGTGCCAGATCATGCTTGTATGCTCCAAGCAGCCCGAAAATCCTGGAATTCCTGCTTTCTGTACAGATGTATCAATGTACTTGTTTGTTACCAGATAGGTGGACAGCCTTTGTGATACAATGCTGAAAAAGATTTTTCCCTCGACGTTGAGGAGACATATTGGCCGGAATTGGCTGATGTCTGACGCATCCTTTTCTTTAGGTATTAGCACGCCGCCGGCCCTTCGCCACGCCTTAGGTATTGTTTGCTTCTTCCACACCACCCTCATGAGCTTCCATAGAAAGCGTAACACATCCGGTGCGTTCTTGTAGAGCTTGTATGGTACTCCATTTGGCCCCGGAGCTGATGCTGCTCTTGCTCGCCGGACAGTGTTCTCTACCTCTTTCCATCTTGGAGGGCTGGTGTCCAGGTTGAATTCAGGTGGTTGAATAGGCGGGATGTCATGTGGGATGACTAACTGCTCATGCCTTTTCGTGTCTTGGTGGGCCTTTTCCAGGTGTTCCTCCAATTCCCGTTTTGATGTTTTCAAAGTTCCACTTTTTTCCTTTGCGAAGAGGTCTTTGATGAACTTGAAAGGGTCTTTGTAGAACCGTGTTCTTGTGTGTTCTTTCTTCCTGCGAAGTTTCCTCAAGTTCTCTGCTTTTCGCAAGGTTGCCAATCGGCTCTTGATGTCCTCTTGGAGTAGCATGAGACCTTCTCTCTCTGCCTCAGTTGCTTTTTTCCATTGCTTTTTCAACTGTCTCCTCTCTCTGATTAGCCTCTCGATCTCCTGCTGCCTCCTGGACTTGATTGGTGTTGGTAATTTCTTTCCACCTCTCCCTTTACTCACCCCAAACCGTTCTTCTCCATAGCTGTAGATTGTGTTGCCCATCCTTTCAAGCTTTTCCACTGCTGTGCCCGCTTGTTGCTCCAAGATATGTATAAGGTCACTGTTGACCGTCTCCCACTCTTTCTTTTCAACAGCTTTGGGCCATTTCACTCCAGGTTTGTGCCCTTTGATCTTTCCCTCCAATGGAGGTCTTTGTCGTTGTTGCGTGGGCTCCTCCACCGGCATTTCTGTGCTTGTATCACCCTCTTCAGTGACATGGGTGCTGATGCTCTGCGAACTTTGGTTTGAGTCCTGTCGCTGTGCTTCACTCGACTGATTTGACTGGTTGCTTCGTAAGAAGTACTGGTCAATGCGAGGCCCATGTCTCTGCTCTCTCAAGCACTTTTTCCTCCCTTGGTGGATCTTCAAGCCCTTCACTGATGTAATTTTCTCCCAACCACAAATGCACACCTGAAGTTTGTGTCCCGCAGCTGTTGTGGATGTCTCATGTGCCATGCTCTCCTTGTCCGTAGTCGTTTCCGTTCCTGGGTCTGTAACCGTGTTATCAATCGGTGAGCCATCTTCCGCCCCCGCTCTCGCAGGCTCTAGGGGTATTCTCTTTAATTTACTTTTAGTAGCATTTAGCGGGTGTCTCCAACTAACTGAAACAGCGTTGGGGACTGCTATCATGGGTAGCTAGCCCATGACGGCCCCAGTGGGGTCTGTTCCCTCCTGTCAGCTGTCTCTCCAAGCTGTCACGTGGACTTTCCCATGTTGTCAGCTGTCCTTTCACAGCAGTCACTGGACGAGTCCAGATTATCAGAATCAAATACACAGGACAAGATGTTAAGAAGTCCCTTGTGCCAATAGGTGGGGAGCATTTCACGACATTCGTTGATTGTTGAGAGTGGTAGATGCTCAACATCTGTGGGGGGGGGGGCGGGGGGGGGGGGGGGGTGGGGGAGTGGATACGTATATCTTGGCCTGGGTAACCTTCAGGACAGTTGGGCACAGGACACATCATCAATACTGAACCCCCAATGCCGTGTGCTTTAAGTTTGTATACTAATCTCTTATGTGGGACCTTGTCGAAAGCCTTCTGGAAGTCCAGATACACCACATCCACTGGTTCTCCCCTATCCACGCTACTAGTTACATCCTCGAAAAATTCTATAAGATTCGTCAGACATGATTTACCTTTTGTAAATCCATGCTGACTTTGTCCAATGATTTCACCACTTTCCAAATGTGCTGCTATCCCATCTTTAATAACTGACTCTAGTAGTTTCCCCACTACCGATGTTAGATTAACTGGTCTGTAATTCCCCGTTTTCTCTCTCCCTCCCTTCTTAAAAAGTGGGGTTACGTTTGCTACTCGCCAATCCTCAGGAACTACTCCAGAATCTAAAGAGTTTTGAAAGATTATTACTAATGCATCCACTATTTCTGGAGCTACTTCCTTAAGTACTCTGGGATGCAGCCTATCTGGCCCTGGGGATTTATCGGCCTTTAATCCATTCGATTTACCCAACACCACTTCCCGGCTAACCTGGATTTCACTCAATTCCTCCAACTCCTTTGACCCGCGGTCCCCTGCTATTTCCGGCAGATTATTTATGTCTTCCTAGTGAAGACGGAACCAAAGTAGTTATTCAATTGGTCCGCCATATCCTTGTTCCCCATGATCAACTCACCTGTTTCTGACTGCAAGGGACCTACATTTGTTTTAACTAATCTCTTTCTTTTCACATATCTATAAAAACTTTTGCAATCAGTTTTTATGTTCCCTGCCAGTTTTCTTTCATAATCTATTTTTCCTTTCCTAATTAAGCCCTTTGTCCTCCCCTGCTGGTCTCTGAATTTCTCCCAGTCCTCCGGTATGCTGCTTTTTCTGGCTAATTTGTACGCATCATCCTTCGCTTTGATACTTTCCCTGATTTCCCTTGTTATCCACGGATGTACTACCTTCCCTGATTTATTCTTTTGCCAAACTGGGATGAACAATTTTTGTAGTTCATCCATGCAGTCTTTAAATGTCTTCCATTGCATATCCACCGTCAACCCTTTTAGAATTAATTGCCAGTCAATCTTGGCCAATTCACGTCTCATACCCTCAAAGTTACCTTTCTTTAACTTCAGAACCATTGTTTCTGAATTAACAATGTCACTCTCCATCCTAATGAAGAACTCAACCATATTATGGTCACTCTTGCCCAAGGGGGCACGTACAACAAGACTGCTAACTAACCCTTCCTCATTACTCAATACCCAGTCTAAAATAGCCTGCTCTCTCGTTGGTTCCTCTACATGTTGATTTAGATAACTATCCCGCATACATTCCAAGAAATCCTCTTCCTCAGCACCCCAGCCAATTTTTCACCCAATCTATATGTAGATTGAAGTCACCTATTATAACGGTTTTGCCTTTGTCGCACGGATTTCTAATTTCCTGTTTGATACCATCTCCAACTTCACTACTACTGTTAGGTGGCCTGTACACAACACCCACCAGCGTTTTCTGCCCCTTAGTGTTTCGCAGCTCTACCCATACCGATTCCACATCCTCCAAACTAATGTCCTTCCTTTCCATTGTGTTAATCTCCTCTCTAATCAGCAACGCTACCCCACCTCCTTTTCCTTTCTCTCTATCCCTCCTGAATATTGAATATCCCTGGATGTTCAGCTCCCAGCCTTGGTCACCCTGGAGCCATGTCTCCGTGATCCCAACTATATCATAGTCATTAATAGCTATCTGCACATTCAACTCATCCACCTTATTACGAATGCTCCTTGCATTGAGACACAAAGCCTTCAGGCTTGTTTTTACAACACTCTTACCCCTTATACAATTATGTTGAAAAGTGGCCCTTTTTGATTTTTGCCCTGGATTTTCCGGCCTGCCACTTTTACTTTTCACCTTGCTACCTATTGCTTCTACCCTCATTTTACACCCCTCTGTCTCTACGCTCACACATTTAAGAAACCATTTCCCTTTAACTCCATCCTCCACTATCCCATTCGCCACCCCACCCCCCTTATTCAGTTTAAAACCACCCGTGTAGCAGTGGCAAACCTGCCTGCCAGAATGCTGGTCCCACACCTGTTAAGATGCAATCCGTCCCTTTTGTACAGTTCCCCCTTACCCCAAAACAGATCCCAGTGATCTAAGAATCTAAATCCCTGCCCCGTGCACCAGTTCCTCAGCCACACATTCAGGTCCCGTATCTCCCTGTTCCTGCTCTCGCCAGCACGAGGAACTGGAAGCAAACCGGAGATAACAACCCTGGAGGTCCTGCTTTTCAGCATTTTTCCGAGCTCTCTAAAGTCATGCTGCAGAATATTCATCCCCTTCTTTCCGACATCGTTTGTGCCGACATGCACTACCACTTCCGGATGTTCACCTTCGCCCTTGAGGATTTTCTGCACTCTGTCCGTGACATCCTGGATCCTGGCACCAGGAAGGCAGCACACCATCCTCGCATCCCGTCTGTTGCCGCAGAAACCCTTGGTTCGGAAAAAGAGAGAGATCTACAATAATTATTGGCAGCATGGAGTAAATGAGGTGCTTGAGGAGTATAAAGAATGTAAAAAGAATCTTAAGAAATAAATTAGAAAAGCTAAAAGAAGATATGAGGTTGCTTTGGCAAGTAAGGTGAAAGTAAATCCAAAGGGTTTCTACAGCTATATTAATAGCAAAAGGATAACGAGGGATAAAGTTGGGCCATTAGAGAGTCAGAGTGGACAGCTATCTGCAGAGCCAAAAGAGATGGGGGAGATATTGAACAATTTATTTTCTTCGGTATTCACCAAGGACAAGGATATTGAATTATGTGAGGTAAGGGAAACAAGTAGAGTAGCTATGAGGATCAAAGAAGAGGAAGTACTGACACTTTTGAGAAATATAAAAGTGGATAAGTCTCCAGGTCCGGACAGGATATTCCCTAGGACATTGAGGGAAGTTAGTGTAGAAATAGCAGGGGCTATGACAGAAATATTTCAAATGTCATTAGAAACGGGAATAGTGCCGGAGGATTGGCATACTGCGCATGTTGTTCCATTGTTTAAAAAGGGGTCTAAGAGTAAACCTAGCAATTATAGACCTGTTAGTTTGACGTCAGTGGTGGGAAAATTAATGGAAAGGATACTTAGAGATAATATATATAAGCATCTGGATAAACAGGGTCTGATTAGGAACAGTCAACATGGATTTGTGCCTGGAAGGTCATGTTTGACTAATCTTCTTGAATTTTTTGAAGAGGTTACTCGGGAAATTGATGAGGGTAAAGCAGTGGATGTTGTATATATGGACTTCAGTAAGGCCTTTGACAAGGTTCCTCAGGGAAGGTTGGTTAAGAAGGTTCAATGGTTGGGTATTAATGGTGGAGTAGCAAGATGGATTCAACAGTGGCTGAATGGGAGATGCCAGAGAGTAATGGTGGATGGTTGTTTGTCAGGTTGGAGGCCAGTGACTAGTGGGGTGCCACAGGGATCTGTGTTGGGTCCACTGTTGTTTGTCATGTACATCAATGATCTGGATGATGGTGTGGTAAATTGGATTAGTAAGTATGCAGATGATACTAAGATAGGTGGGGTTGTGGATAATGAAGTAGATTTTCAAAGTCTACAGAGAGATTTATGCCAGTTGGAAGAGTGGACTGAAAGATGGCAGATGGAGTTTAATGCTGATAAGTGTGAGGTGCTACATCTTGGCAGGACAAATCAAAATAGGACGTACATGGTAAATGGTAGGGAATTGAAGAATGCAATTGAACAGAGGGATCTGGGAATAACTGTGCACAGTTCCCTGAAAGTGGAATCTCATGTAGATAGGGTGGTAAAGAAAGCTTTTGGTGTGCTGGCCTTTATAAATCAGAGCATTGAGTATAGAAGTTGGGATGTAATGTTAAAATTGTACAAGGCATTGGTGAGGCCAATTTTGGAGTATGGTGTACAATTTTGGTCGCCTAATTATAGGAAGGATGTCAACAAAATAGAGAGAGTACAGAAGAGATTTACTCGAATGTTGCCTGGGTTCCAGCAACTAAGTTACAGAGAAAGGTTGAACAAGTTAGGGCTTTATTCTTTGGAGCGCAGAAGGTTAAGGGGGGACTTGATAGAGGTCTTTAAAATGATGAGAGGGATAGACAGAGTTGACGTGGATAAAATTTTCCCACTGAGAGTAGGGAAGATTCAAACAAGGGGACATGACTTTTAAATTAAGGGACAGAAGTTTAGGGGTAACATGAGGGGGAACTTCTTTACTCAGAGAGTGGTGGCTGTGTGGAATGAGCTTCCAGTGAAGGTGGTGGAGGCAGGTTCGTTTTTATCATTTAAAAATAAATTGGATAGTTATATGGACGGGAAAGGAATGGAGGGTTATGGTCTGAACGCAGGTAGATGGGACTAGGGGAGAATACGTGTTCGGCACGGACTAGAAGGGTCGAGATGGCCTGTTTCCGTGCTGTAATTGTTATATGGTTATATTATATGGTTATATCCAATAACAAGTTATTACTTATCTCTGGAGCGTCAGCTACTTTTTCAATCTTGGCTTCTTTATGGCCTTGAAAAGAAGCACGTGTTATTATGCAGGCTGCCATCTTAATGTCTTTATTGAAAAGACAACCTGGCCTCCATATTGTGTTCCATATAATTTACAAAGTCATTCAGACTTGGCACCGAGCCATTCTTTTCTTCTACTAGTCCATGCTTTTGTAGAAGAACAACTCCATTTAGATTTGACTGTTAGATTTGACTATTAGCTCCTTCACTCAGTCATCCCTGAATTCCCAGGATTGTGATACACGCACTGATGACCATTGCATGTTGGTTCCACATTAATGAGGGTTATGCAATGGATTTCCCGCTGTGGAATAAGTGAGATGCCATACTCCCTTTTTGTTGATGACAACCCTCATCACATGAAGATGGTGATTCTCCACATTTTGACTTTCAAACAGAAAGTTAACTTGTTATTTGAGCTGGCCATCTCGTGTTTCACTCAGGGTATCAGTATTAGAGTGTCTGAGTTCCCAGTCAGAAGTAGGTATATAATAACCTTCCAGACTTGATAATAATATCAAATAAGAACCAAAATGTTCTTTTAATTTCAGATTTTCAGCATATGCAGTATTTGTCTTTTGTAATTCTAGGTAGATTCTGTTTCTCCATTTGCATCTCCTTGAGACTGATCTTTTATTTCTTTATTTGTCCCAGGAACATCAATTTTTGCTTTGTACTATTAATTATTTTGACATTTAATATCTAGTTTCTTCTACACATTATCAGGCATTTGCTTTTAATCCTTTGAAGTCATTAACTTGGTTTCTCATTGCATAGATGTTGACTGACCTGCTGAATAGTTCCAGCATCTTCCTTCAGATTATCATTGCTTCTATTCACTCAAAATCCTATAAATAAGATATTAATTATTTCAAATTCAATTGCAATGTTAAGAAGTAAATAATTCAAACTAGTAAATGAAAAGTTTAGTTCTCCTTTCCTGGAATTTCTTCACCGAAATTAACCAAGTAATACAATTGAAATGGGGTGGAATCCGAGAGAAAAAAAAATCTGCAAAACCCCCAGATCTGTTTAAGAATGGAGAAACTTTAGGATCATGCTGGATGGATGATAATCAATCAAACCTCATTCATAATTATTTTGTGATCTTCAAATCACAAGTAGATGATATACAAATTGTTAATTCCAAAAATAGATCTGGAGAAAACTTAGTGCATTATCAATGACGGGGGAAAATGATTAAAAATGCATAACAATTACTCTGCGACTTCAAAAATAGATGAACTTAATTATGTATCAGGGAATGGAATCAAAAGAAAGTGACTTGTGGGATCCAAAATTGGCTCAGTCTCAGAAACAAATAAAAACCATTAAATAGAGTTTTACTAATTTGAAGATGGTAAACGACATCCCAATAATACTAGGATCATCCAGATATTAATGTCTTCATCCCAGCACTTGATCAAGTTATGAATACAAGTGCATGTATGCAGGCTATGTAATGAGAACGTTTTCAGGAGGGAATGCATGTATGCTGTTTCAACAAAACCGGGCTGCAGTTCTAGACATGACATTGATGACACCATACCAGTCTGAAAACACTCTCTCAACCAAAGAAGGGTCATCAACTTTTTCACGATTTCTAGGGAGACAAATATTAGAAGTCATGATCAAAGAGAAGCAGCTAGGATAAGGGAAAGGCCTCTGCTTGGCATTAGAAGCCGTCCCAGCTCCATCACGGGTCTCTTTCTTCTCCTGCAATTGCCGGCCCACCGCTGCTCGTGGAGCAGCCGCTGCCTGCAGAGTGCTTCACTCAGGCCGCCAGAGCTGCTCCCAGGCCGGAGGCTGGGCGAATGCGTTTTTTATTCTCTCCCGAGTCTTATTTAGTTTTATCGTTTATAGCGACTTTTCTTTTTTTTTTAACTAGTAAAGCAGCGTTTTTAACCTTTTATTGTGCAAAGAAATCTTCGTGCTACCAACTGAGACCAATTTTATCGCGCCCTTTTTTAAACTAGTAAAGCAGCGTTTTTAAACTTTTATCGTGCATTTCGTGCTAGCAGCCGAGACCAATTTTGTGATTTTCGTTGGAAATTTACTGCTTTTTAGCTGTTTTTAACCTTGAAGATTTTCCCATCTGGCCCAGCTACAATATACACCGTATACACCATAGAATACTGTAACCTCGCCCGCAGCATATTGGATTTCTAATATTGACGATTGAATGTCACAAAATTAAATATATCTACATTATATGTTCTCAATCTTAAATGAGAAGTAGAGAAGAACTTATTCAGTGTTCATTTTCACAATTGGCCATTTCGTTACTTAATGTGTGCAATATCTAAACAAATTACCTGTCTCTTAATTACTTTTTAATACAGGAATAAAAGTTAATGAGTGAATGCAAGCGGTCAGTGGGGACGCTGCGAGATGGCTGCCCTGCCAGCCGCGTGTTAGTCAATTCTACTTTTTTTGTTTTTTTTAGTATGTCCAAATGTTTGTTTTAATGTCTCTCAGTGTGTCTTGTGTGGGGGGTGGTGAGGGGGGGTAAGGGAGGAACCTCCTTCAGTCGCCTCCTCCACAGAGAGGCAACTTTTTCCATGTCGCCTCCCTCGCGGCCTAACACCAGGGATTGGTGCGGCCTTTCCCGGAGACGGGCCCAGAGCTTCAGCAGCGGGCGCAGCATGAACTTTTCATCACGGAGCAGGCGAGCCCTCACCGGTGGTCGCCAGAAGGGAGTGCTCCGATCGCTGGCCCACGGCAGCCTGAAGCCGCGGTCTGCTGAGATTCCCGCTGGTGCGGCGTACGGAGTCTGGGATCCCTCGTTGGGGACCCCATGGGGGGGAGAGCTCCGACCGCGGGCATGGCGGGGACTGACTTACTTACCATCCGGAGCGGGATCCCTCGCCGGGAATCCCTAGAGAAGAGCTCCGACCGCCGGCCTGCGGCCCACGTCATCTTCAAGCCGCAGTCTCCGGTAGAGAAGCACCGATTCGGGACTTACCTTGCCTGTACATCTGGCTGCCCGCAGCGGCGACTGCGGAGGTTCATGGTCCCGACCACGGGGTAAAATGGAGGAGAACTGACTGAACTTTGTGCCTTCCACCACAGTGATGAATGCTGTGGTGGATGTTTTGTGTTCAATTTTTATTGTGTATTGTGTGTTTTTTTTTTTATTGTACCGCTGCTGACAAATTCATTTCACTACACTTTATTGTGCATGTGACAAATAAATCTGACTAAGCACCCACAGGAAAGATCGGGGAAACTTCCTACGTTTTCGCTCCCAGAGTGCATGCATTTTCACTGCAATCCCATTCAAAAAAGTTTGCACAATTAATTAAATTAATTGCATGGTCCAAACTTGGGAGAAATTACTTCCTCGGAGATAACGCGGTGAGTACACGGATCTAGGAACGCTGTTGCTATGGTGCAAGCTGACTCGAATCGCATAATCACGGCTGCAGACTAATGGGGCCCCCGATTAATGTGCCTTGATATAATAACATTAATGTGCGGCGCTGGCATGACTAACATGGCGCTGCGTACTCTGCACTTGCAGGCAAAGATACTAATTGCAAAGCCGGTTCCAAAGATGGCGCAAAAAATTACCCATGACCTCCTATGGCTTTTTCGCTGAGTGGACCATCTTGCTCCACTCTATGATCTTTGATTTCAATGTCCCAGGTGTAGATTGACCTGACGGCACACAAAGCGAACCAAAAGGGGATCTTCCGGAAGCCCTGGCTGGCATTCTGGAAAATCACCTGTCCCAAAAAGTACCAGGCATGATGAGACAATTGGCAACGAAAATACTTTAGATTTATTGTTGTCTTCGCATCCAGATTTAATTTCAGAAGTTTCATCGTGTGCTGGAATCAGCGATCATTTTATTATCCAAGCAAAACTACAAACAAAGATTAAAGTTCCTTCAAAACCACCGTGTAAAATTTCCCTCTGGAGAAAAGTGAGGAATTTAAAGACTTGGCAAAAAAACTGGAGAAAGATTTTTTGTCAACCTGCAACCAGTCTTACAAGCTGTAAAAGACAGCTGGGTGTGGCTGAGAGACTCTTTAAATGACATTGTTACAAATCATATTCCTCAAAAACTCATAAAGGGCCGTATGCATCCTCCTTGTTTTTCGGCAAAACTGAAACATCACTGCAGTAAGGAAGAGAAGTTTTATATCGTGCCAAAAAAAGGGGTACAAAACTGGATTGGGTCCATTTTTACTAGAGTGCGAAAGCAAGTCGATTGTGCTATTAGGAGTGCCCATAGACAACATCCTTTTGTTTTCCCTCCCCCCAGTGGTTCCCCCATGCTTGGTCACCATTGTCCTTTGTTCTCCCCCCCTCCCCAATTGTCCATTGATCTCCCTCATAGCGGTCCCCCCCACACAGGGTCCTCCCTATATCACCCAACAGTTAAGTTGATAACTAAAATGAAACATTCAAGGTAAATGGTAGAAAGATTACAGGGGAGGTGGGGAAAAATATTTTCCCAAAGAATAGTGGGGGTCTGAAAAATCACTGTGAAAATATATTAGAAGCAGAAAACACCAATACATTTTAAAATACAACCTGATTTTGAAGTGCAGTGATCTACAAAGGTAAAAACTAAAAGATGGGACATGGTAATAAACGAAATTGTATTTTTTCGCACTATTTTTTCGCAACTAGACCAAGGGGGACCCGTTGGGCCCCGTCCCCTCAACGCAGGGGGGAGGCGGGGCAGCCTTCGGCATCACACACACAATAACCACCCACCCACACACTACATTAATATTATTCATACGCTCCTTTTATAGGTATGTTGCAAAGCCTACCTGAAGCGTCGCTGAAAATCTGTCGCTGCGGGTGTGCGCGATTTTGGCGCCGTTTAGTGGGGGCGGGTTTAAAACGCGATTTTCTCTAGGCTGTTCCAATCGAAGATGTTCAGCCTAGTAAATTATTAACGAAAAATCGCTGAAAGACCCCGTCGCAAAAGCTATTATTAGTTTTAAAGGCCTCGTATAATAGTTATAGTAGTTTTAAAATCAATCTATAAACCCGCGACCACCAGCAACCGCAGGGTCTCATAAAGCAGACAATAGAAGGTAGGCTGTATATTTTTACATTAAAAAGGGCTTCTTAAGATCCCTTTATACAAAGTTTAATATTGCGAGTAGCTCATTTTGGGCCCATTATATCCCGCAGTATTTTTCTGGGCATTTGGGGGCACAAATCTACCGCAATGTGAACGTTCTAAACCAGCGCGTTCCACAGGGACCCACTGGAAAGCTGATTTAAAATGGGCATTTATTTACAGCAATTGAACACTGAATTCCTTCCATTTGGCCTATAAATTAATGTAAATGAGATTTAAAAATCATGTTTTATTGTGAATTATTTGTGAATATTATTTGGACATTTAGGCTATTTAAAAATGTTAATCATTTAATTAAGAAATGGATAGATGTTTAGATCTAGTAATTGAAGTCTGAAATTAGCTACAATTAGGTAACTAACTAATTATATGCTTTAATTTCAGGTCATCCAAGTAAGATTATTTTATATTTGTTTCAGAATGCTTCAATCTATGATAACTGAAAATTTCATTAAGTTCTCTTAATTTTTAAGAAAGTTATGGGCTTTTGACTGTTCACGATCACAGCTTTTTTGTTATGTCCATAGAAAATCAATAGGGAACAAGATGCTCATTTCCGAGTATGAAAATGGCCATAACTTTTTAAATACTTGAGATATGAAAGTGAATTAGGTGTCAAATTAAACTTATTTTTATGCTTTATCTGATGGGATAAATTGCAGACTTGATTTTTTAAATCTCAAAATTTTGTAACATTGCTACCTTTTACCCCATCCCCCGCCCTATCCACTCACGCATAACCCCCAACTGTGCAGGCGCGGCTAGAGAGGGGGGTGGAGAGTGAGGTAGAGAGGGATAGGGAGAGGGGTAGAGATTGAGGGGTGGGGAGGGGTGCGGCATCACAGGGGAGGGCTGGTACCCGAACGCAATACTCCACCATTCACCCATAGGTCCCAATATTCACCACTCCCTAGTGGTGTGGTGGAGGGGGGCAGAGGCGTGGACCAGAGCTAGGCCTGGAGCGATCTGAGGATGGTGAAAAGCAGCGGAAGGCCGGCCGATCGTGGCTTCCGCGAGGGTAAGCCTACCCACCAGCCTGACAGGCGATCGGGCGGGGGAAACGGAGAGGAGGTCGCCCCTGTGACGGCCGCCACGGCCACTTTTCCACTGCGCTTGTCTGCGCCCGCTGCGATAACAACCGTCGCCGCCATGTTGTAGAACTTGAAGAAGCCCAGCGGAGCACAACGCACAACTTGATCACGTGTTCAACGGCTTAAATCCAGAGCCCGGGGGTGGGGGGGGGGGGCGGCTAGACCACGTAACTCACAGCTCGTGGAAAACAGTGCCCCTGCGCATTGAAAATTCTGCACAGCTTGCCACGAAGAGCAAAGGCATTGTGACGTCATCCAGCTTGCTTCAGCACGTTTTTTTTTAAATGTCAGATTGGTGAACAATTTTCGTAAAAAACTTGGAAATAATGAATCAAATTTTCAGATGAGGGGATTTTTGAAATCATGAGGTAAATAGTTACCGCGTTGGGTTTTCGAGATGTGAATGAAAGAAAAAGTGCAAGCAAGCAAGCAAACCCACAAGTAAACATCCAAGATCAGACTTTTATAAGTTACTAGACTAAGTGGGACCCGTTGGGTCCCATGTTCACATGGGAGGGCTGGTCCCCCGGTGCAATATTCCACCTCTCCACCAATTCCAATATTGGTGGCCAGTGGGGGGGGTTTCTGGATTGCTGGTATGGGTTCTTGGGGTGGCAGCTCAGTCCCTCAAGCCTGATCTGCTGGCAGCTCACTCATGGCTGGTGGGCTGGCAGTTGACTCATGACTATTCCTTGAAATTCCATTTCAAGCAGGGTGCAAGGCCACCAAATTAAAACCCATGTTCCTACCATTTCAAGCAGGGTGCAAGGCCACCAAATTCAAGTGCAGTTTCTTACCACTATGAGCAGGGTGCAAGGCCATCAAATTTAAATACAGTTTCCTACCGCTTCAAGCAGGGTGCAAGGCCACCACATTCAAGTGCAGTTTCCTACCACTTCAAGCAGGGTGCAAGGCCACCGAATTTAAGTGCAGTTTCCAACCACTACAAGCAGGGTGCAAGGCCACCGAATTCAAGTGCAGTTTCATACCACTTCAAGCTGGATCCAAGGCCACCAAATTCAAGTGCAGTTTCATACCACTTTCAGCAGGGTGCAAGGCCACCAAATTCAAGTGCAGTTTCATACCACTTCAAGCAGGATGCAAGGCTGCCAAATTCAAGTGCAGTTTCATTCCACTTCAAGCAGGGTGCAAGGCCACCAAATTCAAATGCAGTTTCATACCATTTCATGCAAGGTGAAACAACCATAAAACCACACAAAACACCAAACTCACAATTCAGTAGACATTCAGTGTGTTCAGTTGATTCACAGCTCAGACAGAGTCGTGACCTCTCCCTCCCCCATCATGCAGAGACTGAGCCACACCCACACTTCCGGGTTTTATAACCCTTCCCCCTCCCACCGGAAAAGGTGTGGCTTTCATGGCGTGATTGACAGGAGAGAGATTCACAACATTTTTTAAACACTAATAACACTTTTATTTTTCATTGATGGGAAGAATTCTCTGCACCTGCTCAGCGGAGGGGGACTGAGTAAGACTGCCAAAACTCACAGCCGTAAGTGGTAGTGTTTTACCTAAAATCAATATAGAGTGCAAACAGGAAGTAAGTGCATTTGCAGTAGTGCCTTTTAACTTCAAGCCAAAGCACCCAAGCTGCCATTTGCATTAAGTAGTGCCTTTCAACTTCAAGACAAAGCACCCAAGCCACCATTTGCATTAAGTAGTGCCTTTCAACTTCAAGACAAAGCACCCAAGCCACCATTTGCAGTAAGTAGTGCCTTTCAACTTCATGACACCATTTGCAGTAAGTAGTGCCTTTCACCAAGCCAAATCACCCAAGCCACCATTTGCAGTAAGTAGTGCCTTTCAACTTCAAGCCAAATCACCCGCCACCATTTGCAGTAAGTAGTGCCTTTCAACTTCAAGCCAAAGCACCCAAGCCACCATTTGCAGTATGTAGTGCCTTTCTACTTCAAGCCAAAGCTCCCAAGCCACCATTTGCAGTAAGTAGTGCCTTTCAACTTCAAACCAAAGCTCCCAAGCCACTATTTGCAGTAAGTAATGCCTTTCAACTTCAAGCCAAAGCACCCAAGCCACCATTTGCAGTAAGTAGTGCCTTTCAACTTCAAGCCAAAGCACCCAAACAACCATTTGCAGGCAGTGCCTTTTTACTTCAAACAAACCATATTTTCATTTCAAACCACATTAAGGGGACTCACAGTTGTGTAGACATTTGTTCAGTGTTATTCAGAGCTCAGAGAGACATGACCCTTGGCTTCATCCATCTTGCAGAGACTGAGTGAGGCACACCACTTCCTGGTTTTATAGTCCCTCCCCCTCCCTCCAGCAGGGACAGCAGAGAGAATGGTGATTTTTAAAAAAACATGAATATCTCTCTGATTTGTCATCGATAGGAAAAATTCCCCGCATCCGTAAGGCGGAGAGGGGCTCTGAACGAGGTGGCCAAAAATGACGGCCGTAGGTGGCGCCGTTCTGTCGGAAATCGCAGCACAGTGGGCCAAAAGCGGTCAAGATCAGAGTTTTAGTAATATAGATATGATTGTAAATGGTTCGTTCTAAGCTTCCCCCCAGTCTATTCAGTCAAAAATCACTGAGTCAAGCACTTGCGCATCTAAACTTTATTTTGACAAAACACCATTACAGTTCCGGCTACTGTACCTAACCACCGCAGGTTCGATCCTCATATCTGCCTGATCAAGCCCTCTTGGCCTCGCTCAAACAGAGACTCTCCAGAAGGTCACGCAGTCCTAAGCGCTCTCCCAGAAGATCGACACAGGACCTCGTGGTAACGGACTTTTATAGGTCCCCAGACCTCGAGGGGCCAAACCACATGGGGGTGGTCTCTTTACAATCCAATTACAGATATCGATTAACCCCATACATGACAGACATTTCCCTAACCTAATAATATCGTGGCTAATACATTGTATTTGAAAGAAAGCTCTAGAAGGAAGCAAACAAGAACAAACATTGAAACGTGTGCCCTGAGATTTAAACAGTTTCTCCAAGGCTCAACAGTTCGACCAATCATTGATTAACAGGATGACCGTCTCGCAACATTATTTATACTATTTACAATGATTTTGCAGCGATCCAATTGAAATTATGCATTTAAGGTTCGTCTGCAAAACTGCTATACATTTTATCAATTTAAGAGAAACAGGGAGAACACCTGGACCCCTCGCCATCCTGCGTACCAGTCTGAGCCTAAACTGGCTGGCGTCAATCAAAGCCAATAAAGTTCAGCTGACAAGGGTTAAGCAATTCTGACAAGTTCAGGGATCCTCCCTTTTATGGTGTCTTTAATTTGGCCAATATTAACATTCCCCCATTTTATCATTCATGATAACCCTGATCATAAATTATAACTCCAGAATACAATGATGACTGCTACACTTTAACAATGTTCTAACAAGAAGATGTTGATGTAGCTTCTCAGGATTTCATCGAGCTTCCCGAATTTTCGTGGGCGTAGCTCCATGATTTCTGTCTGATGTCTTCAACTCCCGAGTTTTCGTGGGCGCAAATTCCATCCATCAATCTTGATAGTTCATTGGACCATGATTCGGAACAGAGTGGAGAATTCCTAAGAAAACCTGGGAGGAAACAAGTTAACCACTGATACCTTCACTACAATGATGAAGATGCACCCAAGAATTTCATCCCTCGACGTTTACTGCTGTCGGAGTCATTAGAAGAACTTGGTACGGTCCTTCTCAATGAACTTCTGATCCTTTCCTTACCCAATTCTTTACTCAGACATAGTCTCCAGGTTTTACTTTAATGGGAGTTACTAATGAAGGCATATCCCCAAAGGCTGCTCTCACTCTACAATGTAAATCCCTTAAGGCTCTTGTCAAAGCTAAGATGTAGTCAGTCATCTCTGCAGACATATGTGGAAATTAACTATTTTCATCGCATTCTGGTTCCAAGGGGTTTTTAAGGGTCTACCATAAATAATTTCAGCTAGGCTTAATCTAGATTTCCCTGCAGGCATGACTTTCATCTGAAATAGGGCTATTGGGAGTAATTTAATCCATCCAAGTCCAGTCTCCGCCTTTAATTTGGCTAATTTAGTTTTAAGGGTCTAGTTTGCCCTTTCTACAAGTCCAGCAACCTGTGGTCGATAAGCACAGTGTAATTGCTGCTGGATCCCCAGCTGTTCACAAAATTATTTATTGATTTGCCCAATAAAGTGTGGACCTTTATCTGAGCTAAGTCGAATAGGAATGCCGAATCCAGGGACAATTTCTCTCATTAGCACCTTGACGACAGTAGCCGCTTTATTGTCAAGGGTTGGGTATACTTCGATCCACCGGCTGAATACATCGACTATGACAAGAACATATTTATATCTTTGGCATCTTTCTAATTCCATATAGTCCATTTGCAATGTCTCAAAAGGACCCATAGGCAATGGTGTTTTCCCTTCTTCACATCCTATTCCTTTTCCTGGATTGTATTTCTGGCAGACCAAACAATTACTGCTTAACTTTTGAGCAAAAGATTGTAATTTTGGATGCCACCAAGTAGCCAATAGAGTGTCCCCTACTGCCCTTGCACCACAATGGGTTGCACAGTGCATACATTCTATAACCCATACTGCTAATGAGTCTATGCAAGTTTGCCCTGCTGGAGTGGTCCACAGCCCAGTCATACAATACAGTACACATCCCAGTTGTCTCCATCTCTCCTTATCTCCTTCAGTATCCTCTTCAATCAAAGGTCAAAGGTATCAAAGGTATTTTATTAGTCACATTCACATACACCTAGGTGTCGTGAAGTGAAATGCTTTTTGCCATTTTGCAGCACACAAAAAAAGAATACAGACATAACACCAATGAGAGTCTTAAACACATAGAACATCCCCCCACAATGGCTCCCACCATGAGGGAAGGCACAAAGTCCAGTCCCCAACCCCAGTTCGCCCATAGTCGGGCCTATTGAGGCCTCCACAGTTGCCTCTACGGAGGCCCGATGTTCCTGGCCGTTCTCGCCAGGTGATGTTGCTCCGGCGTCGGGAGAGTCCTCCCAGCGGCCTGGGAACCCTGGAACGGCCGCATTCGCACTGGAGGCCGCGGCTTCCGAAGCCGACAAGGCCGCGCCGGTTGGAGCTCCACAACTGCCGATCTCGTCGCGAGATCCCAGGCTCCCGGTGTAAAGTCAGCGCCGCCGCCCGCAGCTGGCCGCTCCCCAGATCCGCAGCTCCGCGATGTTGTTCCCAGCAGTCTCAGCTCACCGGAGCTCCAGCGCGGCGACCCAGGCAAGGCATCGCCCGCTCCGCAATAGCGCTCCAGCGCTGTGCCGCCGCCGAAAGCCGTGGTTCTGGGCGGTCCCCGACAGGAAACGCCGCTCCAGGCCCGCTGGTAGGCCGCGAGGACGGGTCGAAGCTGCAGCCCGGAGAAAAGCCGCCTCTCCGACCAGGCAGGGACCCTGAAAGGTAGTTTCCCCCTCCCCCCCCACCCCCCACATAAAAAAAGTCTAGACCTCCAACAAAACACTTTAACTAACTTAAAATAAAAATAAAAAGATGAAGAGACAGACAGCTGCTGGCTGGGCAGCCGTGCACAGGACAGCGCCCCCTTCTTGTAATCGAACAATTTCTTGGATGGTTGGCATCAGTTTCTCCAAGGGGGACTTGTTAGTTACACTTTTAGTCTGCCTTGTCATTTTAGATACCACCACCTTACGTTCTCACGATACTTTCTTAGCTACTAAATCGGCATTATGATTTCCAATATCTACTGGGGTCTGTCCTTTGGTATGGGTGCTACATTTCATTACAGAGATTTGTCTGGGAAGCATTAAGGCCTTCAATAAATTTGTCACCAATTGTTTGTGTGATATTTGGGTTGCTGCAGAATTTAGGAATCCCCTATTTTTCCCTAATTGTCCAAAATCATGTACGACCCCAAATGCATATTGAGAATCAGTGTAAATATTTACTTTTCGATCTTCCCCAATAATACATGCCCAAATTAAAGCGAATTCAGCTTGTTGTGCTGAATAGGATGATTCAAAAGCACCTGCTTCTACAATCTGTCTTTTGATTAATAATTGCATTCCCAGACAACCTCTCACCCCTCTGTCCAATGGATGCACTCCCGTCCACATATAATGTGATGTCAGGGTCTTCCATGAGTACATCCCTCAAGTCCTCCCTCACTGATGTTTCTTCCTCTATAACAAATAGACAGTCGTGTCCTGCTTAAGATTGCTCTTCTGGATGTGAAATAAGAAAATAGGCTGGGTTAATCAATGTACGATGTTTGAACTGCAATTTCAGATTGTTCAACAGATAGTTCTCATACTTATTTTGGCGGGCCATTGTCAAGTGCTGGGTTTGAAGCTGCCCCAACAATGCTGATACCGAATGTGAACCGTACACTACAATTTCCTGCTGGAGTGTCACATTAGCAGCTGATTGTAAACTATTGTAGATTGCAGTTAAGATTTGAGTGCAAAGAGGATGTCCACTAGCTACTGGATCTAATTCGGAGGAGTAATATGCAACTGGTCTGTGTCTATCTCCATGCTTTTGCATTAGTACCGAAGTGGCACAGTACAATACAGCTGGAAAGGACGATCATATAATGGCCTTCCCAATGCCGGGGCTTTAATTAACCATGCCCAGCCATTGCCTCATTTGTTTGGCTTCTTTTGGGATTGGAAATTCGCAAATAGGTTTGAGTCTGCTCTTCTCAAGACTCCTTTCGATGGCCGAAATTATAATTCCTAGAAATTTTACTTTCTCCTGCGCTACCAGTACTTTTGATGGTGAGACCACATATCCTAGATCGGCTAGATGATTGAGTAGATGTGCAGTGTCTTTCCGATTACTGGATTTGTGATAACCACTAGCCACTAATAGGTCATCAACATACTGCACTAATATTGAATTCATTTTGAACTTCAAAGTACTTAATTGATCCTGCAGACACCTGTAAAATAAGGTAGGCGAATTGACAAATCCTTGAGGCAACCTGGTCCAAGTACATTGTTGGCCCCTATATGTGAAGGCAAACAAATATTGGCTGTCTTCATGAATAGGAAGAGAAAAGAATGAATGTGGTAAGTCGACTATCGAAAAGACTTTTGCTTCAGCCGGTATTTGGGCTAGGATATGGGCAGGATTTGGCACTTGGACATGAAGAGGTTCTACAACAGAATTGATTTCCCCTAAGTCTTGTACAAGTCTATATTGGCTCTCCTTTCTCGGTTTTGGAACGGAAAGAATAGGGGTGTTACAGATTGATTGGCACTTCTCCAATATTCCTTGTTCGAGCAAACCATAAATTAATTTGTCAATGCTGTTGATGGCCTGTAGTTTCAATGGATATTGTTGGATTTAAGGAAGTGTTACCCCTTTCTGGAGAGCTACACGGATGGGATTGATGATCACGCATCCTACCTGAGCTGTGTCCTCTGCCCATACTTGAGGGGCCACATACTCGTATACCTCACTCCCAGATGATGACGTAAGTGGGTAACAACTTTCCTTGGGGCCTGGTAAAATTCAACAACATATTGATTAGACAAATTTTGATTTTGATAATTATTCGAGTCTGCCTAGGTAATTGCCTTTCTTACCAGCGTTCCTAGGTCTTTAGCTCTAGCCAGGAAATTGACCTTTTGGGTGATGTGAGGAGCAACTTTGTCCGTTCTTTTCCATAACTGTGCTGGTATTTTAGCTTACTCGGCAGCTCCCTCTTTTCCTTCCACTAGTGCCAATACTTCTCTTTCCCATTCCTGTCCTTCGTTTGATTTAAAGAAGGTTTCCAGCTCACTGTCCTTTCCACTTCTATCGTAAGCTAGTGTAATGTGAAGTGGGGGTTCTTCATCCAGATCTAAGGACCACCATTGAGGGGTCACTATGGAGTAACATTGTCATACAGGGGCCCAGGGGGTCACTACCATACCTCTATCACCACATTCTATTTTTAGTTGGAAAGCACAGAGTAAATCTCTCGCCATCAGGTTGAAATCTAATTCAGTGGTTATCACAAATCTATGTTTGATTGCCTTTCCTCCATATACTACTTTGACTGCCTCAGAGATGGGATACTGACAAACTTGTTCTTGAAACCCGGACAGGTTCTTAACTTCTCTTGATTCTGGTAAATTATAAATTGATTGAAGAGATGACATGGATGCGCCTGTGTCTACTAGGAAGGTGCAGATTTTACCTTCAACCTGTAGAGACAACATAGGTTCCTCATCAGACTTGCATCCAGTCACTACTAATCAAAGGCGTGTGAATGGGTTATTCTGCGAAAAGGAGTTTTGCCCCCTTGGCTTTTGATTTTCCTGCCAGTTCCCTCTGTGCTCTCGAGGATCCCGTTGATCCCTCCATTCACTAGGATCTTGGAAATGTTTTCTGTGGCCCCCTCTGTCATTCCTTTCTTTATTTGGGCACCCCCATACTCCAGTGACCTACCCCTCCACAATTATAACACTGGCCCATTCCTGTTTGCCGGCATGTCCTTGACCCTGGTCTATGGAGGACTGGCTCTAGGGCAGATGCTTCTCTATAATATCGGTCTGGATATTCCGGGACTCTAACATCTCCCAGTCCATGGTTTGCTGGTACTCTAGGGATCCATAGTTCAGGGTCGAATTTTGGTATTTCTTTTCTGATCACGTATTCAGTTTTTGGTCTTACTGCAGGCGGGCTATCCTGCTTCTTTATTTCCTTCCAATGATATCTTACAGCCTCCGCCATTTGACTGGCACTATTTTCTGTCCAGTCCATGTTATTAGTCTTAATGGCTTCTGCAACGTTGGTGAGGAGGCAATTCAGTAAGATGGCACAATATTGGGGAATTCACTCCATTTCTGTAATTTAAGTCACCCGATTGGTCCATATATAATTCAGAGAATCGCTCTGAAAATTCATCCGCTTCTTCTCCCCTTTTTGGTCTTACATCTAATATTCTGGCCAAATCCATAGGTTTTTGCAAGGGCTGTTAAAACAGCTTCCTCTCTTGTACCATTGTCCGCTATTATATTTGCAAGAGCCTCATGTGACAGATGCCCTAAATTCGTTAGGAATCTGGTATGCTCACTTGGGGTAATTATTTGCTGGATCACCACCCATAAATCCGTGATAATGCGTGATAAACGCGCATTGTAATTCTTAAGTGATCCACAAAAGAAGCGGGTGATTTTCTACGATCGGGTATTTGCCTTAAAATAGCCATCATCTCATTAGGCTTCCATGGGGAATAGACTAATTGTACGGGGATTATTTGCACTCA
The DNA here is from genome assembly GCF_010909765.2 of Amblyraja radiata. Lineage (NCBI taxonomy): Eukaryota > Metazoa > Chordata > Chondrichthyes > Rajiformes > Rajidae > Amblyraja > Amblyraja radiata. The sequence continues at coordinate 12,165,365 of NC_045959.1, read as the reverse complement.
CTGCATTGGTTGGATCAAAAGAAGGATTAGGCATTTCCCTTACAGGGAACGGTCTAAGTGTTGTTTGTTTAGCTTCAGGATCTACCTCAGCTTCTTCAATTGTTGTCTCACCCCCCGATGTATCTTCCCCTTCACCAGGGGGTTCACGGTACCTTCTAAATGATTTATTTCCTTCTTTAACTGCACGTTCAATTTGTCTAGGGGTATGCCCTTCTTTCTCCTTAACTAATTTAGTTATTTTTCTAGTCTGGTACTGTGAACTCTAGGACTGTCTGTAATGGGCAGTGTGGTCGGGTTTAAGGAAGTTTGTGCTCTGTAATTTGATTGTCTATTCCCCTCACAAGCACCGTGATGTGCATCTAAGGTATTGGGATCGTAAGAGGAATAAGGTGGTGGATGTGAATTCCTAATTCTAACACTCTCCCAATCTTCCAAATAATCATCATCATCCCCCTCGTAACCAATGCCAACCATCGGATCCTCACGCTTAAAACTTATGGCTGACAGTCTTTCTGTGAAAGATTTCCTTCTCCCTTTATCTTTAATACTCTCAGGCTCTTCCCTTAGGCTACCTGGAGGTTCAAATGCTTCAGTATCTTCTAATTTTATCCCCCGCTTTAAAGTTGCTTCCTTCCAACTTGCCATTCTTTCCTCCTCTCTACTCGGTTTCTGTCCCTCATAATAATTTCTCCACAATTCAATTAGTTCCTTTGCCACTGTATTATTGCTGCATTGCCATATAATCTGCTCAATTATTTCAATCCCTTTACTGTGTCTATGCCCCCTCTGGGATATAATTCGCTCCCTAATTCTCTAATTAATGATCCGGAAAGAATTCTCAATCGGTCAGCTTTTTGTGGAAATTCACTGCATATTTCTTATAAAGGACATTCCGAGTCAGTGGTCATATCTTTATTTGCGTGGTTCCCCATTCTATTGGATATGGAAGCAACTCTCAAGCTATTCGCACCTCTTAACAATTTCCCTTTCTAATTTCGAAGTTACCAAAATCGTTTTAAACAATATTTAAATCAAAATGCTCCAGAAAACAACCAACCACAATCACATACGTTCTCACAGCCCGTTTCCTATCCCTGACCTTAATCTAAACACATGCAAATGAACTCCAAACACGTAAGCAAAATTGAACACAAAAAAGAAATTAGTCCACTTATTAGAATATACCTAACCATACCCCTGCATAAATCACAAACATCCACTTATTATGATGATAAATTACACTCTAATAAATCCTCTTCGTGGCGCAATCGGTCAGTGGAATGACTCCTCCCCCGACACAGCGATCGAAAAAGTACAAACCCTGATCGAACCACCACGACTCAGATTCTCACAATACCACAATCTAAACAATTACAAATATTTAATTCAAACCCACTTTTACTTCAAGTATCTAACTCCTTAAACACTCACACAAGCAGCAATACAGATAGCGGTCCGTGAACTTAACCCACTCTAAATCTTAACTTTCTTACCTTTCTAAATCTTAATATACTGTAAATCTATTTACATACACAAAATATTTACACAATTCGGATAGACAATAATAATACAAAAAGCTAGATTTTTACAATTTACAAAAATGATTTAAAGCACAGTTTACAAACACTCGATCTCAACTCCGCGTCACGCTGTTATTAATCAGTGAACCTCTCCCTCCAATACCGAAGATTTTCCCCTTCCTAGGTCACTCTTTGCTGAGGGGTACTACTTAAATGACTACTTTTCCTCCCGAATGTTACTATCCTCACGCTAAGATTGGTCTTCTTTAGGGGACCTTTATCCCTCCTCTCTGTTCCACAGAATTAGGTGTACCCTTCGCATTCAGATTACTTTTCACCAAGTAAATCAGTTTCCCGTCTCTCAGGTACTATTAGCTATCAGGTACTAATCAACAATCGGAGAGGCAGCTTTTCTCCGGGCTGCAGCTTCGACCCGTCCTCGCGGCCTACCAGCGGGCCTAAAGCGGCGTTTCCTGTTGGGGACCGCCCAGAACCTCGGCTTCGGCGGCGGCACAGCGCTGGAGTGCTATCACGGAGCGGGCGATGCCTTGCCCGGGTCGCCGCGCTGGAGCTCCGGTGAGCTGAAGATCGCTGAGGAAAACATCGCGGAGCTGCGGGACTGTGGAGCGACCAGCTGCGGGCGGTGGCGCTGACTTTACACCGGGAGCCTGGGATCTCTAGATGAGATCGCCAGTTGTGGAGCTCCAACCGGCGCGGCCTTGTTGGCTTTGGAAGCCGCGGCATCCAGTACGGAAGCGGCCATTCCAGGGTTCCCAAGCCGCTGAGAGGACTCTCCCGACGCCGGAGCAACATCACCCGGCGAGAACGGCCTGGAACATCGGGCCTCCGTAGAGGCAACTGTGGAGGCCTCAATAGGCCCGACTATGGGTGAACTGGGGTTGGGGACTGGACTTTGTGTCTTCCCTCATGGTGGGAACCATTGTGGGGGGATAATAATAATAACAATAATACATTTTATTTGTTGGGCGCCTTTCAGACATCTCAAGGACACTTTACGTAGATTAACAGGAATATAAACATAATCAGAGTAAAATAAATAATAAAGACATCACAGAGACACAAATTAAAATTGTGGGGGGATAATTCAGAATTCAGTCCAAAAACAGAAAACCAAAAATACAATGTGAAGAGAGAGCAGCGGCAGCCAAAGCGCGCCAGCGTCCGCTGTCCCTCCACGGCAGCCATCTTGGACAAAGACTAACAGGATTACATTACAGACAAAAAAAATCATCCCCCCACAATGGATACCACTGTGGGGGAAGGCACAATGTCCAGTCCCCACCCCAAGTCCACCCCAAAGTCAGGCCTATTGAGGCCACCGCAATTGCCTCTACGGAGGCCCGATGTTCCTGGCCATTCTCACCGGGTGATCTTGCCCCGGCGTCGGGAGAGTCCTCTCAGCGGCTGGGCCACCTGGAACGGCCGCTTTCTAGTTGGAGACCGCGGCTTCCGAAGCCGACAAGGCCGCGCCGGTTTGGAGCTCCCAGGCTCCCGATGATGAAGTCGGCGCCGCCCGCTCCACTCCGCAGACCCGCAGCCCGGAGGTGTTGAACACGGCGGTCTCAGCTCACCGGAGCTCCAGCGCATCGATACAGTGCGGCGACCCAGGCATGGCATCGCCCGCTCCGCTCCACGAAAGCGCTCCAGCGCTGCGCCGCCACCGAGGCCGAGGTGCTGGGCGGTCCCCGCCAGGAAACGGCGCTCCAAGCCCGCTGGTAGGCCACGAGGACGGGTCGACAGGCAGCCCGGAGAAAAAGCTGCCTCACCGACCAGGTAGGGACCTAGAAATAGAGTTGACACCTACCCCCCACATTAAAAAGTCCATATCCCCTACGAACGAAAAACAGGACTCACTGAAAACTATAAAAAAAAAGCGAATTTAAACGGACGGCTGCTGGCTAGATGGCAAAATTAAAACTTATTAATGTTATGTCTGTACTCCTCCGCTGCAAAATGGCAAGAAACATTTCACTTCACTACACCTAGGTGTATGTGAATGTGACCAATAAAATACCTTTGATACCTTTGATACAATCGACCAGAGGGTTACTATTCACTGTTGATCAGCCGCTATTCGGAATCGATCACGAACATGCACAAACTCCGAAGTTCTATCTACACAGAATTCAAATTCTACCGTATGGGCAGAACTTCAATGTGAAATTCTGTATTTGGAAAATTTGATTCTGCAAATCTAGACTTGTTCTCGAACTCCTAGTTTTAGTGCGTATCCCTCCACATACTCGGGCTCTCGAATCAAACTAAATTACCCAATGAAATCTCAAACGAACTAGAGTATTCTCAGCCGATCTATACTCTATCCACCGAGCCCAGTAACTTTACGGGATTCCTCGTCCGTCACTCCAGGGAGGGACACAGATATCTTCACTCAGACACCCCTCCCTGCTGGGCACTGAGGGTTCAGCGCCTAGCCTCTCCGCGCTAGTAGTCGATGCCGATATTCGGAACCCACCTTTCCAATCAGCGCTACCGGCAACGATAGATCAATACGTAGGCCAGACCTGTGTTTCAATACCCCGCCAATTGGATACCAAATCTGAACCTTGGGCCACCCCTTGCCCAATGAAGCGTGTCAGGCTCTCGTTAAAGCAACTGCAGTCTGCCAACTACGACCAAGTTTTGGGCTACTCCACGCCCTGTTTTATGGGCCCCTAACCCAAAGGAGTGCTAACCCCCCCCACCCGTGCTTGCTAGACTCTGTTCTAATGATCTCGATTGGACCCTTTCCACGAATGACCGATCTGCTCCTACTAACGAAGTGCCGAGAACCAATGCGAAAACCGCACAGTGGGCCCGATTTCTGCACTCGCAATCGAAACAGCTCAACACCCTTGATCGCAAACTTGTGTTTGGGGTCCATTGAGATCCTGGATGAGCCCCCAATGTAAATTGCTCGTTCTAAGCTTCCCCCCAGTCTAGTTTCAGTCAAAAATCACTGAGTCAAGCACTTGCGCATCTAAATATTATTTTGACAAAACACAATTACAGTTCCCACTACTGTACCTAACCACTGCGGGTTCGATCCTCGTATCTGCCTGATCAAGCCCTCTTGGCCTCACTCAAACAGAGACACTCCAGAAGGTCACACAATCCTAAGCGCTCTCCCAGAAGATCGACACAGGACCTCGTGGTAGTGGACTTTTATAGGTCCCTGGACCTCGTTGGGCAAAACCACATGGGGGTGGTCTCTTTACAATCCAATTACAGATATCGATTAACCCCATACATGACAGACATTTCCCTAACCCAATAATACAGTGGCTAATACATTGTATTTGAAAGAAAGCGCTAGAAGGAAGCAATCAAGAACAAACATTGAAACGTGTGCCCTGAGATTCAAACAGTTTCTCCAAGGCTCAACAGTTCGACCAATCATCAATTAACAGGATGATCGTCTCGCAACATTATTTATACTATTTACAATGATTTTGCAGCGATCCAATCGAAATGATGCATTTAAGGTTTGTTTGCAAAACTGCTATACATTTTTATCAATTTATGAGAAACAGGGAGAACACCTGGACCCCTCACCAACCTGTATACCAGTCTGAGCCTAAACTGGCTGGCGCCAATCAAAGCCTGTAAAGTTCAGCTGACAAGGGTTAAGCAATTCTGACAAGTGCAGGGATCCTCCATTTTATGGTGTCTTTAATTTGGCCAATATTAACATGATAATCGTTGGCCCACTAAGTCCACACTGACTAATGATCACTGTTCACACTAGTTCTATGTTATCCCACTTTTGCATCCACTCCCTAACACTTGGGGCAATTTACAGAGGGCAGAGACAGAAGGCAGGGAGGGGGCAGAGGGCAGGGGACAGGAGCAGAGGCAGCTGATAGAGGCAGCGGATAGAGACAGGCAGAGAGAGGGCAGCGAGAGAGGCAGGGAGCGGCAGTAACCTCCCCATCATGCGCCGACACGAGGACCCCGAGCGAGGGGGCAAGGCGGCGAGCGGGTGGGCGAGCGTCGACCAAAGGACCGCAAATTGGGCCGCTGCAGTCTTCAGCTATGATCTTTGGTCTTCAGTCCAGGGCCCGACTTCATCTTCGGCTGCGTCTTTTGAATAACGGGGAGGGGAGGAGGGAGGGTTGGGGGGGTGACATCACTCGCAGCGCGAGGAAGAAGGCACGCAGACCCATTGTGACGTCATCAGCAAAAGACTTGTTTTTAAATTCAAAGTTTTGTCAGATTTTTGAACATTTTCATTAATAACTCGAGAAATAAAGCATTAAATTTTGAGATAAGGCGAATTTGGGCTCCAGGGGGAAATTGTCGACCGGAATATGTAAAAATGTTACCGTTACAAATGTTACAAAATGTTGTTGTTTTATCGCGAAGATGTGATTACACGCAAACACACACACACACGCAGACACACACACACACACAAACACACACACACACACACACACGCAGACACACACACACACACACACGCAGACACACACACACACACACAAATAAATACACATCCAGGATCAGAGTTTTATAAGTATAAAGATGGTCTTCAAGTTCATAAATTGTCAGAGCTTGGTGTTTATTAAGTTAGAAAATGTTATATTGTGTTAAAGAATGACCATTACTTAAGATATTGTGCACCAGTAATAATTTAACATCTTTTGTAGAGTGAAGTAAACTGTCAGAAAAAGGACATGGAAGCAAAAATTAGTGAACATCTGAACTCACGGTGTTGTCAACAAAGTGTGGTTAGATTAGAATGGGCGAACAAGAAAAACAAAAATAAAGTCATATGTTCTGAAAATACAAAGGGATTTAGTCAGCAACACAAATTTAAAAAAACATGGTTCTGACAAAGAAATACATACTCAAAATAATAGGAGAACATTACTAAGCAGTGGTTCTAACTGGAACCAGCAGCTTTAGCTGTTGAGATTTAAGTCTCGATCCACACGACTGCATTCCAGAACCAAATCATTCCAGGATTCCGAGTAATACACTCGTGTATTGTTTCACCAATCCCACGCTAGGTCACCCACAGCTGTGACTACTCACCCACACTTGCCTAGTCTGGAAGTAGAAGACCAATAACATTAGGATTATTGAGCCAGTGGATGAGGCAAAAAGTTTGTTTAATTACTATACTTTAGTTGAAGATTTTTGTATTATCTCTACGTGTTTCTTTTTGTATATTTAAGAATTGTGATTATTTTAATGAATAACATACATCAACCAAATAGAATTAAACTTAAAACTCAGTTTTGACAAGGTAAATCTCTTCCATTGCTTTGCTTTTGTCAAAGTCATCCAGCAGACAGGACTTTGCAAACTTATCCAAGGACAATTTTAAATAGTCCTCTACATCTGGACGAGGCAAATTTGGGGAAGGAGTGATAGTCATGGGTGAGTTGGATCCAGCAAAATTTGACCCATTAATCTGATTAATTCTTCACAGATTCTGACAAACTTGCTCTGTCACTCTGCAAGATCGTGAGGGAGAGGCCATGACTGTCATTCTAAGTGGTGAATCAACTGTGCAAACCAAGTGTGTGGGGATCGTTGGTCGACAATCAAGCTAAACCAATCAAGCTAACCAACACGGCTCAGGAATTCTCGCGGCATTACGTTCAGCAGAGCAGCAGCGGGAGTCAGGCGCTCCCGCTACTAGATGGGCGGCCAGGAGATGTGCCAATACTGTGAGATGTGGGAATTTGTCGACACCATTGATGTAGATGTTCCCTACAGCTGCAGTAAGTGTTTGAGGCTAGCGGAACTCGAGCTCCGCATTGATGAGCTGGAGACCCAACTTCATACGCTGCGGAACATCAGGGAGGGGGAGTATTACCTGGATGTTTGGTGCCAGGGGATGGTCACACCGACCAGTTTAACTAATTCAGTAGTTAGTGAGCAAGGAAAGGAAGGTGTGGCCATAAGCGAGGCAGGTAGGGGGAACCAGGAGGAGATGCGGCAGGAGCCACAGCCCTTGTCCCTGACGAGCATGACCGAGGCTCTTACTCAATGTGAGGACGGGATCAGGGGCTGTGGGAGGGATGAGCAACCTGGCTGCAGCACCGTGGATCAGGGGGCCATTCAAGAGGGGGGAGTTAGAAGAAATGCCGTTGTGATAGGGGATAGTATTATTCGGGGGGTAGATAAGGTTCTCTGCGGCCAGCAGAACATGTCCCGAAGGCTGTGTTGCTAGGGTTAAGGATATCTCTGCGATGCTGGAGAGAAATTTGCAGAGGGAGGGGGAGGATCCAGTGGTCGTGGTCCATGTGGGGACCAATGACATAGGAAGGACGAGGAAGGAGGATCTGCTGAAGGAGTTTGAGCAGTTAGGGAATAAATTAAAAAGCAGAACCTCGAGGGTACTGATCTCCGGATTGCTACCTGAGCCACGGGCCAAATCGGCGAGGGTACGTAAAATTAAAAAGCTGAATGCGTGGCTCAAAGACTGGTGTGGGAAAAATGGGTTTGGTTTCTTGGGCCACTGGCACCAGTACTGGGACAGGGGGGATCTGTTCTGTAAGGACGGACTTCACCTGAACGGTGCTGGGACTGGGGTCCTGGCAAATCATATAACTAGGGCAGTAGAGAGGTCTTTAAACTAAGTAGCGGGGGGGAGGTATCAAGGGGGGTAATAACGGCAGGGGTAGAGGAAATAGAGCAGGGTATCAGTGGGGAAGCGGAAAATCAAAATGTGACAGGAGGATCCAGAATGTGTGAAGATAAAGCTCTAGATGTAAAAGGGGCAAAAACGGAAAGGAAGGGTAGTAAAAATCATCTGAAAGTGCTTTATCTAAATGCACGGAGTATTCGAAATAAGATAAATGAATTAACGGTGCAATTAAGTATATATAGTTATGATATCGTGGCCATTACGGAGACATGGCTGCAAGGGGATCAGGACTGGGAGTTAAATATAGAGGGGTACTCGATAATTAGAAAAGATAGGCAGGAAAGAAAGGGAGGAGGGGTGGCCCTTTTAATAAAGGAGGGAATAACGGCAATAGAGAGGAAGGATATTGCGTTGAAGGATCAGGATAGTGAAACAGCTTGGGTACAGATAGAGAATAACAAGGGGAAAAAAACACTAGTGGGTGTAATTTATAGACCTCCAAATAGCTGTGACGCTGTTAGTCAGAACATAAATCTGCAAATAGTTGACGCATGTAAAAAGGGAACTGCTGTAATCATGGGGGACTTCAATTTTCATATTAATTGGGCAAACCAAACTGGGCAGGGTAGACTAGAGGAAGAGTTTATAGAATGTATTAGAGACGGGTTCCTAGAACAGTATGTCGCAGAACCGACAAGGGGGGAGGCAATCTTGGATCTGGTCCTGTGTAATGAAGCAGGATTAATTAAAAATGTCATAGTTAGGGACTCGTTGGGAACAAGTGACCACAATATGGTCGAATTCCATATTCAAATAGAAGGGGAGCAGGTTGAAACTCAGGCTAGGGTGCTTAGTCTAAATAAGGGGGATTATGAAGGTATGAGGACTGAGCTGATCAAAGTTGACTGGGATAGCAGACTCAAGAATAAGACGGTACATGAGCAGTGGTGTACGTTTAAGGATCTACTGTATAACCTTCAAGAAAAATTTATTCCTATGAAGAAAAAAAGGGGTAAGGGTAAGAACAGTCAGCCATGGCTCAGTAAAACTATAAAGGATAGTATTCGGCTGAAGGCAAGGGCATATAAGGTAGCCAGAGATAGTGGGAGGGCAGAGGATTGGGAGGCATTTAAAGGTCAGCAAAAAATAACCAAGAGATTAATTAAGACGGGGAAAATAGACTATGAAAGGAATTTAGCGAACAACATAAAAACTAATAGTAAGAGTTTTTATAGCTATATAAAAAGAAAAAGGGTGGCTAAGGTGAACGTTGGTCCATTGGAGGGTGAGACTGGAGAGTTGTTGGTGGGGAACATGGAAATGGCAAAGGCATTAAACGAGTATTTTGTATCAGTCTTCACCATAGAAGACGCAAAAAATATTCCAACGCTGGATAAACAGGGGGCGGTAGGAATGGAGGAGCTAAATACTATTAAGATCACCAAGGAGGTGGTATTAGGGAAATTAATGAGACTGACGGAGGATAAATCCCCTGGGCCTGATGGATTACATCCAAGGGTCTTGAGGGAGATAGCGGTGGGGATTGTGGATGCATTGGTGATAATTTTCCAAAACTCCCTGGAGGCAGGAACGGTCCCAGTGGATTGGAAAATGGCCAATGTAACACCTATATTTAAAAAAGGAAGTAAACAGAAGGCGGGTAACTATAGACCGGTTAGTCTAACATCGGTGGTGGGTAAAATGTTAGAGACAATTATTAAAGAAACACTAACGGGGCACTTGGATAAACATGACTTCATCGGACAGAACCAGCATGGTTTTGTGAAGGGGAAGTCCTGTTTAACGAATCTGCTCGAATTCTTTGAGGAAGTAACAACCCGGGTGGATAAAGGGGAACCGGTGGATGTGGTATACTTGGACTTCCAAAAGGCTTTTGACAAGGTGCCACATAAGAGACTATTGCTAAAAATAAAAAATTATGGGATTGGGGGTAATATATTAGCATGGGTAGAGGATTGGCTAACAAATAGGAAGCAGAGAGTGGGGATAAATGGTTCATACTCAGGATGGCAACCGGTAACTAGCGGGGTTCCGCAAGGGTCGGTGCTGGGACCCCAGTTGTTCACAATTTATATAAATGATTTGGAGGAGGGAACCAAGTGTAATATATCAAAATTTGCGGACGATACAAAAATGGGAGGAAAAGTAGGGGATGAGGAGGATAGGAAGAGTCTGCAAAAGGATATAGATAAGCTAGGTGAGTGGGCAACAACTTGGCAGATGAAATTTAATACTAATAAATGTGAAGTCATTCACTTTGGGAAAAAAAATGATAGGGCAAGTTATTTTCTAAATGAGGAGGAGCTGCGTTGTAATGCAACGCAAAGGGATCTAGGGGTATTAGTACATGAATCACTAAAAGTTAGTATGCAGGTGCAGCAAGCAATCAGGAAGGCCAATGGAGTTTTGGCCTTTATTGCTAGGGGGATTGAGTATAAAAACACGGAGGTCTTGCTGCAGCTGTACACAGTATTAGTGAGACCACATTTGGAATACTGTGTACAGTTCTGGGGTCCATACTTAAGAAAGGATGTACTAGCCCTGGAGGCAGTGCAGCGAAGGTTTACAAGATTAATTCCTGCAATGAGGGGATTGACATATGAGGAAAGGTTAAGTAGGCTGGAACTCTACTCTTTGGAGTTTAGAAGAATGAGAGGCGATCTCATTGAAATATATAAGATCGTGAGGGGCCTTGATCGGGTGGATGCACCGAGGATGTTCCCAATGATCGGGGAAACTAGAACTAGGGGACATAGTCGCAGAATAAGGGGGGGCTCTTTTAAAACTGAGATGAGGAAGAACTTCTTCACCCAGAGGGTGGTTAATTTATGGAATTCACTGCCCCAGGGAGCAGTGGAAGCAGAAACGTTAAATATATTTAAGTCTAAAATAGATGGTTTTTTAGCTGCCAAGGGGATAAGGGGCTACGGGGAGAGGGCAGGGATATGGACCTAGGCATGGTTAGTATAGTAAGACCTGAGTGATCTCCTGGACAAGTGTCGATCGCCTGGATTGGGGTCGGAGAGGAATTTCCCGGATTTTTTTCCCGAATTGGACCTGGGTTTTTATCCGTTTTTTTGCCTCCCCCAGGAGATCACGCGGTTCTTGGGGTGGAGAGGGGTGATAGCGGTATAAAGGGGAGGGTAGTGTCTTGTGTTCTGTGTCTTGTGTCTACTGTTTGTGGGTAAGTGTGTCTGTTTAGTGTTCAGCCATGAGCGAATGGCGGTGTGGGCTTGACGGACCTGGTGGTCTACTCTCGCACCTACTTTCTATGTTTCTATGTTTCTATGCTCAGTATTTCCAACACTTTATTTTCCATTGTGGCGTTAAATTTTATTCCCAGGATTATTTAAGCAATATACAGGAAGAGGTGAAAGCTAGATCTACTGGGTCAGTGAAGTTTCCAAATATGCAGCAGAAAGGATTGTGTTGGGCACCTACAACAGATAAGAAAAGTGTCAATATTAGAAATATATAAATTTACAACTTCAGCAGGAAGCTTATCGGAGTGCACAACTGCAATGAAAAACATTTAGAACTATTTTGGAACAATTATGTAGTCTTGCTTGACACCTATCTTCAATATCTATTCAGTATCAAAGTTACAAATGCAAACTTAAGGTGCATATCTTAATTTAAACTGCAGATTGCCTTTAATAATAATAATAATAATAATAATAATAATAATTGCTGAATAATACATTTTTAATGGGGCAATTAAAAAAATATATACACTTGGTTCCAACTCAAAAATGCACTGGGCACAAAGTGACTGGAATGAGATTGAAACAAAAAACACCTTAAAATGTTGACCAAAATAAGCAATTAATAATTTGCATATTTATTTGATCTGCATCTACAGTACGACAGCATCTCAGAGTTTACCTTTTTGATTCCATGAATCTTGTTAACTTGAATATGTCACATGGATGCAAAGAATAATATTTAACTTGATACATAATATTTGCTTTGTTGATTTGGTTTCTATTAATTAATCTAGTGGGCGGCGCGACTCTTGTCAGCAGCAGCCTCTGCAGTCCGTCTGTCTTTTTATTGTTTTCTGTCTTGTTCTATGTAGTTTTTATTGTTTTGTCGGGGTATGTGTGTGGGGGTGGGGTGGGGTGGGGGAACTTTAGGGTCTTTCCCCTGCACGGGAGACCCAACCTTTTCTTTGTCGGGTCTCCGTTGTCATTGGGGCTGCAACGTGGAGCGGCCTCCAACAGGAATGACCTGGGGCTCCAGTCGCGGAGCTGTGGATTTACTCACCATCACGGAGCTGGCCGAGTCCGGAGCGGGTGGAGCTGTGGTGGAGCGCTGCCGTGACCCGACACCCGGAGATTCGGAAGCTCCTACCGCAGGTCTGTGGACAGTAATACCGGGAGCCCGCGGGTCCCTGGTGGGAGACCGCTTTTCGGGGCTTCCGCAACGGCGACTTCTCCCGCCCGAGTTGCGGGGTTGAAGATTACCTGGAGTGGGGCCTACATCACCGCCCCGCGCGGCTTGGAATGGCCGCGGGACTTTGTGAGCGCCCGCCGGGGCTCCAACACCAAGACCCGGTGCGTGGCCTTGCATCACCCGGCGTGGCTTTAATGGCTGCGGGACATTTAACATCGCCCGCCGGGGGCTTTGACTCTGTCTTTGACTCTGACATGGGGGGGAGAGGGGAGTGCAGGGGAGAGATATGTTTAAGTTTTGCCTTCCATCACAGTGAGGAGGACTCACTGTAATGGATGTTTATGTGAATTGAATTGTGTTGGTGTGTGTCTTGGTTCTTTTTTTGTATGGCTGCAGAAACCAAATTTAGTTTGAACCTCATGTGAGGTTCAAATGACAAATAAAAGGTATTGTATTGTAATTGTAACAAAAGAACAAAAAGACAGTTGCTTTTGTAAATTAATTTACTGATGGCAATGAACAACCCCATATATCAATTATGGTTAAGAGAAAAGGCATAGTGTTCTAAATACTTAGTACAACCAGATCTCAATGTACTCGGTGTTCAAGAGTATTAATAATGAGGTAACATAGTTAAAAAGTCATTTACATAAAGCATATACAAAATTCATAGAGGACCTGCTAATTAATATGTACCAAATGAAATAAAGATGATTAGAGGCACAAGGAACTACAGGTGATTAGTAACGACTTATGTGAGAACAGAAATATGTGCATCCATATAGTTCTTAGGCAGTTCCTGATCAAGATGACTTGCTTCTACTCTGGTTTTGTAGGTGGCTAATGAAGATCAGTGTGGTATCAAAGACTGTTACCTTTGTAACGGTAGACCAGGGCTTAACAGTGAGGGCAAATAAATACTCTGGAGGGTGGTGCACTCATAGATAGATTCAAGGTTCTCAGTGGTGTCATTAGACCTCCTCACTCTCCAATTTGAGTATTGGTGAATTTTGGTGTATACTAGACCAAGTGGGACCCGTCGGGTCCCCTCAACGCGCGGTTGCGTGGGGGGGAGGGGGGGGGGGGGATGGCTGCGGCGTCACATACACAAACCACCCCACTCACACACATTAACCTCCCTCCCCTTGATATTATATTAATATCATTCATTTGCACATTATCCCTCATCCCCCGCCCTATCCACTCACGCATAGCCCCCAACTGCGCAGGCGCGGTTAGAGAGGGAGGGGGGTAGAGAGGGAGAGGGTGAGGGGAGTAGAGAGGTAGGGTAGAGGAAGGGGGAGGAGAAGGGGGTAGAGATTGATGGGTAGGGGGGCGCCTGGCGTCACAGGGGAGGGCTGGTCCCCAAACGTAATACTCCACCACTCACTCATAGCATGGCCGTCCGAAGGGGGGGTGCGTTGGGTGCGACCGCACCCCCCTTTTTTTCCCCTAAGAAAAAAGTCACCAAAAAAATCGGGAAAAAACCCCCCAACGTTTCCACTTTGGAAATGGCCAGTTCCCTGTTCTCCCGTCCCCGGTGGGAGTGGCTGAATCTGAACCCAACGGCTGTAACCCCAACACCAGACGCCGCTGCGGCGGAGCCCGCTCCCCTCGCCTCCCCCCGCCGCCGGGGCCCAAGCCATCTTCCCCCCCACGCAACCCCCGCTGACCCTCACTGAGTCCACGCCACCCCCGCTGGGCTCATGCCACCCCCGCTGGGCCACGCCACCCCCGCTGGCCATGCCACCCCCGCTGGCCCACGCCACCCCCCGCTGGCCTCAGATACCACCCGCAGGGCCCACACCATCCCCGCTGACCCTTTCCACCTCTCTGACTCCCCGCTGGGCCCACACCACCCCTGCTGACCCCTGCTAGGGTCCACGCCACGCCTTGCTGACCCCTGCTGGTCCCCGCCAAACCGCTGATCCCCGCTGGTCTAACTCCAACCCCCGCGGTCCCCACGCCACCCCCCACTGGTGTCCACCACCCTCGCTGACCCACCTGCTGGGACACACGCCACCCCCACTGACACCCGCTGGGCCCCCGCCTACCCCCACTGGGCCCACGCCACCTTCATCCCGCCCGCTGGGCCCGCGCTAACTTCATCTTCGCCCCCCCACCCCACAAGAAAGAGGGGGGGATGTGAGAGGGAGGAGGGGGAGAGAGAGAGGGGAAGGGAGAGGAGAAAGAGATGGGGAGAGGGGAGAGGGAAAGGGGATTATCTTGAGCAAGATTGCAAAATTAAGGTAGGTTTTAGAGCTATTATCTTTTCTCCTCCATATGAATAATATTAAACAATATCAAATAATATCAAACGATTGGAACTGCTTTCTTTTCCTTGATAACAATACTGAAAAATATGAATTCCATAGTTTGTGACATAAATACACATTTTAATGGGATAATTATATACAGATGTAACATTTCCATTTTGAGATGGGGGGGGGGGGGGGGGGTGGGGGCAAATATGCGTCAAGCCGATAGCCTAATCGTTAAAGAGTTAAAAGATAGCCTAATCGATAAAGAGCTGAGAAGAGGAATCAGAGCTGCCAAGGAAAGGTACTCTGAGAAGTTGAGCAAGTTCTCAGTTAATGACTCTTCGTCAGTTTGGAAGAGGAAACCCCACTCTCTTTGGACAATCGTCAGCTGACGAACGACCTGAATGAGTTTTACTGCAGGCTTGAAAATCAGAAACGTAACCCTGGTACCCCTTCCCCAACAAACACAGCCAGACCCCAGTCTGCAAAGAATGGACCCTGCACCCACTCCTTCCCATTCACCACTTCACACCTACTTTAGGCAAGACTCCAGTATGAAAAGAGTGGACCCCTTCCCACCCCAACCAACACTTCACACCCACTCACAGCCTGACCTCAGTCTGCAAAGACTGGGCCCTTCTACACCCACCCCACTACAATCACCACTTCACACCCAATGACTGCACCTCCACAGACACCTCTGTCAAGCTTCTCAAGTTTGCGGATGACACAACCCTGATGGAACCGACTCAGGATGGGGATCTCTGTACTCTTTTCAGTTTGACATCTTTCCTATGACATGGTGCCCAGAACTGAACACAATATTCTAAATGCGGTCTCACCAACGTCTTATACAACTGCAACATGACCTCCCAACTTTTATACTCAATACTCTGACTGATGAGGGCCAAAGTGCCAAAATACTTTTTGACCACCTGATATACCTGCGACACGACCTTCAAGGAACCATGCAACCATCAACAATTCCTCTGCCCACCTGGCTAATTGATCCAGATCCAGATCCTGCTGCAATCCTGCACATTTTCACAACCATCTTCACTATCTGCAAAACCACTCACTTCTGTATCATCAGCAAACTTGCTAATCTTGCCCTGTTCTGTGACGTTTCACAGAGTGCTGGAGTAACTCAGCGGGTCAGGCTGAGTATAAAAGTTGGGAGGTCATGTTGCAGTTGCATAAGAAGTTGGTGAGGCCGCATTCAGAGTATTGTGTTCAGTTCTGGGCACCATGTTATAGGAAAGATGTCATCAAACTGGAAAGGGTACAGTGAAGATTTATTAGGATGTTGCCAGGACTAGAGGGCCAGAGCTATAGGGAGAGGTTGAGTAGGCTGGGACTCTATTTCATGGAGCACAGGAGGATGAGGGATGATCTAACAGGTGTATAAAATCATGATTTGAATAGATATGGTTGAGTCTTTTGCCCAGAGTAAGTGAATCGAGGAGCAGAGGACATAAGTTTAAGGTGAAGGGCAAAAGATTTAATAGGAATCTGTGGGGTATGTTTTTCACACAAAGGGTGGTAGGTGTATGGAACAAGCTGCCAGAGGAGGTAGTTGAGGCAGGGACTATCGCAACATTAAAGAAACAGACAGGTACTTGGATAGGACAGGTTCGGAGGGATATGGATGAAACGTGGGCAGGTGGGACTAGTGCAGATGGGACATGCTGGGCCGAAGGGCCCGTTTCCACACTGTATCACTCTATGACTCTATCTTTCCCTCTCAAACCCATTCTCCTGCCTTCTCCCCATTACCTCTGACACCCGTATCAATCAAGAATCTATCAATCTCCTCCTGAAAAATGTCCATTGACTTGACCTCCACAGCTGTCTGCGGCAATGAATTCCACAGTTCACCACCCTCTGACTTAAGAAATTCCTGCTCATCTCCTTCCTAAAGGAATGTCTTTTAATTCTGAGGCTGTGGCCACTGGTCCTAGACTCTCCCACTAGTGGAAACATCCTCTCCAAATCCACTCCATCCTGTTTTTTTCCAGGCTGGGACAGATGGCAACAGCTTCACACCATGTCCCAAAGCTTGTGTCCTGTCCTGCATCACCCAAGGCAGCAGAGATGTTATAGGAGAGGGCAAGCACCGTAACAAAGTAGCTCACGATGGTTTGGGTAACATTCAGGAATGTCTATGCATGGCACATCATGAATATTACTGAAGAACGGTCTTGACCCGAATTATAATCTATACCTTTTCTCCAGAGATGCTGCCTGACCCACTGAGTTACTCCAGCACTCTGTGATATGTCACCTATCCATGTTCTCCACAGATGCTGCCTGACTTGCTGAGTTACTCCAGCATTCTGTGAAACGTCGCCTATTCATATTCTCCGCAGATGCTGCCTGACCCACTGAGTTACTCCAGCACTTTGTGACTATTTTCCCTTCACCCATCGGCCCAAGCCCACTCTCCCCCCTCCTTTCCTATGTTCCTTTCCACCCATAAACCTCTCTCTGCCTTTACATTTCACTCCTCTTTCAAATCTGCTCTACTTATCTACATGCATTTTTCTTCTTCACTTTTTAGTCATAGAATGATGCAGTGTGGAAACAGGCCCTTCAGCCCAACTTGCCCACACCGACCAACATGTTACATCTAAACTAGTCCCACTCACATGCGTTTGGCCCATATCCATCTAAATCTATCCTATCCATGTACATGTCCAAATGTCTCTTAAACATTAGGATAGTCCCAGTCTTAACTACCTCATCTGGCAGCTTGTTACATACACCCAGCACCCTTTGTGTGAAAAAGCTACTTCAGATTCCTGTTAATTTCTGAAATATTGGTCATAAATTTGGTGCAAAAATGCTCCAAAATAAGGCTCAGAATGGATCAGAAAGCATCTAAAACCCCTGAGCTTCCAGGGTGCTTAAGCAGGCCCTGGACCCTGGCATCGAGGGACTTCACACTTCGAGCTCGTGATGTGCACTGCACGAACATGATTTCACATTAAGTTTTTTGTAATCCTGTCATGCCACCCCCCTTTTTGAAAAGCTTCGTACGGGCCTGCATAGGTCCCAATACTCACCACTCCCTAGAGAGGGAGGGGGCAGAGAGGGAGGGGGGCAGAGAGGGAGGGGGGCAGAGAGGGAGGGGGAAGAGAGGGAGGGGGCAGAAAGGGAGGGGACAGAGAGGGATGGGCGGCAGAGAGAGAGGGGGGTAGAGAGGGGGGTAGAGAAGGGTTGAGAGGATAGAGGGGGGGTAGAGTGCAGGGGGTAGAGAGCAGGGGGTAGAGAGCAGGGGTTAGAGAGGGGGGGTAGAGAGGGAGGGGGAGGGGTAAAGAGGGAGGGGTGGAGGGAGAGGGGTGGTAGTGGGAGGTAGAGGGCGAGGGAGGGGGTAGAGGGCGAGGGAGGTAGAGGGCGAGGGAGGTAGAGGGCGAGGGGGGTAGAGGGGTAGGACAACTTGTTCTACTTGATCTTATTTGATTGTGCACGCCAGGTTGATTGCAATTGTGGAAACATGTGAAGGTTGCAATCTCTCACCCCTGTCCCATTGTGATGTCATAAGTAAATGAAACCCATTGTGATTTAGGGAGTTCAGGTATCAAAAGCCTCAGGAGAGTGGTGGTCCATTGCTGCCAAGTAGATTTATTTTTGCACCCTGTTTGAGATCTTAATCTTCTCAGACACCCACGCTGTGCTGGCACACTGGATGGAATATTGAATCTCAAAGGAGGTCATTGTTTTGTAGATCTTAAGAACAAGGCAAATCCCATCATGTTACAGTAATTTACCAATGACGGAGTTCAATCCCAAAATGTGTGCATACTGGGATGACTTTGGTTCTTTAAGAGAGGTGAAACATGTCGAACAGTTTCTCATTTGTCCCACAGAACAGTACCACTCCAGCTGGAGATAGGACGCGGTACTGTAAACAGAAAGACTAAGAAACACGTGGGGGGGCGTAAATTATAGTCCTGCACAATACTCGTCCGCATTGGGAGTGGGTCTGCTATGCACATGTCAGTTGAGATCACAGCGTGCATATCATCCAAGAGCAAACTAACCAAGAGTGGCCAATCATATTTGTGAAGTATATTGCACAGTCTTTTGTGAAGTGAAAAAGTCTATTACCGTGGTTGATGATAACTTCATGCATTTATACACACAATAATTATTTCGGGAACAAGGAACTGCAGATGCTGGCTTACACTAAAGGGCACAAAGTGCTGAAGTAACTCAGCGGGTCGGGCATCTCTGCAGAACATGGATAGCTAACGTTTCGAGTCGAAACCTTTTTTAAATAGTAAGAATTCCGCCAAATAATTTAAATAATGATTCATAATTTTATGAAACTCAATTATGTACATAGGGGGAAAAAAATAATTAATCCCCGATTTCGCTCCAGTTTTTACCCGCGGGGGTAAAAACTGGAGCGAAATCGGGGATTAATGATTTTTTTTCCCTATGTACATAATGCAGGAAATTCCCACGAATGCAGGAAAATCCCACCCCGCGTCCAGCTGCTGAACGTGATGGCGTGAAGACACTCGGGCGCTCAAGCCTATGAACATACCAACTGCATGGAATACTATGTATGTATACCTATGTATTTATAGAGGCTATCGTCAGTGGCAGCCCTTGAGCAGGAAAAAACAGAAAAGAGGAGACAGTAATTTCAAGAATCAGATTTGGACACACTGGTCTGAACAGTACACTTTTTTTATAATAGGCAAGCATAATACAGGCAGATGAGAATACTGTGGGCAAGAAGAGACAATAGAGCATGTCATTATACATTGTGAGAGGTATGAGGAAGAAAGAAGACAAATGAGTGAACGATTAAGAAAAGAAAAAGTACAATTTGATTTAATAGATATTTTACAAAAGAATTCATATAAGTGCTATCAAATCCTAATGCTTTTTCTCAGGGTAACCAATTTGTTTGGAAAGATATAGGTTATTAGTATATAATAATAATAATAATACATTTTATTTATGGGCGCCTTTCAAGAGTCTCAAGGACACCTTACAAAATTTAGCAGGTAGAGGAAAAACATGTAAGGGGAATGAAATAAATAGTAGAGACATGACTAGTACACAAAGTAAAGACAGAATTCAATTCAAAACACAATATGAGGCGATTAATGCACAGATGAAAAGGATGGGGACGTGGGGCTAAGGATAGGCAGAGGTGAAGAGGTGAAGAAATTGTATATATATATATATATATATATATAAGTTATAATGTTATTTGATCCACACTCCATACCAGTTGGTGGCGGTAATGCACTAAAAAGTTGTTTGCCAACCGCCAAAAAAAACTACATAGAAGAAGAAGTGGCAGGCAGCCCTTGAGTGGGGGCTCTGTTGCAAGATTAACCCGCTGCTGGCCCGACAGGCACCAGCACAGGCCGGCCGGCGGGCAGGCGGTTGTTGTGGTAACCAGGACCTTGGTGTGGAGGAGGTGGCATCAGCATCCGGGTACTAGACCGAGGCTTTAAAAGCGTGTGCTGGGCGGGCGGCTGCTCCTTTTACACGCTGTCCGTTGTCGATGAGAGATTGCATGCGTCGCTCCTTCCTCTCTTCAGCCGGGACAAGCTTTTATGGCAAAGAGCGGTCGTCGTCTTTCTCTTGAGTGTCCCCCTATTACTCTTTGAAAATTTCGCCTAAAAAGAGAAAACGCTTTATCAAATCTTTTGGGCCGTTATCTCGCGTAAGTACATTGTGGTGTTTTTTTCTCTCTCAGTCTCTGAACGCCAAAGATGCCATGTTTCCGATATGTGTAAACTCTCCATTCATAATGGTGTCGCTATCGACAAAGAGCTGCGTCGTGTTTAGATCGGGTTCTGTCTGGATCACGGAGCGGGGCTGGATGTTGGGGGGGGGGCGGGTACTGTTACGCCGGGAGACGAGGACATGGTGGAAGGAAGGAGCCCGGGACTCAGTGAGCAGCCGCTCGGCTCGGCCTTGGGTGCCTGACGATGAAGCTCCGGCTCGCTTGGGAATAGCGGCGGCGCCCGCCCGCCCGCCTCCCCGGCCCGGCCCGGATCGCAGCGCCCGCCCGCCCGCCTCCCCGGCCCGGCCCGGATCGCAGCGCCCGCCCGCCCGCCTCCCCGGCCCGGATCGCAGCGCCCGCCCGCCCCTGGTTCGCCCACGGGCTGTCAGTCCAAACGCGTCAGCCAGACCCCAACGTTGGAAGTCTCACTTTCACCCAGAGCGCCGCCGCCACCACCGGAATTGTACTTTTTAATTTAAAAGTGGGCTAATTGTTTTAAAAAATAAGTAAAACATTCCCACATGGCCGCGTAATTGGCCTCTTGTCGGCACGACGTGTCATTCTGAAGGATAGCCTGCCTGTGTTAGAATGAATACCACGGGGAGGGGAAGGGGAATTGCTGGCCTCCATTTCGTTCCTCGTTTCTGTCACAATTAGCGCACCGGGGCTTGATAGTACTGACCGTGAGAGGACCCCTGTCTAACCCCCACCCCTCCCCCCGCCCTGTACATATATCTATTGGCTGTAGTTGCCGCTAAGCAGGGCTGCCACTGTCCTCAACTACGTTACAATGACAAGTGGCGCAGTGATGGCCGCCCGCCCGCCCTCTTGTCTGGGGCGAGTTGCCGCAACACCTGTCCCTGTGAATCGCTAGTTGGAGGCGGCCGCTTCGATCCGGGAGCTGGCTTGGCGTCCTCCAGAGCCTTGTATCCATTCATATAATCCACCCCTTCCCCGAAAGGAAAATAACAATAAAATGCAAGCTGGGACATGGTTTCGAAATAACGGGAACGTTGGAAACTTTTTGTGAGCCGTGTTTTAATGTTTTTTGATTGATGGTTTTTCCTGTTCCAATTGTTTGATGAGAAATGTTCCCACACTTGAAGCCAGATCTCTTTTTGGGAGGAAAGGCAAACATAATTTTCACCCTGACCCGTCAACTTTTTTAGTTCCCAATATTATCGTTCTAAACAAACTTTCCTAAATCTCGTTAAACCTTTAGATGGAAACACATAAACACACCGATAATAATTTATATAAAAACAGCTTTTTGTTCCAATGAATTGTAATAGTTTAATTGTGTATGTTGTTTGAATTACTCCCCGCCCATCCGTTTCTGGATTTGAAAAAGGCGCGCCGGTGCGATATGATTGGAAAGTGTGCGCCTGTTATTCTTAGCCTGAAATAATAGTCGGTGGTGAAAATGTTCCGGTTGGGGCCAGCACGGGTCAGATTGTTGGGCATTGTTGCGTGTGGACAATAGCGCCTGCTGCGCCTGTGGTAATAATAGTGAAGCGGGACAGGCGGAGCGGAGCCGGGGATGCAGGGTGCACAGTCAGTGCCGGGCCAGCTAAGCAACCAAAGATCATTTTTAATATTGTCAACGAGTCAAGTTACTCAGAGCTTTCGTAAATGTTTCAGGTAACTTCGTGTATTTTGTTTTAGTTTGATGGTGCAGAAGTTACTACATTCTAAACGTTGCACATTGTTTACCCTACCACAGCTCACACCTCAACTAATTATTCCAATCATCATCCAGGAAGGTGGCCTTTTTTTGTTTGCTCTTGGCGATTGTACAAATGTTAAATCAGTGGGTGACAATTAAGATGAATATTACAAGCAGAAAGAAAGTATGGTTTCAGTTTTGTTCATGTTGCATTGATAGGTCAGAACTTGGAGTGGGGATAAATTGATACACACTCAATTGAGCAGGATGTTGCCAATGCTGCCTGCAACTATTCATCATATTTGTAATGAGTTGAATCATATGGAATCGAGCCCTGCATGTCTACATTTTGTAATGACTTAATGTCAAATAAGAACTGGTGGGAGCATTAAGAGACAAGGCCGAACCTCTCCGCCTCACCTGCGCTGTCAAACCTCGGCGCCTCACCGGCCATCCGCTGACCGGGACCTCCTACGCTTTGCCCATGGACCCGGACTCCACTCCCCGCGGGCCTCCACCATCGACTCCACCGACCCTCGCCACTCCACCGCTCTCCAGCAGGTCGCCTAACCCGAGTCCTAGGCTCAGCACCGGGCCAGAAGTTTCCACGCTGCAGACTCTGACATCACGGGGTCTGACTGCCGTGTCTGGGTTCTAGTGCTCGTCCCCCTAACACAGGGAACCTCAGTGGTTGTTCCACTTGGTCTTCCCCTTCCCCCTCAAACCATATGACCCCAGCTTCCCCACACACACACACATTATAGTCCTCATACCCCCTTCCTCCCCGACCACCCCCCCACCAGACATCACCTTGGCCTCAGTCCACTCACCTGCCTTCCTCCGGCCCCAACCCCCATCCTTGCCGTGTGTTCACCATCTCCACCCCCCTGACCTCCCCCTCTCTGATACCGAATGGTCTGTCATGAGCAGAGGCCTCAACTTTGCTCCCATCCATCCCCACCTCAATGAGTTCCACGTTTGACACAACGTGGAGCTCTTTTTCCGTCGCCTCCGCATCAAAGCGTTCTGAGGAAGGAGCCCTCGCCCCCCCCCCCCCCCCCCCCCCCCCAGTGATGACCCTTCTCCCATGTCCAACGGACCCCCTCCTCTTGGACTCCCCCCTCATGGCCATCTACGGGCTTTGGACCTTTTTATTTTAAACTTCCAGTGGGACGTCAACCACCTCAACTTTTCCACTCCATTTTCTCACTCTAACCTCCCCTCCTGAACGTACAGCCCTCCACTCACACTGCAGCAACCCAAACTGGGCGATCAAACCTGCCGACAAGGGAGGTGCCGTGGTAGTGTGGTGCACTGATCTCTACACGGCTGAGGTCACGCGCCAACTCGACACCTACTTATCCTTGGACCTTGACCCCACAGATGAGCTCTAGGCCACTATCTAGCACTATCACTGACGTCATCCCTGCCCTCCCAAGCCTCCAACCTCACTGTTCCCCAGCCCCGCACGGCCCGATTTTACTTCTACCCAAAATCCACAAACCTGACTGTCCTGGCAGATGCATTATTTCTGCCTGTTCATGTCCTACCAAACTTATTTCCATATACCTCGACTCCATCCTATCCCCCATTGTTAAATCCCTCCCTACCTATGTTCAAGACACCTCACATGCTCTTCGTCTACTCCATGACTTCTGTTTTCTAGGCACCCATTCCCTCATCTTCACCATGGACGTCCAGTCACTCTACACCTCCATCCCCCACCAGGACGGTCTTAAAGCCCTCCGTTTCTTCCTCGAACGCAGAACCAACCAATCCCTGTCTACTGATACTTTCCTCGCCCTTAACAACTTTTCATTTGACGACTCCCATTTCTTCCTAATACAAGACGTAGCTATGGGCACGCACATGGGCCCTAGCTATGCCTGCCTCTTTGTAGGGTATGTCGAACAATCTTTGTTCGAGGCATACCAGGGCCCTATCCCCAAACTCTACCTCCGCTACATCGATGACTGCATTGGTGCTACCTCCTGCACCCACACACAACTCACTGACTTCATCCATTTCACCACTAACTTCCATCCAGCACTAAAATACACGTGGACCATTTCCGACATTTCCAGACCTCACTATCCCCATCGCAGGTGATAGACTACTGACCGACATCCACTATAAACCCACTGACTCCCATGGCTATCTGGACTACACTTCTTCCCACCCTGCTTCCTGTCAGGACTCCATTCCCTACTCCCAATTCCTCCATCTACGCTGCATCTGCACCCAGGATGAGGTGTTTCACACCAGGGCATTGGAGATGTTCTCATTCTTCAGGGAATGGGGGTTCCCCTCGTCTACTATAGATGAGGCTCTCACCAGGATCTTTTCTGTACCCCGTAACTCTGCTCTCACTCCCCATCCCCCCCCCCCCACTCCTAACAAGGGCAGAGTCCCCCTTGTCCTCACCCTACCAGCCGTCACATACAACAAATAATCCTCCGACATTTTTGCCACCTCCAACGGGATCCCGCCACTGGCCACATCTGCTCATCTCCTCCCCAGTCTGCTACCCTCCGTAACTCCCTGGCCAATTCGTCCCTTCCCACCTAACCCACCCCCTCTCCTAGGTGGGTTAGGTGGGAAGGGACTTGTAAGTTATACTATGTTAACACGTTAATAATAACATTAATATTAATGTGTTAACATAGAAAACGTCGTTGTAATCACAGTATAACTAAAAAGAGCATGACCTTTTAGCTAAACGGCAAAATAAGGCCGATTTAGGCACTCGATCGTGCAAAAGGCATTGTCCTGGTGACACCATCAAAAAAGGCATGAAAAGGCACATGGCATTTATGGCAAAAATCTGGCTCTACTAATAGATGTAGCGTATTCATTTAAATAAGCAAAATATGAAGTCACCTACTTTGGACCATGGAGAATATAATTGCAAATGTTCTAAATGGTGAAAATACAGAATTAAGAGTGATCTAACAATGTTATTCTTAGTCTGAAATAATAGTCGGTGGTGAACCCACTAACTGTTGTGGCATCGTGATCTATTGGGGAGCGAAAATTAAACCCAACTAATCACGGAGAACTTTATTTCTTTCAATATCCAGACCTGATGCATGTCACTGGGTCACATTGGGAGCTGGTTACAGACGAGACCGTTGAGAGCACTGCTGTTTCAGTTTGATGTTCTACCGATTTGACAGTTTTATGTGGACTTTACTGAATGTATTGCATAATATATAAACTGCACCCAATTAATAACTTCCAATTCCAGCTCATAAGTCTGCAGAACCCTTATCTTGGATACACAAACTACTCCCAGACTAATGTAATTCCATCCAGAGGCAATGATTTTTAAAATGTATTTATAAAAAGCTACGTCCTTAGTAACCCAAGGACGTAACATTTTTTTTTTTTTTGAGCTTGATCCAAACCAAACATAAGGTCAGTTATGTCAGGCAGTGGTTAGGCACTTGACAGGTATACACAGTGCTGGCTCCCTTTGAGAAGACTAGAGTACAAGGGGAATGAAGTCCCAAACCTAGAACATTTTGAGTAATATTCTTGAAGTGAAATGTTTTTTTAAAAAATGGTAGAATGAAGACAGGATTTCCAGGGTTAGAGTTTGAAGACTTGGAAAGTTGGGGAATTAATTGTAATAAGTAAGTACTAAAGGGAATTGAGAGAAAATCCCTGGTAAGAACCAGGAAGCATAGGATAAAGAAAGAGAACCAGGACTATCGGATACACAGAGGATATCTATACACAGAGGATAGAAATTTGCAGCAATTGATGTCTGGTCAATGATTTCTAAATCGGAAAGTGATTGCATTTTGTAACCTGAAGCTGGGCAAAGGGCAATCAGCCATGATCTCATTGAATTTAGACATGAGACTAAATGTCTTCGTGCAAACAAATGATTGAAGATGCTTTTGGTTGAAATGGACTATTAGTATGCACTACTTTGAATTGATGTTAACAGGAAACAATTTCAAATGCATGTGCCATATAAGGGAGGAGAAGTCAGTGGATGAGCTGTGCCAGTGACAGCACAGAAAAATAGCAGCTGAAATGAATTGAGGCTCGTCAAATAGACTTTACTCTTGAGCAAATTGGGTGTGTTGCATCATGACAGCATAGTGTAATTAGCAGTTTAAAGTACTATTCAACCTGAATTCCAAACAGGCAGTATAACTGAAGTCCAGTTTACATATGGATTAAAGAAACCTAAACATTGGGCTTATTTTAGTTAATGTTCCCTTCCCTGCAATGGAGATGTACATGGATACTAAATTGTAATATCTTTTATGAGGGGATTCATTATAATTTACAATTTAAAAAAAAAAAATTTTAATAATATTTTTATTAGAAGTAGACATATTATAAAGTATAGTTCATATTATAGTAAAAAAACTTTTCATATACATCAGTCATACATTATTAAAATTTTCAATTGCCGATTACTTCTACTTCTAGTGTTTTTTTTTAATATAGAAAAAGAGAGAAAGAGAGAATAAAGAGTTACAAATATCAAAAAAACAAAAAAGGTGGAATGGATTACTTATAATACGTCATTGGAGATAGGTTCATAGATTATAAAGTATGACTTTTCATCTAATCCTGAGTTCAAGTTTCAGTTGGGTTTTCGTGCTGGGCCAATCTATCCCGTCAGATAATTAATGAATGGAGCCCATATTTTATCAAAAAGTTCTTGTTTGTCCATTAAGACAAGTCTAATTCTTTCTAGATATAGGGTCTCCGACATTTCCACAATCCACATTTTAATTGTGGGGGTTGTAGGGCCTTTCCAAAATTTTAATATTAATTTTTTCCCGGTTATTATACTGTAGTCGAGGAAATTTCTTTGGCTTGTTGTGAGTGTTAAACTTTGCTCTGATATTCCAAGTATTATTAATTTTGAGTTTGGATCCAGTTTTGTATTAATAACCTGAAATTATTTCAAAAATATCAGTCCAGAAATGTTTAATTTTTATACAATTTGCAAACGTATGTGTTAAATTAGTATCTAGATGTAGACATTTATCACAAATAGGAGAGATTTGTGGGAAGATTCTATTTAGTTTTATTTTAGAGTAGTGTAATCTATGTAAGACTTTAAATTATATTAAAGCATGTCTGGCATTTAACGAACATTGATGTATATGTTGTAAACTTTCGTCCCACAAATCTTTTGTTATAGGATGACCTAATTCATTTTCCCATGTGTGTATATGGTTCCGTTTTATCAATTTATCCTTTCAAAATCTTGCTACGAGTTAAATGTAACTTGTTATTCCGAAAGTAGTCTAATACTAGTACTGTCATTGGGCAGTACGTGTTAAATATTTTAGCATGATTTTGTACTTTCCACAATTGGCCAGCACAGTGGCCAGATAGTAGAGCTATTGTCCCACTGTTCCAATAACCTGGATTCACTCTGAGCTCTGGCAGAATTTAACACTTCCTGTTCCTCCATATATCTCATATGTTTCCATATATCCATATATTTCCTCCACATATCTCAGCTCGTGCAGTTGATACATTAGATATTATAAATTGCCCCTGGTGTGTAAGTGAGTGATAGAATTGGGGGAATAAAATAGGATTAGTGTTGATTTGAAGGAATTGGTACGATGATTGCACAGAACTGCTTCCATGCCATGTGATACCAAATCTTATTGCCACACAAGTGTCCTTTGAATTATAGAATATTGCACATTTAACACTTCCAAGTTTCTAGTGCGCCAACTAACATGCATTCAAACTAACTGTTAGGTCATTTTAATATGCATTTAGTTAAGAATAAACAGGAATCTTTTTAGGAGTTGATTTTTCCTTGCTTTCTTACTGATATTCCCACAGTATTTCATCTGATGAATATGTATAGTCATTTGTGTATTGGCTGAATCTTGCACTTGTGCAATGCAAGTTGAAAAGTTGTGCAATTAGAATTAAATGTGAAATTCTTCTGATTAATTCTGATGCTAACATCTTTTTACAAGTACAAAAAGACGCATGTTTATCCTAATCTTTGCCACGTCAAAGTAATCTGCATTTCTGTCATTCTTCTAAGTGTTTTGTTACTGCAATAGATCCCAGTTCATCACCTCAAAATTAGCCTTCCTGCTCTCATGCTGTTTCTAGTGCTGGACTCTTCTTGAGAAAAGTCACCTGTGGACTCGTGCATATACTCTGTCAACTTTAGTTTCTACTTGTGCTACTAATGCTCTTTCTGGAAGCTAATCAAATCAATTTCATTCCAATGCAATTCATTTTTGGTACTATAGACCCTGCCAGTTTTCAGCTAACAGAAAGCCTTCCTCTTTATGTTCCCTTCATGATTTGTTAACCAGCACCTATCCCTGTGGAAATCCACTAATCACAGACCTCCAGCCTGAATATTGTTCTTCCACCATAACCCCCGGTCTTCGATCAGCAAGCCTGTTCTGAATCCATATGATCAATTCTCTGTTTATCCCATGCATCTTAATCTTTTGGATCAGTGTACAATGGGGGACTTTATAAAATGTCTTACTAAAATACGTGCAAACACATCCACCGCCATACCCTTATTGATCACCTGTGTCACCTCTGAAATGATAAATGTCTAATAATCTCTATACGAGTAAAAGTCTCATCTTGTATGTATGTCTGTCGTCTGTGTCTTTCTACCATCAAAACGCCACGCGCACTAGCACAGAAATTTTCACATATTAATCACCCTCTCCCTCTCTACACACCTCCAGCGCCCAATTTACCCCCCGCCCTCTCTACCCACCCCCACCCTCTACCCCCCCCTCTTCCCCCTCTACCCCTTCCCCTCCCTCTCTTGGGATTGAAGAGGAGGAGGGAGTGCTGGGGGATGAGGGAAATGAGCCGCGCCTGCGCAGTTTGGGGCTTTGCATGAGTGGTGCAGTATTGCATTGGGGGAACGGGTGAGTGGTGGAATATTGCGTTGGGGGAGCAGACGGGCCTGCACTTGGTCTAGTTACAGTTAAAATTAAGATGTCATTATTTGAGTACTTTGGAAAAGTGTTCTCCATGGTGGTTTTCCTGTTGAGATGATGGTGCATGATGTGAGAGGTAGAGCTGTTCATTTTTGTCCTACCCACTTCCCTGACATCTGTCTGAGGAAGGGTCTCAACCCGAAGCATTACCCATTCCTTCTCTCCAGAGATGCTGCCTGTCCCGCTGAGTTACTCCAGCATTTTGTGTCTACCTTTGATTTAAACCAGCATCTGCAGTTCTTTCTTACACAAATGGGGGTTTGTACATCGGCGAGACCAAACGTAAACTGGGTGACCCTTTTGCTGAAAACCTTCACTCAGTCCGCCTGAACCTACCTAATCTCCCGGTTGCTAAACACTTTAATTCTCATTCCCACACAGACCTTTCTGTCCTAGGTCTCCTCCATTGTCAGAGTGAGGCTAAACGCAAATTGGAGGAACAGCATAGCATATTTTGCTTGGGCAGCTGACAGCCTAGTGGTATGAATATTGATATCTCTAACTTCAGGTAGCCCTGGCATTCCCTTTCTCTCTATCCCTCCCCCACCCAAGTCTCACTAGATTCTTGTTTTCGCCCAACAAACAGCTAGCAATGGCCTGTTTCCTTTATCATTGTTGCTTTTTTGCATTTTTCATTCACTGTTCTTTATTGCTTCACATCATCATCTATATCTCTTGTTTCCCTTATTCCTAACCAGTCTGAAGAAAGGGTTCGACCCGAAACGTCAACCATTCCTTCTCTCCAGAGATGCTGCCTGTCCTGCTGAGTAACTCCAGTTTTATGTGCCTATCTTCGGTTGAAACCAGCATCTGCAGTTCCTTCCTACATATTAATGGAGTTTGCTT
Organism: Amblyraja radiata; assembly: GCF_010909765.2. Classification (NCBI taxonomy): domain Eukaryota; kingdom Metazoa; phylum Chordata; class Chondrichthyes; order Rajiformes; family Rajidae; genus Amblyraja; species Amblyraja radiata. The sequence goes on along the minus strand of NC_045959.1, from coordinate 12,135,299 downwards.
GTTTTGAATCTTAGCTTTGCAATTTGCAGTATGGATGGTGAGGATTTTTCAAATAACTTTTCATGAGCCTTAAAGTAGATGCCACTGGAAATCTAAACAATCCTTCATTGATAAACGCAAAGTATTTTCTGTCATATGACCACATTTCATGTTGTAGGATTGTTGTCTTTAAAATGGCTATCACTAGCTCAATTTTGGAAATGGTTTCTAAGGCTTTTTCACAGTGAGCTGTTTTGGTGGTGATGTGTGTTGGTGACTTATTCCTCTTGTGATCTTTACTCAGATTTTAACAGATCTGAGCAATTTGTGACAGCTGGAGTCATTTATATATACTGATTATATATGGTCCAGGCAGCATTCACTGTTGCATGGGGTTTGTCGTCCCAAGCTTCACTGACATGCACTTACTTAGCCATTTCGATTTTGTACCCTTAACTCTGAAATGGCATATCTCATTAGGCATAACAAGAAGCAAGTCCTGAACATAGCAATAACGCCTGCTCCTTGGTTGTTAGAATAAAGTAGAAAGGGGACAGAGAAGATGTACGAAGATGTTGCCTGGACTAGAGGGTCTGAGCTTTAGGGGGAAGTTGAGTAGGCTGGGACTCGAGTGCAGGAGGATGAGGGGAGATCTTATAGAGGTGTATAAGATCATGAGAGCAGTAGTCAGGTAGATGCACGGAGTCTCTAGCCCAGAATAGGTGAATCGAGGACCAGAGGACATGGGTTTAAAGTGATGGGGAAAAGATTTAATAGGAATCTGAGGGGTAATTTCTTCACATAAAAGAGAGTTCGTATATGGAACAAGCTGCCAGAAGAGGACGTTGAGACGGGGACTATCCCTATCATTTAAGAAACAGTTAGACAGGAACATGGATTGGACAGGTTTGGAAGGATCTGGACCAAATGCGGGCAGGTGGGACATGTTGGCAAGTTGGGCTGAAGGGCCTGTTTCCACACTATCACTCCATGACTCGAAGTGTTGAGGGCAAAAATCCTTCCCAGATGGATCCAGCTCTTGTAATTTGAGATTGATAAACGAGGCTTTATCATCAAGGTTATTCTTTGTACAATACAGTTTGAGGAGGGTGAGAAACAAAATAATACAAGTTTGAAGGAGCAGTGCTGTCAACTAGTGTTGTTGTTAGAATATTATGCCCCCTAAGTGGAAGTCCCTTTGAGCCCCAATTCTCCAAAAGACTTACGCTTACAGTTAAGCGGCTGTCCCACTGCGGCGACCTAATCCGCGAGTTAAGAAGAGTGTCTTCGACCTTCAAGCACGAGGGCACTCGTCTGGAAAACCTCACGCTGGATCGACCGTCCGCGTTGAAACCGCGAGCTGGATCGATCGACCGCACACACACAAACACATCGCAAAGGTGGGGGCCAGGGAAAGCGGGGGAGCGCTGTCTGAAATTCACACCCGCGATGAAGAAGAAGGTAAAAGACGGCTGCACAGTTTACAGCAAGTCCTTTAGAGAGCGCGGAGGGGGGGATGGGGGAGAAGGAGTGGAGACACTTTTAAGAAGTCAGACAACGTTTGATAAAGTTTAGTGGGCATTTAACCTACCGATCGGTTTTCCTTGGTCCTGAAAACTCCAATTAACCAATTAAAATGCCAGGTCAGCGAAGGAGATTGCCTACGGCTGCCCTCAACTGCCTGTAACTAAGTAGCGACCCCACACCACTGCACTACGAGTTAAAAAGAAAATGTTTCAACATGCTGAAGATTTTTTCGCGACCTGGCTGAGGCCGCGAGTATGCGGGAACTTCCCTCTAGCATGAAGGAGAGTTCCTGTGATCTCATAGGACCAAGTGTCGACATTGCTGCGAGTTTTAGTCAAGGGCAAACTCTTCTAAACTCGCAGATTATGTCGCCGCAGTGGGACAGCCCCTTTACCCTAAGCATTGTTTGTAAGGAGGAGACATTTTTTTTTTTTTGGAGGGCTGCCTCAAACCCTTAAATTGTCTTCTTGTCTCTTGAGATGAAAGTACGTGAAGGCATCTTTTAAAAGGGCACTCTTTTGCATTAAGCACTTGTTTATGTTTAGGAGAATATCCACCTTCCATGCTGATTCTGTTTTCACTGCTTAGGAAAGTTTTCTCCCGTAGTATATGCATTTGCTGTCTCATTAACCAGCAGGGCTCGAAATTAACCACTCAAAGCGCCCGGCTGGGCAACCTAAACGCCGAGTCATTTTGCCCGGCTTGGCAAGCAGATACTGGTTTATACCGATAGACACAAAAAACTGGAGTAACTCCGCGGGTCAGGCAGCATCTCTGGAGAATAGGAACGTGACGTTTCGTGTCGGCGGCGGCTGTGCGGGGCAAAGATGCTAGGTGCTTGGTGACGAAGGGTTGGAACGAATGACACGCCCCGCAAAGCAGCCCGGCGGAAGGAGGCCTCCCTCCTCCCGGCCTCGGCGTGCGAGAGGGGTTGTTTTGAAAGCGCCGTTGGTGGATTTGCTAGCAGCGGCCGCTATCGCCCTTATAACGGCCGCTGCTTGCAAATCCGCCAAAGACGCTTTCAAAACAACCCCTCTCGCACGCCGAGGCCAGGAGGAGGGAGGGAGGGAGAGAGAGGTCTCCTTCCGCCGTCTGAAACAGTTGCGCCAAAGATATAGCTATAGGATCTTTGAGCTGCACCGCTCGGCCCCACACCTTTCTGTCGGCTGGCGGAGGAGGGGAGGCGGTGGCGAGGAGATCCCAACCGCCACCCCCTTTGGCGTTGGACAGGGACGGCAAAGGCAGCAGGGCGATGTTGTCCGAGGAGCGTTGACCTTCCGCCCCCCCCCTCCTCTGCCCCTTCCCCCCCACCCCCTCTCTCTCTCTCCCTCTCTTGTACGCCCCCTTCCACCCCTCTTATCCTAGGACCCCTCCTCTCAATCCCGCACTGATCCCCATTCCCTCCTCTATTCAGTCCTCACTGACATCCCCTGTGCTCCCCTCCCCATCTACCCCACACCCCAATCTAGTCATCACCCTACCCACCTCGCATTGATTCTCCTGCCACCCCCCCCCTTCCCATCCACCCTGCACTTCACCCCCCCATTCATACTGCATTGATCCCCCCATTCATCCCGTACTGACCCACCCTCCATTTACGCTGCACCAATCCCCCCCATCCATCCTGCAGTGATCTCCCCATTCATCTTTTACTGATCTCCCATTCATCTTGTACTGATCCCCTCATTCATCCCGTACTGATCCCCTCATTCATCCCGTACTGATCTCCCATTCATCCTTTACTGATCCCCTCATTCATCCTGTAGTGATCACCCATTCATCCTGCACAGACCCTCCGATCCACACTGTCCTGACTCCCCCCCCTATTCATCCTGTACTGATCCCCGCCCCCCCCCATTCATCCTGTGCTGATCCCCCCCCCCCCCCCCCCATCCATCCTGTACTGATCCCCCCCCATTCAAGAAGAATGGGGGGAACAGTCTGAAGAAGAATCTCGACCCGAAACGTTGCCTATTTCCTTCGCTCCATAGATGCTGCCTCACCTGCTTAATTTCTCCAGCATTTTCGTCTCCCCCCCACCCATTCATCCTGTACTGACAACACGTACTAATTCACCTGCCTCAATCCATCCATTCCGCACCGATTGACTTCTCAACATCTATTCACCCCGCACTGATTCACACACACCCTGACCCTATTGTGCTTCATGGTCTTCAGAGCGAACATTGGCTATGTTTGATAACGGAATGCAATCAAATGTGTTTTAATTCCCAATGTTATTATTTCTTTTGACACCTTTAAACATATTACCAAAAGAACATTTGCTGCAGTTATGTCCTTTGGCCATCTTTTGTCAGTGTAATGTTTAACATGTCAGATGGGTATAGTCGGTTTTAACAGCTATTATCATAAAATGCCTTTAGAAATTTCCTTGCAACCTGTATATTTTGTTGTGGATAAATTATGTGGGAAGCGAGAGTGTTTCTGTACCAATAGCAATAACGACCCATGCTATGGCCACGTCATGGTAATTTTCGGTCCTTCACAGAAAACATGCTTGCATCAATCTGTAGTGTGCATGGTTAAGCATATATGTTACCATGGTCCAGGATTTATTGACACAGGTTGATCATATGCTGAATAATCCAACCACATTTTTGTTTGTAAGTGGAAAGAACTAATAGAAATTGCATTAATTGCAATGCGTAAAAAGAGTTGAGATATTGTATTATAATTTTGCTGCATGTCATTGTACATATCATGTCTTGATTGGTGAATATGTTTAGTTTGTGAGTTATTTGAAGCAGAAATAATATGTGAATGCAGACAAAAGTGCTGGAGATACTCAGCGGATGCGGCAGCATCTATGGAGCGAAGGAAATAGGCAACGTTTCGGGCCGAAACCCAGATGGGTTTCGGCCTGAAATGTTGCCTAATTCCTTCGCTCCATAGATGCTGCTGCACCCGCTGAGTTTCTCCAGCACTTTTGTCTACCTTCGATTTTCCAGCATCTGCAGTTCCTTCTTGAACATAATATGTGAATGCTTCATTGAGTATAATTCCGACTGGTAACTACGCACTTCGTCCGAGCACATTATCGCACGCATCATGCAAACTGTCTTAAATGGCCACCTAAACTGTCATTTGGCAACCTAAAAAGCAGTCAAGGTTGCCCGGCTGGCAACAGAGAAAAAAAGTTAAGTGAGAGCCCTGACCAGATATTAGGTTTTACACATTTCTTAAGGTTTGGGCTAGAACATTCATTCCCCTTTCACATTCTTTCAAGTCTTGCCATATTAATTTTGTTTTTTTATACTATTATAAAACTCAGTGATTAAGTCCTACACCCTTTGTAATGGACTTGCAGGGAAGACAGGCTGTGTTTTATTCTGAAAGCATGAAAGATTGGTGATACTGCCAATGATATAATAAGTTATTAATATTCACAAAAAATAATATGTCCTGCTGCTCCACAAAATGTATTCTGCTCAGTTTTTAATAGTTATGATAACAGTGAAAGTGGATTCATTAAAATTGTTTTTTTTTTTAAATATCCTTGAAGGATGCTTAAAATGTTAATAAATCATAACAACTGTAATGTCTATGTTGACAACAGTATAGTGTATACAAAATACTTTATGCTAAGGAGTGGTGCACCCTTGATTATAACAAAAATGCTTTTGTAAATTGAGGGTATATACCAAAGACTCAATGGCATTATAGCAAAAAGCCTTGAGTTCTGCACATAGAAGATATGAATGGGTAAAGGTAATTTGAGAGGAAATAACTTAACTACCTTAGAAAATCAAGAATTAGATTAGGTTGACGTATGAAATGGGAAGGGGCAGGAAATATTGTGCAGGTTGTATATTCGGCCTCAGACAGTAATGGTGACGCAGAGGCTGTCACTAGGAGAGTGGCATTGGGGTCAATGCTGGGGCAACAGCAGTTTACTTAAAATCTATATCAATGATTTGGGTGAGTGACTCTTGAAGTTTAATGTATCCAAGTTTACTGACAAAATGCTAGGTGGCTATGAGATGGGTGCAGAGATTAGGTTTATATTTATTATTGTCATATGTACTGAGGTACAGTGAAAAGCTTTATTTTACATTCAATCTAATCCAAATCAGATAAATACTATTCAGAAATACAATCAAGCCACACTCAAGTGCAATAGGTAGAACAAAGGGAAGGGTGCAGATATAGATATGCGTAATATAGTTCTCAGCATTATAGCACAACAGTTCCAGAGGCAAAGTTCAATATCTGCAACGAGATAGAGGAATATTGAACTGTACCCTAGCAAATGGAACAACTGTTCAGAAGCCTGATAACAGGAGATGAAGCTGTTCCTGAGTCTGGTCGTCTGCACTTTAAAGCTTTGTATCTTCTGCCCGATAGGAGAAGGGGGCAAAGAAGAAATGACTGAGATGGGGAAAATTTTGAATTATGGTGACTGTTTAACTGAGGCAGCGTGAAGTGGCCATGAAGTCAGTGGTGAGGATGGTCTTTGTTATGGGCTGGGCTACTTCCCCAACTCTGCAATTTCTTACGGTTTTGGGCAGAGTTGTTCCCAAACCAAGCTGTGGTGCAACCTGACTATATTTCTATGGTGCATCTATAGATGTTTGTGTATGTTATTGGAGACGTGCCAAATTTCCTCAGTTTCCTGAGGAAGTAGAGGCATTAGTGTCTTCTTGGCTGTTGCTTCATTGTGGTTGGTCCACAACAAATCATGGGTAAGGAATTTGAAGCTCTCAACCATTGCCACTTCAGCCCCATTGGTGTAGATCAGACCATGTATGCCACCATGCTTCCTGAAGTTGATAACTAGCTCCTTTTGTCTTGTTGACATTCAGGGAGAGGTTGTTATCCTCAGCCCATGTTACTCTCTCTCTCTCTCTTTCCTGAACTCTGTCTCATCATTATTCATGATCCAGACCACCACTTGGGTGTGATCTACAAACTTTTAGATGGTGTTAGAACTCAATTTGGCCACATGGGTGTGAGTATAGGGTTTATACAAAGGGATTAGGAATGCATGCTTTTGTGTGGCTGTTATGTCACCTTTCTGCATTGTCTTATAGCAAAATAAAGAATCTGTTTGCAGCAAATTTGTTGGAGTTTGCTATGTGAAGCCTTACTTTTTCATAAGAAGGCAGCATTTTTATAGCAGACTGATAAAATTCAGTAGAGCCCATTGAATACTAGGTGATGATGAGAGAAAATTGCACTATTCTTTGAACATTGGGTCTCTTATAACTATCAACTGGGTTTAATGTTGCATGTGATAAATAATACCTTCAACAATACAGAATTTTCTCAGTGTTGCCAGGTTTATGGCGTCTTGGCTGTTCTGAAGTAGAGTATTTAGCCTTCATCATTAAGGCAAAAAGTGTTACCAATAAGTCGAGGTGACTCGTGATCGGTGTGCATTTAGATTGAATGCATTACAACCCAAATTAATAATTTGGAATTCTGCTATGCATTCTGTCTTAATCTGCACCAAACACGTCACCTTGACTCTTATTAATCAAATTCAGATAAAAACATGTTTGAATTTTAGATTTGATCTGTAAGACAAGCCCTTGTCAGAAGTCTGCATTACCAAGTTTTTCTTTCCATCCATAGTCACAAATAAGAATAAAATGGAAATGGCAGTTCTTTAGCCTAAATTTAGAAACTGAGTGTGAGAATTATGGTTTAGAGTTCCTGAATAGCTAGAAATTTGATCAATAAATAGATCTATTTTCAAAATTGGCTCTGCTAATATCCATAGTAAGATGCAATTGGCCTTTATGATTATTTTGTCTGTGTACCATCTTTGAGAAATTTATATGGATTGGCTCCTAAACCCAATTGTTCTTAAACATTAGAGTGAAGGGCTAGGCAGGCAAATGTAAGGAAGCTTGGCTGACGAGAGAAATTTGAGGCATTGGTCAAGAATAAGAAGGACGCATGGGATAGGCATTGGCAGCTGTGATCGTGTGTCCCTTCATACATGATTTTGTTTTGGGAACTAAGGAGCAAAGTAAAAAAGGAACTCAGAAGGGCAAAAAAGGTACAGGAGATAGCTCTGGCAGATAGCATTAAGGGCAATCCCAAGAGATTTTAGAAATCTAAAAAGTGGGTGAAGGGTAACTAGAGAGAGAGAGAGAGAGAGTGGGACCCCTCAGTAATCAAAGCTGTATGGAACCACGGGAGGTGTGCAAGGTCCTCAATTAGTATTTGTCCTCTATATTTACTGAGGAGTAAAACATGACAGAGGAACTTGGGGCAGTCAATGGGAGTGTCTTGAGAGCAGTCAGTGTCACGGTCAAAGAGGTGTTCAAGGTACTATCGTGTATGAAGGTAGACAAATCTCTGGGGCCTGATCGTATATATCTGAGGCCATTCTGGGAAACCAGAGCGGAAGCCCTGGTTGAAATTTGCGAGTCGTCTTTAATACAGGAGTGGTGCCGGAAGACTGGAGGGTGGCAAACGTTGAGCCTCTATTCAAGTAGGGCTGCAGGGGAAAATGCTGGCAACTATAGGCCATTGAACTTAACATCTGTAGTTGGAAAGTTAATAGAGAGTATTCTGAGGGATAGGATATAGAGGCATTTAGACGAACAAGGGCTGTTTAGGGAAAGTCGGCATGGGTTGGTACGTGGGAAAGTCGTGTCTCACAAATCTGAGTTTTTTGAATATGTGAAGGTGTCAAGTTGGGAAAAGGGGAAGTACAACGGGGTCTGGGGTCCTTGTACATCAGTCTATGAAAGTAAGCATGCAGATACAGCAGGCAGTGAAGAAAGCAAATGGCATGTTGGCCTTTATAACAAGAGGAATCGAATATAGCAGCAATGAGGTCCTTCTGCAGTTGTACAGAACCCCAGTGAAACCACACCTGGGGTATTGTGTACAGTTTTGTTCCCCTAATTTGAGGAAGGACATTCTTGCTATTGAGGGAGTGCAGCGTAGGTTTACAAGGTTAATACCCGGGATGGCGGGGCTGTCAAATGCTGAGAGAGTGGAGCAGCTGGGCTTGTACACTCTGGAGTTTAGAAGGATGAGAGGAAATCTAATCGAAACATATAAGATTGTTAAGGGTTTGGACACGCTAGAGGCAGGAAACATGCTCCCGATGTTGGTGGAGTCCAGAACCAGGGGCCACGGTTTAAGAATAAGGAGTAAGCCATTTAGAACGGAGACGAGGAAACACTTTTTCTCACAGAGAGTGGTGAGTCTGTGGAATTCTCTGCCTCAGAGGGTGGTGGAGGCGGGTTCTTTGGATGTTTTCAAGAGAAGGCTAGATAGGGCTCTTAAAAATAGCGGAATCAGGGGATATGGGGAGAAGGCAGGAACGGGGTACTGATTGGGGATGATCAGCCATGATCACATTGAATGGCGGTGCTGGCTCGAAGGGCCGAATGGCCTACTCCTGCACCTGTGGTCTATTGTCTATTGTGACCAAAAAGGTCGATGAGGGCAGAGTTATAGATGTTAAATATATGGACCAGCAAAGCATTCAACAAGGTTCCGCATGATAGGCTGCTCTGGATGGGTTAGATCGTATGGGATCAAAGGAGAGTTAGCTGAATAGATAGAAAATTGGTTCATGGAAGGAAGCAGAGGGTGATGATGGAAGGTTGCTTCTCAGACTGGAGGCCTGTGTGGTGCTGGGCCATTACTGTTTGTCATCTACATCAATGATTTGGATGAGAACATACACGGCAAGATTAGCAAGTTTGCAGATGATACAAAAGTGGGTGCTTTTGCAGATAGGGAAGATGGTTGTGAAAAATTGCAGCAGGATCTTGATTGAATGGCCATGTGGGCTGAGGAATGGTTGATGGAATTTAATACCGAGAAATATGAGGTGTTGCGTTCTGGGAAGTCTAACATGAGCAGGACCTACACAGTGAATGGTCGGGCTCTGGGTAGTGCAGAGCCGAGGGATCTAGAGGAGTGTAGGTGCATGGTTCCTTGAAGATAGAGAGGGTGGACAAAAAAGCATTTGGCACATTGGCCTTCAGTCAGCGTATTGAGTATAGAAGTTGGGAGGTCATATTGCGGTTATATAAGCCGTTGGTGAGGCTGCATTTAGAGTATGTTCAGCTCTGTGAACCATGTTATAGGTTGTCAAGCTGAAAAGGATACAGAGAAGACTTTCAAGGATGTTGCCAGGGCTAGGGGGTCTGAGTTATAGGGAGAGGTTGAGTTGGCTGGGACTCTATTCCTTGGAGCATGAGGATGAGGAGTGATCTTATTGAGGTGTATTAAATCATGAGAGGAATAGATCGGATAGATGCACAGTGATAATAAATGTCTCTTGAACTCTTGAGTCTTGCACAGAGTAGGTGAATCGAGGACATAGGTTTATGGTGAAGTGGAAAAGATTTAATAGGAATCTGAGGGCTAAATTTTTCACACAAAAGGTGGTGGGTGTATGGAACAAATTGAGGCAGGGACTATTCCAACATTTAAGAAACAGACAGATACCCCTATGGATAGGACAGGTTTTAAGGGATATGAATCTAGCGTGGGCTAGTGTAGCTGGGACACGTTGGTCGGTGTGGGCAAGTTGGGCCAGAGGGCCTGTTACCACACTGTATCATTCTATGACTATTTGCTTTCTTGCCATGAATATATTCCAAAGAAAGACACAAAACGCTGGAGTAACTCGGTGAGTCAGGCAGCATCTCTGAAGAACATGGATAGGTGATGTTTAGGGTTGGGACCTTTTTTCAGAATGATTGTGGGGTGAAGATGGCAGGAAAAATGTAAAGAACAGGTGTGAGCCCAAAGGAAGGATTGCAAATTGTGAAGCTTGGGGATAGAATAGTTGTAAATTGTGTAGCCAGAGGAAGGAATGTAGGGGAGTGGAGAAACTGAAAGGTCAGCCAGGGATCCAGCAAGGAGAGTGAAGAGGTTAGTAACCGGGAGATCCCCGACGTCTTGGTGGACAGAGCGCTGATGGTCGCCAAGTCCACATTTGATCTCACCGATGTACACATTGACAACACTGGATTCGGAACGTGAGGTTAGAGGAAGTGCATGTGAACCTCTGTCACACCATGATGGATTGCTGGGGTCTCTAGATGTAGGTGATGGAGGATGTATATGGACAAGTGTTGCATCTCCTATGGTTGCACGGGAAAGTACCTGGGAAGGGGGTGCTTTGGATGGGAAGGGATGAGTGAATCAAGGAGTTGCAAAGAGAATGATCTCTGTGGAGGGTGGGGATGGGAGATGTGACTAATGGTTGGATCATTTTGGAGGGTGAAAGGGAACTCTATCCTTGTTGCGTCTGTGGGAAGGATGAACAACAGCAGAACTATGGGACGAAGTGGAGACGTGGGTGAGGGATCTCTCTAAGACAGTTGGGTTGAAAACAAGGTTCACTAAAGAATGAGGACATCTCTGGTGTTTAGTTTGGCTTATTTACTATTCTGTCCTTGAACAAAAAGCCTCATTTTGGGTGCAGTTGCGATGGAGACAGAGGCATTTGAGATTAGGGGATAGCATATTTACAAGAGACAGAATGGGAGGAAGTGTAGTCCAGATAACTGGGAGTCAGTAAGTTTGTTGTAGATGTCAGTCAATAGCCTGTCCCGTAATGTTGACAGATATCAAGAAAGGGGAGAGAGGTGTCAGGAGATAGTTCAGATGAATTTGATATATTCCAGTTTTTTCTTGGATCTCACTGATCTCCACATGTCAGTTTTGTCCATTAAACCTCATTTAAATGGTGCAATAACTTTATATTCTGATGAAACCTACTTGTGCTTCCATTTAACATAAATGTCTTGCTCATCCAAATTACTTGTATGCTGAACAGTTCAGACCCCAACATGATTCATGAATACCAGTAGACAATTCCTGCTTTTAACTTCCTAGTTGACGGGTAAACCTTTGTGGAAGGAAATAATTTTCTATTCCAAAACTGATGTGAAATTGAGGTCAATTGAGTTTGCCAAATTATTTGTCTTGAGAAATTATCAGACAATTGTTTGTCTCATGCTAATTAACACATCAAAAATAAATGAATGGAGGTTAGGACAATGATTCACTTGACCCAGATTTTTTTTTTTGGTGTGGTTTTTTTTTAACTGGAGTTTGAAGGTACTAGTCTGCATAATGGCAGTGTTTTGAACCAATTTAAATTTACTTGGCTAGCTGCATTTATTAATGTATTATTGTCATTCTTTTTACAGGGCAAAATTTCTGGTTGGGTGTATAACAGTTATACAGAAGGTCCGGGAGTAGCACTCTACAGAGAACAGTTCGACTTCAACGCCGAGCCTCCTTGGGACCCCAGCTGATAGTGGTGGTGTTCCATCTCCCGACTTGTCCATGTAAGTCTTGCTAGAGTTATGTAAAAATAACTTTTATATTTTGTTTCAACCGTATTGCTCGATTAGAAAAGAGTTTACATGCATGTTAAATTTGAAATGGATAATGTTGGGAGTTGATTGCTAAGTCAGCTGATAATAGCCTTTCTCTAGAGCACTTGGTCTGAGTGAAAGCAACTAATGTTCTTTTGACTAAATTGGTCTTGCATTTTGTAATTGACAGTTTGTGGTGGGATTTTTGTCACAGATGTACATGATTGTAGGTTAATTGGCTTGGTATAAGTGTAAATTGTCCCAAGTGTGTGCAGGATGGTGTTAATGTGCGGGGATTGCAAGTCGGTGCGGACTCGGTGGGATGAAGGGCCTGTTTCCGCGCTGTATCTCTAAACCAAACTAAACTAAAGCTAAATCAGTTTTTAATATTTATCTTGGAAGCACGAGTCAAATTCTCATTCACAGTAACGTGCTCAGTGATAGTGAGCTTGAGAAATTAGATTGTGACATTTTTTTGGTGGGGGGTAATATTCTTTGTGACTCAAGTCAAATTAGAATTTCGGCTATGGCTATAGATTGCTGCATAAAATGTTAAATAGAGAGCTAAGTTACTGTTAAATCAGTTTTGGAATGCAAATAATTGTGGTCTTGTGTGCTGAACAGACCTTGCATTGATATACCAGCAGAACAGTTCAATAAAAAGACTGAATGAGTGATAGGTACTTTTTAAAATGTGCATTCTGTCACATTCTATTTGTACAATACTACATGTGGCAGCAAGGAGATGACTCATTCCAAACTTCCTTTGGTAGTTCAAATCTCCGTAAGTTAAAACGTGCATTTTTATATATTGTTACAGGGAATTGCGTGACAGTATTGCAATAAGGACGGAAAGAATATGGTGGATCTTGCCTATGAGGCCAATGGGAGGGGAGGCTAATATGACAATTAAAGACAATTTGGGGGTTTGAGACCAACAAACAGAACCTTGAGGGCGGAACCTGATTGAGAGCTCGAGCAAGAATTTGGAGGATTGAGTGAGGTCTGTTTTTGGAAGTATGAATGGACAGAGAGGGGAGTTACATCACTAGGATTCCAATGATGAGGTTTGACAAGACTATAGAAAATTTTGAAAAGTAGGGTAAATAGTATAAATCTATCGTCTTCCTGAGAAGGTGCCATTGAACCTAAATGGGAATGGAATTTGGTGAGTGAATCCTTGTATGATCAAAGCAACCAGTATGATTTTGTGTGTTTGAAAATTCTGTTAGTAAATTTTTTTTCTGTAGGGATAAACATGTTTTCGCAAAGAAGTAGGGTGGCACTGCCAAATCAAGAGCCCGCCTGGATGACGAAGTGCAGAGAGGGTGAGATAAGTCAAAAAATCTTGTGTTGGTTAGTTGAAGAACCAACAGAAAACCTAGAAGTGCACGTAAACTTGAAATGAAATTAAAAGGAAAAGAGGAAAGTATGAAAAATATTATCAGGTTAAAGACAGAATTCAAAGATGATTCTGAAAAGCAAACAATAACAAAGAAACTAGGCTGCCATATTCAGAAGCAAAAAGTGTGAGCATGGTGGGAGATGACATATCCACGTTTCTTAATGTTTTGTGAACATCACTCAAGAAGGGGATGACACCAATGTTGAAGTTGAGAAGAGTGAATGAAATATAGGGTGGGATCAACCTAAGATGATTTTGTATGGGATTTGGCAACTCTTGTAAATGGATTATTGACCATCGCTGGGTGAAAGCTCAGGCTGGTGAGGCAATTGTGCAAGCCCTAACTGCAATCTTCCCATTCTCTTGGCTACTGATGGCACCAAAGGGTAGAGGAGCTTGTAACATTGTTCTGCTTAAGGGAAGAAAATTGTTTATCTTTGGCGGACAAATTATGGCTCGAGCTGAACTGTCAGTTAAAAAGCCCAGATTATTCGGGGACAGTAATCAGGGGCAGTGAGGATACTTGGAGTTCTGTAAAATTGAGGGACTCAGAAGGATACATATTATGGTAACCAATTCAATTTAATGGCACTTCATTGTCACATCTACCTGGGTACAGTGAAATTTCTTTTTAGCATGTAGTTCAGTAAAAGTCTTGCTATACTTAAGCACAAGCACCAGAGTGTAAAAGTAATAGATTATACTGAGGCAGTACATAAGAATCGTCACTTTTCCGGCACCATCATGTATTCTTCAAGTTCAAACTTGTAAAACATGTAGAATCTTAAATTTATCATAAAGGCCTGTTGTCCTAGGAGGCGGTACTGGCTTGGAGTTACAGGGGCCGGCTTGGCCAGATGCGGTTGTCGACGTTCCACTCTGTGCCACTGCAGGCTGTGTTCAATCCACACACAGCCACTTGGAGCGGTGATTGATCCAATTGAGTCCCAGGTTGACTCCAGCATCCCACTCCACCGACACTTCGATCGGGACAATCGATCCGCAAACACACCAACCCTCGCGGCTATCGTTCAGCCTCCATGCCCCAAGGTACCTCCCATAACCACTGTCGGAACCAAGGGCACGAGATGTAAGGCCCCAATCCGGTCACCAGCACCGTTCTTTTCCTCAGTCCGCCAGCACAGCCATAAAACCTAATAGTATCTGTGAGGAATTAAAGATCAGTGATCAGATTTTAAATAGTCATTAGAAAGTGTGAAGATGAGACAATTAAAAAAATTGAAGCAGAGCAAAACAAAAATATTTGTTATGTGTAGGAAGGAACTGCAGATGCTGGTTTAAACCAAAGATAGATACAAAATGCTGGAGTAACTCAATGGGACAGGCAGCATCGAGGAGGGGTGATGTTTCGGGTTGAGACCCTTCAGACGAGTCGGGGAAAGGGAAACGAAAGATACAGACGGTGGCATAGAGAGATATAGAACAAATGAATGAAAGATATGTAAAAAAAGTAACAATGAGAAAGGAAACGGGCTTTTGTTAGCTGTTTGCTAGGTGAGAACGGGAACCTGGTGCAACTTGGGTGGGGAGATGGAGAGAGAGGGAATGCAGGGATTACTTGAAGTTGGAGAAATCAATATTCATTCCACTGGGTCGTAAACTGCCCAAGCAAAATTTGAGATGCTGTTCCTCCAATTTGCGATTAGCCTCACTCTGACAATGGAGGAGACTTAGGACAGAAAGGTCAATGTGGGAATGGGAAGAGGTTTGGCAACCAGGAGATCCGGTAGGTCCAGGCGGACTGAGCGAAGGTGTTCAGCGAAACGTTCGCCCAGTTTACATTTGGTCTCGTTGATGTCCACATCTTGAACAGCGGATACAGTCGATGAGGTTGGAGGAGGGGCAAATGAACCTCTGTCTAACCTTACCCTGAGTAGTCAGATGAAGGGTCTCGACCTGAAAGGTCACACATTCCTTCTCTCCAGAGATGCTGTCTGTCCCGCTGAGTTTCTCAAGCGTTTTGCATATAAATATTTGTTAGATGTAAATGATACCATGTGTACATGGAAGAGTTGTGGCCTGCACGGCGACTAACTTCTGAAAAGGAAGATACATTTGGGCAACTTGTTTTCAACTAACAAAGACAAAATGGGCTAAATGCAGGAAAAAGTTTGTCATCGTTTGAGGTAGTTCTGCATATAGAACATTTGTAATGGATGCAGTTGGTGGGAGAGCAGTGGGAACTAGCAATACCAAATAAAAGAGGAATCAAACATTTTGGAAATTACTCAATGAATTTAGCATATCAAGTCATCAAGGTTGTGAAAGTTCATTGAACCAAAACATAAGTTCTGCTTTACATTTTCAGCAGATACTACCTGACATGCAACCCCAGCAATTTTTGATTTTAGTTTGATCTTGATCATGTTTGGGACTTTGTACCATATATGAGTACAACGGATCACTCTACCTCGGTACACGTGACAATAAATTAAACCAAACTAATGTTAGAACCACAAAAGTCCAGATTTTTAATAAAAGTGCAATGGCCACGCCGAGCTAAATTGAGAGGCAGAGAATACACCTTTGTTATATTAGAGATTCCTTCAAGAGACTGATAACACCGGGGACGAAACTGTTCTGAAATAAGGTGATTTGTGTTCTCAGGATTTTGTATTTTCTGCTTGACAGGAGAGGGGAGAAAAGAAAATGACTAGGCTGTGGGTTGTCCTTCATTATATTGACTGCTTTCCTGAGGCAGCAAGGTATAGATGAAGTTGATGGGGAGAAAGGCTGGTTGTGTGTTGCACTTGGCAACATCTACAACTCTACGCAGTAGTCTCTTGCGGTCTTGGGCGGAGCTGTCCTAAACCAAACTATGATGTAACCCTCCAGTATACTTTCTGTTGTGCATCTGTCGAAGTTCTTAACTCAGCCTAGATTGTACCTAGATTTCTTGTTTCCTAGTTGGGATCCATTGTGCTTTGTATCTGTTAAAACTTGTCATTAATATATTTTTGCCATCTGCAATCAAATGTAAAATGTCAGTATGAATGGAAGTATTGCATCCTGCCCGCAAAAATAATTATATTAAAAAAAATTGTGTTCATTTTCTGTAGTTTGTCTGGGATATGTACATTTCTGTAAATCAAATATTTGATGTTTTCATCAGTTGACATTTGCAAGTATGTTTATTTAGAAACTGTTTATTGTTTTGTCAACATTCTTTGTCCTGGCACGTGGCCTAAATATGAATCTATTCATTGTGTAGAAAATAATACCAGTGAATGACATACAATAAACCTTATATCGTTATGAACCTAAACCAATACTTGGTGAAAAATTGGAACATACTAAAAAGTAGCTCATGGCAAATTAGTAAACATGTTTTGAACAATGAAGGAATTATATGGCAAATGTTGCAGAGAATAAGAGTCAGTGAAACGTTCAGGATAACTAATATCTCTGGGTTTCTGAAAATGTTTTTTGATGTAGTAATTTGTTTTAGAGAAGGTCTAAGATGCTTAGTAATAGAAGATTTTTTTTTTTCCTTTTGCAGTTTGTTGCATATTTTAAAACCCCGATATTGAAGGCTCGGTGAGGACCTTCACTTGGTGTTTGGTTTAGGAGCGTTGGCTTGTGGATCACCCAATGATGAAAGGATTTGTTGGACTTGAAGAAACCTACCCCTTTGACCTTCTGGAAGAAAAAACCACACTTAATGATGTTATTGACAACCATATTCGTGACCATACACTTGAGGTAAGAATATTTTAACACAGTTGAATGTACAGATTCATATGATACAAAAGAATAGAACTATCCTGTCATCCTGACAATTCAGCACCTTCATGGTGCCAGCCAATTAATGTAAATCCATAGTTTCTGATTGGCAATGTGATATAATCTAAAATAATTTGCTGGTTTGAAAAAGCTATGACCTTGTTTCAGTGTATCAAGCATTATATCTAACCCAGAGATTTGGAATGTCTGTTTAACATTCTTCGTATTTTAAAAAAAAAGTTTTCTACTAGGTGGAATGTTTACACCTTCAATTCTGTAATATTATTAATTTATCTAACTGTGTACATAAGATTCAGAGTATGAGCATTTGTGGAGTTCACACAAAGCTAACCTATTTATTTTGATCCAGTGACAATATTACTCAACATTGTATTTTATATAAGGAATTGATATTTATTTATCAGTTAATTTGTTTGTTTGTTGGCCATGTATGTACACATACAAGGAAATTGTCTTGGTGCTCTGCTTGCAAGTAACAACACGACATACGGTAAATAATTAAGAATAAAACATTAAAACATGAAGAATAAAACATTATAGTTTAAACATGTGAATTAAATTAAATACCAGAGCAAAGGGGGGGGGGGGGGGGGGGCGCTACAGACTTTTGGTTATTGAGTAAAGCTACCGGGGGAAAAAGCTGTTTTTTATATCTGGCCGTGGAGGCTCTGACAGTCTGGAGTCGCCTTCCAGAGGGAAGTGCTTCAAAGAGTTTGTGGCCGGGGTGAGAGGGGTCAGAGATGATCTTACCCGCTCCCTTCCTGACGAACAACCTTCTCAGCTGATCGAACGATTCGCTGCAGCCTCTGGATGTCGTGCTTGGTGGCTGAGCCAAACCAGACCATGATGGAGAAGATGAGGACAGACTCTACAATGGCAGTATAGAAGTGGACCGTCATTGCCTGTGGCAGATTGTGCATTCTCAGCTGCCGCAGGAAGTACATCCTCTGTTGGGCCTTTTTGACCGTGGAGTCGATGGTGGCTCCCCATTTAAGATCTAATCAAGTCACAGAACAAGTGGCTATCCAAATTCCCAGTTTGAAAATGTTTATTTCTCAAGGTATCGTTGTTAAAATGTACACACTTCAATGTTTATGCACCGTGCAAGGACACATTTAAAGGAAATTGGATAAATACATAGGAGAAAGGAATAAAATGATATCTTGCTCGGATTAAATGATGTAATGTGAGAAGCCTTGCTGATTGTGTGACCAGATAGATTAATTAACTGTTTCAATTTATAAATGTTGCATAATGTTTCTAATCCATAACGTTCAAACTGATAAAAGTGCTACTAATGTATTCAAGTGAATGCCTATAATGTCTAATAAATGATGATGAGGCAGACATTTGTATGGTTGTGGCCAAATTCAGCTTGAAAAGAAGAATCTTAAAGTTTCTAGATTTAGATACTGATTTATTTTGCAAGCTGACTGCCATTGATGACAGTAGTCTGGTTAATGTTGTTGGGTAAAATTATAATTGAACAATGGGAGGTATTCCAAAAAATGGTGTAATATGCAGACAGACTATTACTTTTAAAGGTAAAAAATGTACTTAATTTAACTGCTTTGTTATCAACGGAGCCCCAAAGCCCTGACTGGATTTCGTATGAAATGCTGTGTGTAATTCTCAGACTACATCTCCAAAAGCACATTGGCATTGACAAGGCATGGTGAAGAATCATCAAAATATCACATAGATAAGTTGCAACTGATGAGCATGTAATTTGCATCGCCTCGATTTATTTATGGATTCAATAGTTAGAGAGACAGTGAAGTAGAAAGAAAATTCCATTGCTGAGATGAAAATCTCAGAGGAGACAAATTTTAAAACCAGAGTTAACTATTTAATAAAGAAGTTTCAAAACATGAGCAGTATTAGAAATGTGGAACAATTTCTCAAGGTGTAGATACTAAATCTGATATTGCTATTTGCTGAGTTCGTGTAAGAGATCCATGACAGGTGGATAGTGTTAAGGTACAGAACATTCATGTCAGTTTAAAGATTTTGGTGCAGTCTTTTAAATTACCTCTGCAACAAATTGAAGATTTGGCATATCCCAGAATCTTTTTCATGGAGGACTAGATGCAGGAGGAGGCTACCCAGCTCATTGGGCCTTTGCCAGCTCAAAGAGCATTACCTTTGCTTTTTTCCTCAACATTCCTGCAACCTATTTTTATCTTGCTTGTCTTTCAGTTCACACTTAATTTGTTATCGACACTTCTACAGTATTGGGGAATTCATACTAGGCCTTTGTGACATCAGAGGAAACTGCAGTACCTGGGGGGGAAACCTACTGTCAATGTGCAAACTCCACACAGATAGCAAGCAAGCGTGTGCGATTAAACCAGGATCCTTGCATCTGTGAGGCATGTTGTGGGGGCATTTTCTTCCCATCAACAAAAGTACTGACAGAGAACAAGAATTTAAGACTATTAATCAACCAGGATCCATCTAGCTGCAAAAACTTGGCATGTGCAGCAGCCTCCCACTTAAATCAGCATGTTACAGATCCAGAGGACAAACAGAGCTGACCCTTTGTACCAAAGTGTTGACCTTCAAAATCAGTGGGCTGCCAACTGCTATTGGATGCTTCAGGCTACTCATTAACTGTCAGTCAAGAGGATTAAAAAAAACAAACCCCAATAGGCTCAATAAAAACACTTTTAAATATTAGAAATTAAGTAAGTAAAACAAGTGAACTGCTTGTGTGCATTTGCCCCTTCAAGCAAATGCTAATCACTAAAAATGAATGCAGTCATGTTTTTTGTGTTTAATTAATACATCTTAGTACCTCTAAGGAGTCCAGTGGCCGAATAGACAGCCAATTAATTGCTCCAAATCTGACCTACTACTTCTGAGTTTCAATGCAAATGGATGTCAGAGGCGAGCTGCAGAGAAAATAGCAGATATAGATGCACTGGTTAGCGATCATAAATGCAATATCTTAAAGTGGTGGGAGCAACTTTAATCCTAGCTTTTTAAAGGATTTGGATATTTACTAAAAGAAAATTATGGGGGATTAGGGCCAACGGGAATGTTGTTTGGAAGATTTGGGTATGATGAGCTGAAAGATCACCTGTACTGTAAGAACCCTAATTTGAAACCCTTTTTATCATACACTAGGACTGAGTAGCAGTACATCACTACTTTTTTTTGTGCTGTAACATGGCAATGATTAGCTGATAGATTTTACAATGTACATTTTAAAGATATAAAGATTAAAAACTATACGGCAATCCTTGGAGAAGTATCAATGGAGATAAGTGAGTATCAGGTATAGTTTTGTGTGGGAGTGCTGCGGATGTAGGCAGAAAATTGCTCGGACCATGTCACTGTGTTAATGAGACTTTTTGGGATATTTAGTGTATAAAATTGCTAACTACAGGTTCAGTTTTACCCATGTGCTCTGTACTATAAAGTTGTGAATGTAATTTAAGCATAAGCAATTGTGAATTAAGCATTACCACAATGCATCGTGGATTACTTGACCAGAAGTAAAATTCTTGGTTCAGAAATGACTTCTTAAAAGTAGCAATCAACATAAGACTATCCGTTCCTGGATGAGAATGTTAATTGTGTTGTGCGTACTTGGAGCCGGGCCCACCAAAACTTTGGTTGGGATGTTGGAAAACACTTGTGAATAACAAGTCTTAAGACCTCTACAATTATAAGGGACAAGAGAGGTGGGTTTAAATGATCACATGTTCATTAATGCTCACAGTGTGCTGTGGTATTAATATTTGCTAGTTATTAATCAGTCTCTGTCTATCCTTCTTTAAGAAGGTAACCTATTTTTCTGGTATTGATTGAACAAAGTTTCATTATAACTATATCACTGGACTGCAAGTAATATTTCATCCAATATGGTATGGAAAGAGACTTATGAGGAAACATTTGGGATAATATATTTAGCAGAAGCAATAAAGACTGAGGAAATTCTGAAGAAGACATTTTAAAACAGTTTGTTTTAGCAAAAGTCAGTTGCCAAGAACATGGCTAGAGGGAGTGGTTGGGAAAGTTGGATCATTATTTGAATACGAGGAGCAAAGAGCTGGTGTGAACATGTGCTTTATGGTTCGATAAACAAGTACAGCCAGTTCTGCTTTAATGTGATAATTGGTTTTCTAAGGAGCCTTGCAATATAAAAAATTGAGTTCTAAAATCAAACTGATGGAGGAACTCTAGACCAGGCAACATATGTCAAGGAAAATGGGCACGCTCTATTTCAGGTCTGGACCTTTCTTCAGTCTGAAGATCAGAATCTTTGCTCAAGCGTCCAGCGTCCAGCGTCAACAATCTCTTGCATAATAAATGCATAATCAAAGCAACTGTATCAATGGTAACAGGGGGTTTGGGAGTTTCGGACTCCTAATATCCATTTTTTCCCCCCCTGCAGGTTTTTGAAAGACAAGATGTTTAATAGCTACCAGACCAAGTGGGACCCGTTGGGCCCTGTTCCCTCAACCTAATATTCCACCACTCACCAGTTTCCCCAACGCAATATTCTACCACTCACCCACCGCCCCCAACTGGGCAGGTGCTCACCTCCCCCCATCCAACTCCCACACAAAGAAAATCTGGAATTTTTGTTTTATAAATGAAACCTACCCCCAATAAATTGATTAAAACAGATTTGTTTTTTAAATCTCCCTCCCTCCCTCCATAACTTCTCTCCCCTCCCTACCCCCCTTGATGTGAAAGCTGCTGATCACATTGTGATGTAATTGTGCGCTGGAACTGCTCGCGGGCAATTTATGTAGATGAGATACTATTGTGACGTCATTGTCGGGTGGAGCACTGCTGCCGGGCAGTTTATGTAAATGAGATCCCATTGTGATGTCATAGCTGTAACTGGCACTGCAAGGTCAAGTGATTCTTTCTCTAACTGGATTTTGTAAAGTTGAAAATGTGAAAAACTTGTAAAATGTAACGTCGATCTGAACAAAAATTTGATTCACCACGCCACAAGAAAATGTTGAATAAGGTGGTCCAAAAATTGTGCCGTTTTGGCATAATTCAGGGCATGAATCACACGCAGACAGACTCGCTAACAAACAAGATGAGAGTTTTAGTAATATACTAGACCAAGTGGGACCCGTTGGGTCCCGTCCCCTCAACATGCGGTTGCGGGGGGGCGGCCTGCAGCGTCACACACCCACACTGACCCTCCCATATACACACACACACACACACACACACACACAAACACCCCCCCCCCCCCCCCCATGACATACTGATATTATTCATTCACTCCTTTCCCCCTCCCCCGCCCTATCCACTCACGCATAGCCTCCAACTGCGCAGGCGAGGCTAGAGGGGGATGGCGGGCAGAGAGGGTGGGTGGGTAGAGAACGAGGGGGAGGTGGTGGAGTGGGAGGGGTAGAGAAGGAGGGGGAAGAGTGGTAGAGGGATGGGGGTGGGGAGGGGTAGAGAGGAAAGGTGTTGGCTGCCTTTTGGAGGGGTGTGTGATTAACTCGGGGTGGGGGGGGGTGGGGGGGGAGTGTGGTGTGAATAACCCCTGGGGGGTGTGAATAACCCGGGGGGACAACCCCAGCTCAACCCGGCAGCACCTACCCAGGCCTGGAACTCGGACTATAACCATATAACAATTACAGCACGGAAACAGGCCATCTCGGCCCTTCTAATCCGTGCCGAACACGTATTCTCCCCAAGTCCCATCTACCTGCACTCAGACCATAACCCTCCATTCCTTTCCCATCCATATAACTATCCAATTTATTTTTAAATGATAAAATCGAACCTGCCTCCACCACCTTCACTGGAAGCTCATTCCACACAGCTACCACTATCTGAGTAAAGAGGTTTCCCCCTCATGTTACCCCTAAACTTCTGTCCCTTAATTCTCAAGTCATGTCCTCTTGTTTGCATCTTCCCTACTCTCAGTGGGAAAAGCTTATCCACGTCAACTCTGTCTATCCCTCTCATCATTTTAAAGACCTCTATCAAGTCCCCCCTTAACATTCTGCGCTCCAAAGAATAAATTGAATTGAATCCTTTATTTGTCATTCAGACCTTTCGGTCTGAACGAAATGCTGTTGCCTGCAGCCATACATGTAATAATAACAAAACACAATAAACACAAATTAACATCCATCACAGTGAGTTCACCAAACACCTCCTCACTGTGATGGAGGCAAAAGTCTTAGAGTTACTGTCTCTTCCCTCCTCTTCTCCCTCTGCGCCGAGGCGATACCCCACCGGGCGATGGCATCAGTCCCACGGTTCAAGCTCCGCGGCCCGGGGGGTGGTCGAAGCTGCCCGCAGCTGTTGCAACGGGTGCTTCGGAAAACAGGCACCAGCCTGTGACCTGCGAGCTCCCGACATTGTCTCCACTGGCCCGCGGCCGAGCCCCGGATCCACGTCGCCGCCGCCTCAGCCGCCGTAGCACCGTCTCCGCTCCGCACCGGGCCGCCCACAAGGCAGCGTCTCAGCCCCGCACCGGGCTGCCCCCACGGGAGCACCTTCCAGCTGGTAGCCGTGCCGCTCACACGAGAGTGTCTCAGCCCCGCACCGGGCTGCTCACACGGGAGCGCCTTCCAGCCGGTAGCCGTGCCGGCCGCACGGGAGTGTCTCAGCTCCGCACCGTCCACCCTCACCGGAGCGCCGAGTCGTGCCGCTGCCCGAACGCCGCCACAGCTCGAAGACGGCCAGCCTCGCGTTGGTGAGTCCTGGCTGGCTCTACCTCCGGACCCTCGAGGTCGGTCGCAGGTTGGAGTCCGCCATTAGGCCTCAGCGCAGACGGGGGAAGAGAAGGGGGATACGACAAAAAGTCGCATTCCCCCGAAGGGAGAGACAGAAAGCTCTGTTTCACCCTCCCCCCACACACATAACACCACCTAATAACCAAAAAAATTACTAAACTAGACAAAAAAAAACAACATAAAAAGTAAAAACAGACAAACTGCAGGCGAGCCACAGCTGTATCACAGCGCCGCCACTTCCGGTTGTCCTGTCATAAAGACCTGACTTGTTCAACCTTTCTCTGTAACTTAGTTGCTGAAACCCAGGCAACATTCTAGTAAATCTCCTCTGTACTCTCTATTTTGTTGACATCCTTCCTATAATTAGGCGACTAAAATTGTACACCATACTCCAGAATTGGCCTCACCAATGCCTTGTACAATTTTAACATTACATCCCAACTTCTATACTCAATGCTCTGATTTATAAAGGCCAGCACACCAAAAGCTTTCTTTACCACCCTATCTACATGAGATTCCACCTTAAGGGAACTGTGCACAGTTATTCCCAGATCCCTCTGTTCAACTGCATTCTTCAATTCCCTACCATTTACCATGTGCGTCCTAATTTGATTTGTCCTGCCAAGATGTAGCACCTCACACTTATCAGCATTAAACTCCATCTGCCATCTTTCAGCCCACTCTTCCAACAGGCATAAATCTCTGTAGACTTTGAAAATCTACTTCATTATCCACAACACCACCTATTTTAGTATCATCTGCATACTTACTAATCCAATTTACCACACCATCATCCAGATCATTGATGTACATGACAAACAACAGTGGACCCAACACAGATCCCTGTGGCACCCCACTAGTCACTGGCCTCCAACCTGACAAACAGCCATCCACCATTACTCTCTGGCATCTCCCATTCAGCCACTGTTAAATCCATCTTGCTACTCCACCATTAATACCCAACAATTGAACCTTCTTAACCAACCTTCCATGAGGAACCTTGTCAAAGGCCTTACTGATCCATATATACAACATCCACTGCTTTACCCTCAGTTCATGAGTTCTCGTACTCATCTCGGCCCTGGCTGTAGACTGCAGCTGTCAGTTCGGCTGCCGCAGTCTCCAGTCCAGGGCCCGACTTCATCCCCGGGCTTGTCCTTTGTTCCATCGGTGGCGTCTTTTTGGGCGGTGCGGGAGATGTGAATAACCCGGGGAGGGGGGTATTTAAATAACCCTGGGGGGATGGTGGGGAGTGTGAATAACCCGGGAGGGGTGGGGGGGGGGGGCGGTGATGTCACTCGAAACGCATGGAAGATTATGTTAATGAGCCAAGCCATTGTGATGTCATCATTTGAAACTTCGTTTTAAATTCAAAGTGTTTTGATTTTTTTTTTACTTTAATCAGTAATAAGTCGAGAAATAAAGCATAAAATGTTCAGTTAAGGTGTCTGCCTAGAGGGGAAAAATGTGAATCAGAATATGTAAAAATGTAATAGTTACCGCGTAGTGGTTTTGCAAAGATGTATAGACAACCACATATACATACATACAAGATCAGACTTTTAATAAGTATCTGACCAAGTGCAGACCCGTTGGGTCTGCTCCCACAATGCACAATGCACCCGTTCCATATCCGTAGCCCCCAAGGGAGGCCTGGTCCTCCAACTCTATGCCGTTCCCGAATGTAAAAGTCCAGCACTCCCCTGCCTCCCTCAGCAGTATATGATGCTAGACCAAGTGGGACCCGTTGAGTCCCGTTCCCCCAACGCAATATTCTACCGCTCGCCCATCGTCCCTAACACCCCCCCTCCTCTTCACCCTCCCTCTTCTCTCTCCTCCACTCCCTCCCTCACCTCTCCCTCGCTCTCCGTTCCCCTACCCTCAGTCACTCCCTCCATAACCCCTCTCCCCTCCCTACCCCCCCATCTTCTCCCTCTATGTCCCTTCTCGCCCACTCCTCACCTCTACCCTATGGCACGCCCCCATTAAACACAATGTTTAAATAACATTTCTCCTCCTCCCCTACTCCCTCTCCTTACAACAATGTAACAAATCTCTCGCACTGGATGGGCAGTTTATGTAAATTAGATCCCATTGTTACATCATAGCTGCCAACTGCCACTTCAAGTTGAAGTAATTCTTTCTCAAACTGGATTTTGTAAAGTTAAAAATGTGAATAACTTGTAAAATATACCATAAATCTGACCGAAACTTGCAAAGTTACACCACAGGACAATGGTGAGTAAGGTGGGCCAAAAATTGTAGCGCTATCGCGTACTATTTTGCCGTAATTTCAGGGACCCCGCACAGACAGACATAGATAGAAACAATAGAAACGTCACCCATTCCTTCTCTCCAGAGATGCTGCCTGTCCCGCTGAATTACTCCAGCAATTTGCATCTACCTTCGATGTAAACCAGCATCTGCAGTTCCTTCCTACATTGTACTAGTAAATCTTGTTTGCGCTCTCTGCCGTGCTTTCGCGCTGTACAGTGCAGTGCCCAATATCCCAGCCTTAATTAAACCAATGTTTTAACGAATTTCAACACAACCTCCTTGCCTTTGTACCCAGCACCTTCAGTTACAAACCCGTGCAAATGGTTGGCATTGTTGATGCTGCATATTTTGCATAGTGCATATACTGCAGAGTGGAGTATCTTGTTCCGCTCTATGATCTTTGGCCTGTGCTCCGGGTGGCGTCCTCGAAGGGGCGGGATCAATGTAGCATGTGATTTGTTGCCTGCCATCCGGGGCAGGATCCATGTGTACACGTGATAGATGTGGCCCGCCATCTGCTCACAGACATGGGTCCAGTCCAGCCCCTATGCAGAACAAGGTTGCCGACCCCTGATTTATTGCATGTGGCATTTTAAATTTCAAGTGACATTTGTTCTCTGCAATAGAATCTAATAACATATTTTAATGGTATGTTTATTGAAGAAGATCTGAAATGTTAACATCCATTCCTAATTTGATATAAACCATTGTCAGTTATATAGTTATGCCTTTTGTCTATAAAAATATATCTTTAATGCAATCTTTTGAAACTTGGGAACTTTATATACTGCCAAAAAAAAAACGTCACAATAATGTGGGTGGTAAGGTATGGAACTTTATTTGTCACATGTACCGAGGCACAGTGAAATTCATTTTTGTATACAGTTCAGTACAAGTATCACTATACATAAGCACTTAGATACATATTAGATAGGCATCTCAGATACAGTGCAAGTGTATAGCAGTAATACAGTATACAGCATTGCCAGTTTGGCACTATTTTCTAGTCCCATTTGTTGTAGGTGCAAGGATCTTGATCTGACCATGAAGGTCTGTTGACCTGGCGACGTTGCAGGGTCGGCCACTGCTCCACTGCTGCTCCACCGCTGTAGCCCGTGTGCAGTCCATGTGCTCTGCCTCTGGGAGCGGCACCCAGAGGCCTCCAACTGTCGAGAACGTGCACTCTTCCCGTCTCCCCCTCCCGCAGCCGGTCTGCTTACCGACCCTCCGGGTGGGTCCTCGATCCGTATGGGATGCATGGGGGGGGGATCAGTACATGATGAATGGATCCGTACAGGATGAATGGGTGGATCAGTACAGGATGAATGGGGGTAGACAAAAATGCTGGAGAAACTCAGCGGGTGAGGCAGCATCCATGGAGCGAAGGAAATAGGCAACGTTTCGGGTCGAGACCCTTCTTTAGACTGATCCCCCCCCCATTCTTCTTGAATGGGGGGGATCAGTACAGGATGGGGGGTCAGCGCAGGATGAATGGTGGGATCAGTACAGGATGAATGGGGGGGTTCAGTACCGTGTGGATTGGAGGGTCTGTGCAGGATGAATGGGTGAGTCACTACAGGATGGATGGGGGGGGGGGATCACTACAGGGTGGATGGGGGATCAGTGCAGGATGAATGGGGGGGCTCAGTACAGGATGAATGGGGGGGCTCAGTACAGGATGAATGGGGAGGATCACTACAGGATGGGGGATCAGTGTAGGATGAATGGGGGGGATCAGTACAGGATGAATGAGGGGATCAGTAAAAGATGAATGGGGAGATCACTACAGGATAGATGGGTGAACGGTGCAGGATAAATGGAGGGGGGGGGGTCAGTACAGGATGGATCTGAAGACCAGTGCAGGATGAATAGGGGGTGCAGTGCAGGATGAATAGGGGGTGCAGTGCAGGATGAATGGGAAGAGGCAGTGCTGGATGGATTGGAAAGGGGGGGGGGGGGTGAGTATAGGATGAAGGTACACAAAATTGCTGGAGGAACTCAGCGGGTGCAGCAGCATCTATGGAGCGAAGGAAATAGGCGACGTTTCGGGCCGAAACCCTTCTTCAGACTGATAGGGGGTGGGGAAAGAAAGAAGGACAAAGGGAGGAGGAGGAGGAGCCCGAGGGCGGGCGGATGGGAGGAGACAGCTAGAGGGTGAAGGAAGGGGAGGGGGGGAGGGGACAGCACGGGCTAGAGTATAGGATGAATTGGGGGACCAGTGGAGGATGGATGGGGAGTGGCATGAGAATCCATGCGAGGTGGATAGGGTGATCAGTGCAGGATGAATAAACGGGATGGGGGGGGTGGGGGGGGGCGAGCACAGGATATGTCAGTGAGGACTGAATAGAGGCGGGAATGGGGATCAGTGCTGGATGGAGAGGAGGAGTCCCTGGATAAGGGGGGTTGAGAGAGGGAGAGGTCAGCGCTCCTCGGCCAACACCGGCATCATCGCCCCGCTGCCAAAGGGGGAGGCAGTTGGGATCTCCTCGCCACCGCTTCCTCTCCTCCGCCAGCCAACAGGAAGGTGCGGGGACAAGCGGTGCTTCTGATGGCGGAAGGGGGCCTCCCCCTTCCTTTCTCCCGGCCTCGGCGTGCGGAAAGTGGTTATCGCCGTTGGCGGAGTGACAAGCAGCGACCGCTGTCGGGGCAGGTGGGGGGGGGGTGCGTGAGGGGCCCGTCTTTTGCTCCGACCCTCCGTCACCCTGCACCTAGTATCTTTGGCCCGCACTACAGTCTTCGTCGCCGCTGACACGAAACGTCACATTCCTTTTCTGCAGAGATGCTGCCTGACCCGCTGAGTTACTCCAGTTTTTTGTGTCTATCTTCGGTATAAACCAGTATCTGCAATGCCAAGCCGGGCAAAATGACTCGGCATTTAGGTTGCCCGGCGGCACTTTGGGTGACCATTGGCACCCGGGCAACCGCTAATTTCGAGCCCTGTGCGGTACAAAATCATGAGAGGAATAAATTGGGTAAATGTACAGTCTCTTTCCCAGAATTGGGGAATCGAGGGGACATAGGTTTAAGGTGAGGGTGGGGAGGAGTGGGGAGATTTAGTAGGAACCTGAGGGGTAACTTTTTTTACACAGAGGGTGGTGGGTTTATGGAGCAAGCTGCCGGAGGAGGTAGCTGAGGCAGGTACTTTGCAACGTTTAAAAACATTTGTACAGGTTCATGGACAGGACAGGTTTAGAGGGATATGGGCCAAATGCAGGCAGGTGGGACTAGTGTAGATGAAGCATGCTGGTCAGCGGGCAAGTTAGGCCGAAAGGCCTGTTTTCATGCTGTATGACTATGACTCTATCCACTGCCTAATTACAGGTGATCCGGCCATTTGCGTTACAGGAATTCACCCTTTAATTTGCAGATCACTCCCTAAAAATTGGGATGTATGCAATAAAATTGGGTCTTAGAATTTATGTGGTGGTTGGGGGGGGGGGGATAAATACAAAACACAAAAGAAAGAAGCAACAAATTTTGTCCATTTTAATAATGTTGAGCAATAAGATTTGGGCATGACATCACTTTACTTGTGTTGTAAGGCACAGCCAAGTCCCACCTTTGCCATGCCCTGTCCAGTCTGAGGACATGAACTTGTACTGTAGCGTGTAGTGCTGCTGCACTCTTCAGCTGCAAGGCATTTTCTCTGATGCACTGCATTGTGAGGAGCTACATAGCCTGCTTCTGCAGTCTTTACTCCACTTCCACTAAGTCACCATGCTTTATCCCTTTATCTGCTGAACTCTTCTACACTACCTATCCTTTCGCATCGGAGGAAATGCGGCATAGATGAACAGCCCAGGAGTGTCAGAAAGGAGGGACCCGGCTTTGATACCCAAATCTCATTGCTTCACAGTACTGGTAACTAAAAATAAAAATGGTCAAAAACTGTGAGGGGGGGGGGGGGGGTTCTCTCACTTCCTTATCCATCCCTCAAGTCTGATGCTAACCGCGGCTGTTAATAATGGTGGTGGGTTTCATCGCCAATAAAATGAAAGGAAAAGCATAACATGGGAATGCATCTCTGCTTGTAACACTGGATACAATGAAAAAAGGAGGTCTGTGTTAAAGAAGATTGCGCTGCAGGTGTTTTTCTATGAACACCCCCACTCCAAACTAAATGCCTGCACAGCATTTCTCATTTAATTATTATACAGGTGCACAACCTTTTATCCGAAATTCCAATTAACGAAAAGCTCCGAATAACGGACATTTTTTCGGTCCTTGAAGAAAGGTCCTTGAAGACGTTCACCGAGGGCGGCCCGCAGAGGTGACAGCGGAACCTCCGGTCGGTCCTCGAAGAAAGGGGAACTAAATCCCCATTCATAAAAGAGAAGGTGAGGGTATATTGCGCGGGAGGGTTAATAATTGACAATCTGCTGCTACCTGCCCGCTGAGTTTAAAAAGTTCCCACGGTAGACACAGTGTATCGCGAGTCTTGCGTGGGAACTTTTTAACTCAGCGGGCAGGCAGCAGCAGATTGTCGCTCCCTTCAGTTTCACCCCACCTACACCCCTCTGCTTCCCGGCCATGTGTGTGACCCCTTCCCTCCCCTCTCCAGCTCCCCGCCCATTGCACCGGCGCGGGGGCTTTGCACTGTCTTCACATCGGCGATGCCAGCAGGTCAGTGCCAGTCACCGGAGACGTCAGGACCAACGGGACACCGACTCCCAGGCCCACTGCAAGCACGGAGATCCCAGAGACCCACAGCCAGCAGCAGCCCAGCCCCGTTCCAACTCCAGAGGAACACGCTCCCCGTAGGGACAGAAGCTGATGGTGTGCAAGGTACGTCTTGTTCTTGGGGTTGCGGATGAGGGGGCGCAGCTCGGGCTGTGACGTCTCCGGCCACCCCACTGTACAGGAGCTGAGACTGGGAACTGTACCGCCGTTGCAGGAGAGTGGGGTTGTTTGCAGTTGCAGAGGGAGGGGGCAAGGGCGGTACAGTTCCCAGTCTCAGCTC
Organism: Amblyraja radiata; assembly: GCF_010909765.2. Taxonomy (NCBI): domain Eukaryota; kingdom Metazoa; phylum Chordata; class Chondrichthyes; order Rajiformes; family Rajidae; genus Amblyraja; species Amblyraja radiata. The sequence continues at coordinate 12,104,327 of NC_045959.1, read as the reverse complement.
CTGTCCAGGGGGGTGGCCGGAGACGTCAGGACCAACGGGACACCGACTGCAAGCACGGAGATCCCAGAGACTCACAGCCAGCAGCAACTCTAGCCCAGCCCCGCTCCAACTCCAGAGGAACTCGGGTTGCGGATGAGGGGGCGCAGCTCGGGCTGTGGGCGAACTGCCACTTGTCGCTGTAGCGGCCCATCGGGGAGCGGGTTCCTGTTGGTCCTGACGTCTCCGGCCTCCCCCCTGGAGAGGAGCTGAGAGACGTCAGGACCACCAGAAGCCACTCCCCGATGGGCCGCTACGGCGACAAGTGGCAGTTCGCCCACAGCCCGAGCTGCGCCCCCTCATCGGGACACCGACCCCCAGGCCCACTGCAAGCACGGAGATCCCAGATCAGCAACTCCAGCCCAGCCCCGCTCCAACTCCAGAGTAACACGCTCACCGTAGGGCAGAAGCTGATGGTGTGCAAGGTACGTCTTGTTCTTGGGGTGGCGCAGCTCGGGCTGTGGGCGAACTGCCACTTGTCACCGTAGCGGCCCATCGGGAGCGGATTCCTCTGGTGTTGGAGGGACAGGGAAACACAGCGGCTTTTGAGAATGGTGGGCAATCACTTCCAAAGTTCTGCCCACACGGTCAGTACACCTCTCCTACACCTGTCTCCCGCACTAAGATCATCTTGCAGAGAATGATCCCAGCCTAACCCTCCCTATTCTCTCCTATTCTGCAAGAAAAAACTACATTGAAGACTCAAACTCGCGATCGAGGTGCAAACTCACGACCTTGCGGATATGAGCCGAGCACTACCACTGAGCCAGCCGTTAAAATCTACGCTAAAAATCTTCCATTCCGAAAGCCGAAAAATTCCGAGTTACGAAAAGTGTCTGGTCCCAAGGCTTTCGGAGAAAAGGTTGTGCACCTGTACAATCAAACCCACCCCAGCTCTCTTAGAAAAATGATGCTTTGATTAAAATAAAAAATATGTAGATCAGTAAAAGAACCATTTAAATCCTTTTTATTCTGTGTTGTGCAAATGTTGTTGAAACGTTACGCCTGTTTCAGAACAATGTAATGCCATAATATTCGATACGTTCTGATTTGTTCCACAGCTGCATTTCTGAGGAGACAATCCAATGAAAAATGGTAGAGGCGCCGCCGCCACTACGTTCCAAGGGTGGGGGGTTGATGGATGGTTGCTTTCCCAGAAAACCCCCTCATGCTACTTTCCATAATGTGAACACGCCTCATCTGAACACGAGTCTTTTAATCAACCGTGTTTATTGACTCGTATTCAGATGGGGATGCAGTAAAACTGGCATTGCCTGTGTCTCAAAATCCAGACATTTCTATCACTATAAATGATTAACTTGTTTTAAGAATAGTTTTTGATTGACAAGAGGATATTAATGTAAATTAGTCTTATTATGTTAACACATGCATGTTAGCATTTATTGAAAAGTGGATTTGGGCAGAATTTTATTTTTTTATACTCCAGAAACCTTTTTGTTCGTTCACAGTACTTAAGGATATATTATCCCAGTTTATATTCAGTGGGACTATTTAAAAATATTAGAATTTATTGAAGAGATTTTAAACTTGCATTTTCTCTCTGATTGTAAGATAAGTGCATAGATATGTCATTCTTGGTGCATTCTTAACAGGCAGAAAATTGATAACACCATGATTTAGACATCCTGGCCTCCATGTCTGATTTGCACCAGTGCCAAGTGGCATTACTATCAAGTGGCAGCATTCTATCCAAAATAAATTTAACTGACTGCCCATTTAAAAGTTGTATGTAAATTTCTCCTTTATTCTCTATTAAGTTTGGTGATCATAGTTGCTTCCAGGAGACAATTTATCTGGAATTATGTTATAATTTGGCATTCACACCCTCATTTTAAGAGTGTTCAATGGATAGGATTCAATTAGTTTGCATAAACCAACTATTTCAACACGGTTTGGGAAACGAATTTGGTTATGATCATCATGTTTATGGCTGGACTTCTCCAGTAAATTAGCCAATCAGGCATGGTGGCATTATATTTTAGTTTACAGCTATTGCTCTGAAAAATGTCCGCTGAAATTTTGTTGTAAATAACTGAAGCCACATTAGCAAAGAGTTCATCTTGAAACTAATATTTTTGTAATCAATTTTAGCAAACTGAAAGGAATGCTTTTTTTGTTGCTGATCTTGGGAATGTTATGAAGAAGAACATTCGATGGCAGAACGTGATGACGCATGTGAAACCATTTTACTCTGTCAAGTGTAACAGCAGTCAATCTGTAATTGAAGTTCTGGCAGCTCTTGGAACTGGTTTTGCCTGCGCAAATAAGGTGATTGTTGCTATAGTTTGAATTCACATTATCTTGCTTTTATTTCATAGTTTTGAAATTTTCTTTAAAAATGTAAATTAAATTACAAAATCATGTAAATTACTAATAAATAATAATGTTCTTGTCTGATCATGTATATTTTCTCACACAGAATGAAATAACACTTGTGCAAAGCTTGGGTGTTACATCTGACAATATTATCTACATAAACCCATGCAAGCAGATTTCCCAGATTAAGTATGCAGCCAAAAAGGGAATAAATATCATGAGTTGCGATAACGAGGCTGAACTTCTGAAAATTGCACGTAACCATCCCAGTGCCAAGTAAGTGTGTAAAGCTAACCAAAACCAAAATATTCAGTAGCACATTCTTTAGCATAAATGAGAATATTATTTTTCCTTCATATACTTGTAGCATTAACTGTTCAAAAACTTGACAAGTTAGCAATTAAACTGCCAGATTTAAAAATAAAAATTGTTAATATATTCTTTCAAATATTTCTGTGGCTTTGAATACAGACACAAATGAACTCCCTTTTGTTTAGGAGCTGTGCCACCTGAAGTCACCTTTATCTTGCCTCCCAAACTATTATATACAGTAAAGTATTTAAGGTTATCAAATAATGCTTTACATATCCAAGACGTTCAACATTCACTAAGCTTGAACATTTTTTGTAGATATTTTCTAGATTTTTGTGAACATTCTATATATGAACATTGAGTTTTCACATTAAATAAATGCTTAAACTTTGCCTTTTCGGCGGGCTGTTTTTGAATTGGATCATTTCAGGTTTTTATAGAGTACCGTGGACCTTTCTATTATTGGTAAAAGACATGAAATCCAGGCTAAAGTGTTATTTTTTAAACCCTAATCACGTTGATATATGATACGATAAATCATCCCTGGAGGGAAATTGGAACGGAGATAAATTTCAGTGGGAGATTGAAACTGCTCCAGCTATAAATGATTGTCATATATTTAAACAAGTTCCTTGGTTTGAAATATTTAAACCTTGTACAAATATTGGCTGTTAATTTTCATAAAATAAAGCTAAAACAATGGTCCATGCAAAGTCTTGAATTAGATATAAATTAACTTGTTGGATACTATACCACCCAAAATATTGCCTTAACTTGCTGCAGGGCAGTTACCAATTTTACATATTGGTGGTTACAAGAAGTAAAAATCATGTCAGGTGGCATAATACAGGAAACATGACTAACCCTGTATAGTACTTGCTGAACTCCAGTCTCTGGTGCCAGAGATGTCAGCAGCTTTTTGAATATGAAACAAGTGGAGCAGAAGACATATTTTCCAAAACTAGCTTCATTTGATAATGTTCATCCCCATGAAAATGAAGTAAAAGTTAAATATATTCCCTAGAAAGAAATTGATTGTAAAGTTGATGCTCGGCCTACATTAAAATGCCTGTACTGTACAGATGTGCCAGTTTCATTGCATGTCTTTGACGCTTCTGTATAACTGTAGCCTGTTTGTAGCTGATTTGCTACAATACTAGAATTGAATAGTGGGTTGCTCCATAATACTGCATCTACTAAAATGCATTTTGGTGGATTGAAAAGGTTTATAATATTGAAAGGATCTGCCAAATTTTGACTATAACATGCAAAGCATAAACCAAATGACAAAAAGGGCTAGAAAGAGTATTTTTCCTAAGCTTGTGCTGAGATGAAATTCCACAGACAAGATACTGGAGGACAGGTATCTTCAAAGTTGGCATTCATTCCTCATGTCAAACCCACACCTTAGCATTGGTGGAACATTACAGATTTCAGTCTGACTGGCACTACGTTCTAGCCTTCTGTCAGGAATATTGGCAACTAATAGGAATGGACTACTTCCCCACATGCCCAAACTTTGAGATACAAATGGTTCATTATATTGCCATCTTAGTCGAGTAGCTGAGAATAATTGTAATATTAGGTGCGATTATGTGGATAGATAGATCAATAATGTAACTAACAAGTGTTTGATTTGGTAATTAGATAAAATAGTATACTGAGCAAAGATTTTGCTGTTTGATGTTGGAATTAAACTTGATTGGCTTATTGTTCTTAAATTCTTTTGTTACAGTGTCCAGTCAACTCTTTTGATGAAACAATTGAGTCTTGGTTTACTACATTTTTTTTCTCCTCCATGTCCTTTTACGTGTAGCAACACATCTAGGCCCTAATCATCAGTTTTCTCTCCTGCGCAGGATTTGTTTTTATTTAGGTTCAGATTCAGACCTTGAAAGTGGAAGCTTCTGCCAACATAATCTTCATACTTCTGACAGTCTTCAAGCTACACATATGATGATGTAAACCAACTGTGCCCCAATCATCTTCCTCTTCTCTTAGGCTCTTGGTAGACATTGCAACTGCTGATTCAAATGAAGAAAATGTGATTGGTATGAAGTTTGGAGCTACGTTGAAGAACTGCAGGCAGCTTTTGGAATCTGCCAAAGAACTAGGGATTCAGGTGATTGGTGTAAGGTGAGTGTGTTTTTAAATTTCCATTGTATCCAATCCTGAGACGTCATGAAACTAAACCATGTGCTATGTTATCATTGAAAATCAAATATTCAAGTTTAGAAACATAGAAAATAGGTGCAGGAGGAGGCTCTTCTGCCATTCGAGCCAGCATTGTGATCATGGCTGATCATCCCCTATCAATAACCCATGCCTGCCTTCTCCCCATATCCCTTGACTTCACTAGCCCCTAGAGCTCTATCTAACTCTCTCTTAAATCCATTCAGTGACTTGACCTCCACTGCCCTCTATGGCAGGGAATTCCATAAATTCACAACTCTCTTGGTGAAAAAGTTTTTTCTCACCTCAGTCTTAAATGACCTCCCCTTTATTCTTAGACTGTGGCCCCTGGTTCTGGACTCACCCAACATTGGGAACATTTTTCCTGCATCTAGCTTGTCCAGTCCTTTTATAATTTTATATGTTTCTATAAGATACCCCCTCATTCTTCTAAACTCCAGTGAATACAAGCCTAGTCTTTTCAATCTTTCCTCATATGACAGTCCCGCCATCCCAGGGATCAATCTCGTGAACCTACGCTGCACTGCCTCAATCACAAGGATGACCTTCCTCAAATTTGGAGACCAAAACTGTACACAATACTCCAGATGTGGTCTCACCAGAGCCCTATACAACTGCAGAAGAACCTCTTTGCTCATATACTGAAATCCTCTTGTTATGAAGGCCAACATTCCATTAGCTTTCTTCACTGCCTGCTGTACCTGTAAGCCAACTTTCAGTGACCAGTGCACAAGGACGCCCAGGTCTCGCTGCACCTCCCCCTTACCTAACCTAACCCCATTGAGATAATAATCTGCCCCCTTGTTTTTGCCGCCAAAGTGGATAACCTCACACTTATCTATATTATACTGCATCTGCTCACTCACTCAACCTGTCCAGGTCACCCTGCAACCTCCTAACATCCTCTTCACAGTTCACACTGCCACCCAGCTTTGTGTCATCCGCAAACTTGCTCGTGTTGTTCCTAAATCCCTCTTCCAAATCATTAATATACATGGTAAACAGTTGCGGCCCCAACACCAAGCCTTGTGGCACTCCGCTCGCCACTGCCTGCCATTCTGAAAAGGACCTGTTCACTCTTTGCTTCCTGTCTGCCAACCAATTTTCTATCCATGTCAACACCCTACCCCCAATATCATGTGCTCTAATTTTAGTCACCAGTCTCCCGTGCGGGACCTTATCAAAGGCTTTCTAAAAGTCTAGATATACTACATCCACTGGCACCCCGTCATCCATTGTACTTGTCACATCCTCAAAAAATTCCAGAAGATTAGTCAAGCATGATTTCCCTTTCATAAATCCATGTTGACTTGGACTAATCCTTTTACTGCTATCCAAATGCCCCATTATTACCTCTTTAATAATTGACTCCAGCATCTTTCCCACCACCGAAGTCAGGCTAACTGGTCTAATTCCCTGTTTTCTCTCTCGCTCCTTTCTTGAAAAGTGGGATAACATTAGCTATCCTCTAATGCACAGGAACTGATCCTGAATCTATTGAACATTGGAAAATGATCACCAATGCGTCCACTATTTCTTGAGCCACCTCCCTGAGGACCCTGGGATGCAGACCATCATGTCCAGGGGATTTATCATTCTTCAGTCCCATTAGCTTACCCAATACTATTTCTCGCCTAATGAAAATTTCTTTCAGTTCCTCTACCTCCTTAGATCCTCTGTCCTCCAGTACATATGGGAGATTGTTTGTGTCTTCCTTAGTGAAGACAGATCCGAAGTACCTATTCAACTCTTCTGCCTTTTCTTTGTTGCCCATAATAATTTCACCCGTGTCTACCTTCAAGGGACCCACATTTGATTTTGCTACTCTTTTTCCCTTTAACATATCTAAAGAAGCTTTTACTGTCATTCTTTATATTCCTGGCCAGCTTCCCTTAGTACTTCATCTTTTCAGCCCGTATTGCCCGTTTTGTTTCCTTCAGTTATCCTATGAAAGTTTCCCAATCCTCTAGCTTCCGGCTACTCTTTGCTGTGTTACACATCTTTTCTTTTAGTTTTATTCTATCCCTAACTTCTCTTGTCAGCCACGGTTGCCTCCTACTCCCCTTAGAATCTTTCTTCCTTTTTGGAATGAAATGATCCTGCATCTTCCAGATTATGCCCAGAAATTCCTGCCATTGCTGTTCCACCGTCATTCCTGCTTGGATCCCTTTCCAGTCTACCTTGGCCAGCTCCCCTCTCATGCCTTCATAGTCCCCTTTGTTCAACTGCATCACTGACATTTCTGATTTAACCTTCTTCTCAAATTGCAGATTAAAACTAATCATGTTATGACCACTACCTCCAAGCGGTTCCTTTACCTCCAAGCAATTCCTTTACCTCGAGTTCTCTTATCATATCTGGTTCATTGGACACTAAATCCAGAATTGCCAGCACCGAACCTCGAGGTACACCATTAGTCACAGGCCTCCAGTCCGAGAAGCAACCTTCCGCCATCACCATCTGCTTCCTTCCATGGAGACAATTTGCTATCCATTCAGCTATCTCTCCTTGGATCCCATGCAACCTATCTTCCAGAGCAGCCTACCATGCGGAACCTTGTCGAATGCCTTACTGAAATCCATGTACACAACATCTACAGCTTGGCCCTCATCGACCTTTTTGGTCACATCTTCAAAAAAAATCTATCAGATTTGTGAGACACGACCTCCTGTGTACAAAATCATGATGACTAGCCCTCATCAGCCCTTGCCCATCCAAAATGCCTGTATAACCTATCCCTCGGAATCCTCTCTAGAAACTTTTCAACTACAGATGTTAGGTTCACCGGCCTATAGCTCCCAGCATTTTCCCTGCAGCCCTTCGTGAAAAGAGACACAACATTTGCCACCCTCCGGTATTTAAGGACGACTCGTAAATTTCGACCAGGGATCCCGCAATTTCCTATCTAGTTTCCCGCAATGTCCTCGGATATATCCGATCAGGCCCTGGAGATTTATCTACCTTCATACACGATAGTACCTTCAGTACTTCTTCGACAGTAACACTGACTGCTTTCAAGACACTTCTATTGACTGCCCCAAGTTCCTCCGTCCTACTGTCTTCTCGATAAATACAGAGGAGAAATACTCATTGAGGACCTAGCCCATCTTGGATGGCTCCACACAGAGGTGACCGATTTGTTTCCTGAGAGGTCCCACTCTCTCTAGTTACCCTTTTTTTCCTCTATCATATATTATATCATATATCTATTAAAACTATGCGTGTGTGTTATTTTGCATGTTAAACGTATCTTCTCGAAAACCAGACGCAAAAACGCAGAAATTTTTACAATTTCGGTAGGGATTTAACTTATGTTCAGAAATCCACTTCTAGGTCAATTATTTCCCCAGATTTTGAATAAAATTGATCACAAAACTCAATTTTTAAAATATAAACGGCACTCACCAGCTGCTGACGTCACAATGCCCACATGCCGACCAATCCAGGCCCACCTGCGTCCTGGGCCCCCCCCCCCCCCCCCCCCCGGCCGCTGTGCATTAAAGGCGCAGAGAGATCGAGAAAGTTCTGCAGAACAAACATTCTACAGCTCCGTTCCGCTATAGCTTCTTTGTTCTACAGATCTCGGGGCAATGACTCCTCACGCGCTGAATCTACTCCTCACAAGTTCTCCTCATACAGCTCCGTTCAGCTATAGGATCATGCGCTGAATTTTCTCACCACTGTTGGCGCAGCTCGTGAAGCCCTGAGCGCTCATTCCAGCTGTGGGTTTCCAGAGTCAGAAGCCGCTTCTCTCTCTCCCCATTTGGCAGCCCGGCTCCTCTTCTTCCCCCCCCCCCCCCACTACTCTTCTCATAGAAATTAGGTGTAGGAGTAGGCCATTCGGCCCTTCGAGCCTGCACCGCCATTCAATATGATCATGGCTGATCAACCAACTCAGTATCCTGTACCTGCCTTCTCTCCATACCCCCTGATCCCTTTAGCCACAAGGGCCACATCTAACTCCCTCTTAAATATAGCCAATGAACTGGCCTCAACTACCTTCTGTGGCAGAGAATTCCAGAGATTCACCAATCTCTGTGTGAAAAATGTTTTTCTCATCTCGGTCCGAAAAGATTTCCCCCTTATCCTTAAACTGTGACCCCTTGTTCTGGACTTCCCCAACATCGGGAACAAACTTCCTGCATCTAGCCTGTCCAACCCCTTAAGAATTTTGTAAGTTTCTATAAGATTCCCCCTCAGTCTTCTAAATTCTAGCGAGTACAAGCCGAGTCTATCCAGTCTTTCTTCATATGAAAGTCCTGACATCCCAGGAATCAGTCTGGTGAGCCTTCTCTGTACTCCCTCTATGACAAGAATGCCTTTTCTCAGATTAGGAGACCAAAACTGTATGCAATACTCCAGGTGTGGTCTCACCAAGACCCTGTACAACTGCAGTAGAACCTCCCTGCTCCTATACTCAAATCCTTTTGCTATGAATGCTAACATACCATTCGCTTTCTTCACTGCCTGCTGCACCTGCATGCCTACTTTCAATGACTGGTGTTCCATGACACCCAGGTCTCGTTGCATCTCCCCTTTTCCTAATCTGCCACCATTCAGATAATAGTCTACTTTCCTGTTTTTGCCACCAAAGTGGATAACCTCACATTTATCAACATTATACTGCATCTGCCATGCATTTGCCCACTCACCCAACCTATCCAAGTCACCTTGCAGCCCCCTAGCATCCTCCTCACAGCTAACACTGCCCCCCAGCTTCGTGTCATCCGCAAACTTGGAGATGTTGCATTCAATTCCCTCGTCCAAATCATTAATATATATTGTAAATAGCTGGGGTCCCAGCACTGAGCCTTGCGATACCCCACTAGTCACTGCCTGCCATTGTGAAAAGGACCCGTTTACTCCTACTCTTTGCTTCCTGTCTGCCAGCCAGTTCTCTATCCACATCAATACTGAACCCCCAATACCGTGTGCTTTAAGTTTGTATACTAATCTCTTATGTGGGACCTTGTCGAAAGCCTTTTGAAAGTCCAGATATAACACATCCACTGGTTCTCCCTTATCCACTCCACTAGTTACATCCTCGAAAAATTCTATAAGATTCGTCAGACATGATTTACCTTCCATAAATCCATGCTGACTTTGCCCTATGATTTCACCACTTTCCAAATGTGCTGCTATCACATCTTTAATAACGGACTCTATAACAGTTTCCCCACTACCGATGTTAGACTAACTGGTCTGTAATTCCCCGTTTTCTCTCTCCCTCTCTTTAGAAAGTGGGGTTACATTAGCTACCCTCTAATCCTCAGGAACTACTCCAGAATCTAAAGAGTTTTGAAAAATTATCACTAATGCATCCACTATTTCTGCGGCCACTTCCTTAAGTACTCTGGGATGCAGCCTATCTGCCCCTGGGGATTTATCGGCCTTTAATCCATTCAATTTACCTAACACCACTTCCCGGCTAACCTGGATTTCACTCAGTTCCTCCATCTCATTTGACCCCCGGTCCCCTGCTATTTCCGGCAGATTATTTATGTCTTCCTTAGAGAAGACAGAACCAAAGTAGTTATTCAATTGGTCTGCCATGTCTTTGTTCCCCATGATCAATTCACCTGTTTCTGACTGCAAGGGACCTACATTTCACCTCCTCCCCTATCCTTCCTCCCTCTCTCCCCTCTCCTCTCTACCAAAGATCCTATACACGATCGTCTGCCCCCCGGCCTGGCTTTGTCACGCTGGTGGAAGCCACGATCGACTGGTCCCCCTGAGCTGCTTTTCACCGCCCTCAGATTGCTCCGAGCCTCACGCTCGGGCTGCTGCCCCTTTCCTCCCTCTCTCTCTCTCTCTCTCTCCCCCCCCTCTCTCTTCCTCCCCTCCCTCTCTCTCACCCTTCCTCTCCCCTAAACCCCCTTCCCCCTCCACCGCTCCCCTCCACCCCCTTTCCTACCACCTCTCCCCTTCCCACTCCTTCCCCCCCCATCTCAGCCCCCCTCTCTCTCTTCCCCTCCTCCGATCTCTCTCTCATATCTTCACCCACTCTCCCTCTCCTCCTCCCCTCCACCCCCCCTCTCCCTCTGTCCTGCCCTTCTGTTTCTGCCTCGCTCTGGCTCTCCCTATTCTCTCTCTGCCCTCACTCTCTACCCCCCCCCCCCCCCCCCCCCCTCTCTAGACGCGCCTGCGAGTTGGGGGCTATGCGTCAGTGAATAGGGCGGTTATGGGGTAAACGGAGCAAATTAATAATATTATTAATATCAAGGGGGTAGTTAGTGTGTGTGATGCCGCCCCCCCCCCTCCCTATTCTCTCTCTGCCCACACAAACACGCGTTGGGGGAACAGACCCAACGGGTCTGCACTTGGTCTAGTATAATTTAAAACTGTGTGTGTGTGTCATTTCGCTTGTGAAACGCATCTCCTCGAAAACCAGACGCCGAAAAGGGGCATTTTTACATATTTCAGTAGATATTTTCCTTGTGATTTTAGAAATCCACTCCTCTGTAAATTTGGACAATTATTTCCCAGACTTTTTTAATTAAAATTGTTGACCAATCTGACCTTTTTTAAATCTTACCGCTGCCCAGGTGCTGATGTCACAATAACGGGGAACTTTTTACATATTTCAGTAGATATTTACCTTATGATTTTAGAAATGCACTCCTCTGTAAATTTGGTCATTTATTTCCCGAGATATTTACTAAAATTCATCACCAAACTGACGTTCTTTTTAAAAATAGTCTCTGGCCAGCTGCTGATGTCCCAATGCCTTTGCTGCTCGCGACCAGCTGCGCAGATTTTCAATGCGCAGCCAGTTACGCTCCCCGCTCCCTTCCTTCTCTTCCCCCCCCCTCTTTCCCCACGACCACACCCCCCTCCCCCTCCCCCCGCCCCGTTCTTCAAAAGGTGCAGAAAGAACGAGAAAGTTCTGCAGATAGCGAGGTCACAAGCGCTCACGCGCTGAAGAACTTTCTCTCTCCCCGCGGCCGGTGAAGCCACGCCACTCCCCAGCGCGCTCACTCCAGCTGCGGGTTTCCAGTCAGGCCGGTTCTCTCTCCGCTTTTCGCAGCCCACTAACTCGCCCGGCTCCCCTCCACCTCCCCCCCCCCCCCCCCCCCCCTCCTCTTCTCACCCCCTCTCCTCCCTCCCTCTCTCCCCTCTATCTACCCTCACGGGACGACCACCTCTCCGTCTCCCCAGCCCGATCGTCTCACGCTGGTGGGTGGGCTTCCCCTCGCGTAAGCCATGATTGGCCGGTCCCCCGCCTCTTTCCCCATTCCTGTCTCCCCCATTCCTGTCTCCCCCACTCCTCTCTCACCCCCCTCCTCTCTCTCCCCCCTCCTCACTCTCCCTCCTCCTCACTCTCCCTCCTCACTCTCCCCCCTCCTCGCTCTCCCCCCTCCTCGCTCTCCCCCCTCCTCGCTCGCCCCCCTCCTCGCTCGCCTCCCTCCTCGCTCGCCCCCTCCTCGCTCGCCCCCCCTCCACGCTCGCCCCCCCTCCTCGCTCGCCCCCCTCTCCTCGCTCGCCCCCCCTCCTCGCTCGCCCCCCCTCCTCGCTCGCCCCCCCTCCTCGCTCGCCCCCCTCCTCGCTCGCCCCCCTCCTCACTCGCCCCCTCCTCCCCTGTGTGTGTGGAGGGTGGTTCGTGTGTGTGTGACGCTGCAGCCCCCCCACCTCCCCCTGCAACCGCGCGTTGACGGGACAGGACCCAACGGGTCCCCCCTGGTCTAGTGTATTTATAAAATCTTTTGGGATTTTCCTTAATGCTACCCACCAGAGCTATCTCCTGGCCCCTTTTTGCCCCTCTGATCTCCTTTTTCAGTTCCTGAAACTCCTCCAGGGATGCACTTGATCTCAGTTGCCTATACCTGTCCCAATGCATCTTCTTGTTTTTGACCAACCGTTGCAAGTTATTTATCCAGTGCCAAGAGTATGAATGTTCTAAGTGTACAGAGTGGGGAAGGGAATGAATGGATACATTTGTGCAGAGCTATGTTATGCAGTTTTCAATTTGGAAGGTTTTGCTTTTCCTCGAATTGAAACTGCATCATTAGTATAAAAATGTATTATTTCCCCCTTTTCGGTCTGATCATCCTTGCCATTTAAAAAAAAGTTAAAGCATGATTTTGGAAATGAGAGTTCAAAGATAGCAATGTAGCTGAGACTGGGATATACTAAATAATTGTTCTAAGGAGTGGGTGGGGGAAGGGGGGGAGAGGAGGAGGGGCATAGCTCATGTGTTTACTTGGTGCCTGGTACAGAAGTGTCATTGAAAATTGTGGTTTTGATGTGATAAATGGCATTTAAAAACATTCTTGTTTTGGTAACATAGGGTAAAATGATTGTGTTTGGAGAAAGAAAAGTCTTGGCTTAACAATGAGAATATTTTTTTTTTAATTGGTGAACACCTGAAAATACATTCAAATTAAATTTCCTCATGCAGCTTGAGTTATAACATTGCAATAATAGAGATTTGCACATCATCCTTGTTATTCACACTTTAAATAATTGTAGATAGACACTAAATGGGGCAGGCAGCATCTCTGGAGAGAAGGAATGGGTACGTTTCGGGTTGAGGAGTGAAGAAGGGCCTATCTTCAGTATTTTGTTTATCTTCAGTTTAAACCAGCATCTGCAGTTCCTTCCTACACTTTAGATAATTGTATTTGATGTTTTGTACTGGCATGCTGTAAGATGTCAATAATTGTGATTATGGGCCGATGTATGGCGTTGATAGTTGGTAGGAATTCTGTCTAGGATCACCAGTGATCTGGAATATAGCCAGTTTGCAGCGAGCCAAGATCTATAATGTTAATATTCTGCAGATTATGTGCTTAGGATGAAACTTGGACTGAAGCTGAAGGAGTGACCACTGTACGTTATTGCAGTCTTACTGCAAGTGGCATTGGTGATGGATAGCTTCCTTATTTTTGTTATCCACATGGAGTCTAGTATTGGTGTTATTTGTTTTTTTTATTGTAATATGTGCCACAATACCATGACAAACTTAGTTGCTATCCAATCAATTCATACATTAAGTGCAATCAAACAATACACCAGTCAAAATCTAATGGAAAGAGAAAAAGGTCAGTGCAGAATTTTGTGCTATGACATTATAGCATTACAGTTTGGAAGAGAGTGCAGATTAACAAAGTACAAAGGTGGCAATGAGGTAGGTTGGAAAATAGAGACTACTATCTTAATTTACAACCCAGCAGTATGAATATTGATTTCTCCAACTTCAAGTAACCCTTCCTGTCCCCCCTCCTACCCTAATACTCGACGTTTCACTGTCCTCCTGATTAGTTTTACTGTTTGTATGCCTTGTTGTCAACTTCCCCTCAGCCATAATTAAACCATTGTACATTTCCTTTGATCTGTCCTTTCCACACCTTCGTACCCTCCATATCTCTTCTCTCTCCCCTGATTGTGTCTGAAGAAGGGTCTCAAACCGAAACGCCGTCCATTCCTTCTCTCCAGAGATGCTGCCTGTCCCACTGAGTTACTCCAGCATTTTGTGTCTATCTTTGGTGTAAACCAGCATCTGCAGTTCCTTCCTACACATTTTGTCTGAATCTGGCGGTACATGCTTTTAAGCTTTTGTACCTTTTGTCGGATGGGAGAGGGGAGAAGGAGGAATGATTGGTGTAACCTAGATTACTTTCAAGGCTACTTTCCCAAGGCAGTGTAAAGTGTAGATGGAGTCGATTGGGACATGGGGAGACTATTTTGAGCTGCTTCCACAACTGCAATTTCTTATAGTTTTGTTCAGAGCTATTCTCAAACTGAACTGTCATGCATCCCGACATGTGGTACATCTGTGGAAGTTGGAAAGAGTTATAGGAGACATGGCAAAATGCCTTCTTGGCTGTGCCTTCAATGTGGTTGGTCCAGGACAAATTGTGGGTGATATTAAAAAAGTTGAAGCCCTCAACTATCTCTACCAGCACCGTTGATCCTGACTGGGATGAGTAAACCACCTCATATCAGGTCAATAACTAGTTCCTTCGTCTTGTTGACATTGAGGGAGTGGTTGTCTTGATCTCTTACTCAGCTCTTTTTACCTTCTTGTACTACATTGCGTCATTGTTTGAGATCTGGCCCACTACGGTGGTTCATCTGCAAACTTTTAAATGGAGTTAGAGCAGAATTTGGCTGCATAGTCGTATGTGTAGTGGGACTATAGTGAGGAGCTGAGGTCGTATATTTGCGAAACACCTGTATTGAGAATTATCATAAGGATGTTTTCATAATGACCCTTTGTCATTACTGGGAAAGCGTGAAAACAAGTTTTTAGTTGCAGAGGATAGGAGACGAGCGGATAGGACAGTGGTGATATCTGTAAAGAGAGTTCAAGTTAACCAGGGCACTTTAATAATTTAGCGTGTTTAATTTTATTAAAAGTATTATATATATATTTAGGCTAAAAAATATCTAGGTATCTAGATGAGATATCTAGCTTATTCACTGTAATATCTAATTGAAGACAGGCTTGCAAAAATGAGTGAATAATTAGAACAATGTCAGTAAATTCAATCTTTTTTAATTTTCAACAGGTTTTATGTTTCGAGTTCAAACAGCAATATAGAGACTTATCTGCATGCATTAGCTGATGCTCGATGTGTCTTTGATATGGCTGTAAGTATCCTGTTTAATTGTACATTTTGTTGACATAAGCTATCTTGACAATATACAATTTGAAGTATGCTGTTCACAGTGCAGAATTTAAACAGTAGAGGGTGCTGCTCAATAAATGATTGCCATTGCATTACAAAATATGGTCATTGTAAATTGATGCCTTATGGGTCATCTATTTGGCTTTCAACGTATATATATCAATTCAATATATCAAAAATTGAATCCAATTTGATACAAAACATTAAAATATAGTGACCATGGTACATGTGATGTATTATTCCTGCTTCTCTGCTCTGAAGAGTGTGATGTATGATTCCTGCTTCTCTGCTCTGAAGAGTCAGATTGGAACATATTTCCAGGTTATGACCATTGGAACTGCCGAACAATTCAACTTATCCTTGCCTTTAGGTTTAGTTTGTATTGATTTTGTTCAAATTTTTAAGGTAATCCACTGTGATTTTATATTTGTATTTTATATTTTCATATCATTTTCAAGAAAATACAATTTACAAATTAATATTGTTTTAAAGGGAAATTGATTAACTTCCTGATTCCTCATATTTTCTGTTACAGAAAGAGCTTGGTTTTGACATGAATCTGCTGGACATTGGAGGTGGGTTTTCTGGAACAGATGGTGAATTGCAGCTTGAAAAGGTATGGAGGATCTTTGTTTTAACATTCCAAATTTGGGATAAAATGTCCTGCGTGTATAATGTTATATAATAGCAAAAATTTCCTGCATGTATAATGTTATATAATATCAAACCTTGCATGTAAAATGAATTGTAATAATTTCATGATGCGCAAATAATAGCGATAGGTTTGTTCTTAAAGTTTATTTATCAAAGCAAAAGATGAACGCGATCCCCTGCTTCATACGGGATCTGCCAACCATCACCACATTTACAAAACAACTCAAAAAATGGTTACTGGAATATCAAACCTGTATTCATAATCTACCGTAATATAATCATCTGGCAGTCTTTTATTGTTTCTTTTTAACTTTATTGTCTGTTTTGTTATGTTTTTTGTTTGTCTTTTGTTTTGTTTTGATTCTTTTCTTATGGATTGAATGTGTTGTGATGTGTTAACCTGGTTTACCAGAGGGACTACAGATGGAAATTAGCCTATAGCTATAATCTTGCGTATTGCATGCAAATGTTTATAAATATGCACTGTCCTTAATAAAAACATCTTTTAAAAAAAAAGCGTACAAATTAGCCAGAAAAAGCAGCCTACCAGAGGACTGGGAGAAATTCAGCGGCCAGCAGAGGAGGACAAAGGGCTTAATTAGGAAAGGGAAAATAGATTATGAAAGAAAACTGGCAGGAAACATAAAAACTGACTGCAAAAGTTTTTATAGATATGTGAAGAGAAAGAGATTAGTTAAAACAAATGTAGTTCCCTTGCAGTCAGAAACGGGTGAATTGATCATGGGGAACAAGGACACGGTGGACCAATTGAATAACTACTTTGGTTCCGTCTTCACTAAGGAAGACATAAATAATCTGCCGGAAATAGCAGGGGACCGCGGGTCAAATGAGATGGAGGAACTGAGTGAAATCCAGATTAGCCGGGAAGTGGTGTTAGGTAAATTGAATGGATTAAAGGCCGATAAATCCCCAGGGCCAGATTACTTAAGGAAGTAGCATCCCAGAGTACTTAAGGAAGTAGCTCCAGAAATAGTGGATGCATTAGTAATAATTTTTCAAAACTCTTTAGATTCTGGAGTAGTTCCTGAGGATTGGAGGGTAGCTAATGTAACCCCGCTTTTTAAAAAGGGAGGGAGAGAGAAAACAGGGAATTACAGACCAGTTAGTCTAACATCGGTAGTGGGGAAACTGCTAGAGTCAGTTATTAAAGATGGGATAGCAACACATTTGGAAAGTGGTGAAATCATTGGACAAAGTCAACATGGATTTACGAAAGGTAAATCATGTCTGACGAATCTTATAGAATTTTTCGAGGATGTAACTAGTAGAGTGGATAGGGGAGAACCAGTGGATGTGTTATACAGGTGCACAACCTTTTATACGAAAGCCTTGGGACCAGACACTTCTCGGATTTCGGAATTTTTCGGATTTCCGAATGGAAGATTTTTAGCGTAGATTAGGTAGGTAGCGCGGGCGGCTTGAAAAGTCTGGAGCGGCTGCCTCCTTCCCGGAGACCGGGGAATCATTGTAAATCATTGCTTAAATGTTAGTCAGTTTGTTTGGAGGGATTTTATGTGGTGGGGGGGGGGGGTGAAGGGGGAAACTTTAATTCTTAGTCCCCTACCTGGTCGGAGAGGCGGCGAGCGGGCAATGCCTTACCGGGTCGCCGTGCAGTAAGCTCCGGAGCGCTGTGGCCGCCGACTCCCAACATCGCGGAGCTGGGGCTGCGGGCGGCGCCGGTTGTAGCTCCGACCCCGCCAACTCTACCCCTGGCTGCGCGGCGCTCCAAATCCAGCACCGCCCGCGGCCGGACGCCCGCAGCCCCAGCTCCTCGATGTTGGGAGTCGGCGGCCACAGCGCTCCGGAGCTTACTGCACGGTGACCCGGTAAGGCATTGCCCGCTCCCCGCCTCTCCGACCAGGTAGGGGACTAAGAATTAAAGTTTCCCCCTTCACCCCCCCCCCTCACATAAAAGCCCTCCAAACTAACTGACTAACATTTAAGCAATGATTTACAGATGTTTAAGTGTCTCCCCGGAGAAGGCAGCCGCTACAGTAGTACAGACCTGGGTTGACCGTGGGTCGTTTCGGGTCAAGTTTGGCGCCAAACGCGAGCTTTGGTGTGCAGACGACATCCTGGAAAAAATGTCCGGTTTTCGGGGCTTTTCGGTTTCCGGAACTCCGGATAAAAGGTTGTGCACCTGTATCTGGACTTTCAGAAGGCTTTCGACAAGGTCCCACGTAAGAGATTAGTATACAAACTTAAAACACACGGTATTGGGGGTTCAGTATTGATGTGGATAGAGAACTGGTTGGCAAACAGGAAGCAAAGAGTAGGAGTAAACGGGTCCTTTTCAGGATGGCAGGCAGTGAGGAAGGACATTATTGCCATAGAGGGAGTGCAGAAAAGGTTCACCAGACTGATTCCTGGGATGTCAGGACTTTCATATGAAGAAAGACTGGATAGACTCGGCTTGTACTCGCTAGAATTTAGGTGATTGAGGGGGGATTTTATAGAAACTTACAAAATTCTTAAGGGGTTGGACAGGCTAGATGCAGGAAGATTGTTCCCGATGTTGGGGAAGTCCAGGACAAGGGGTCACAGCTTAAGGATAGAGGGGAAATCCTTTAGGACCGAGATGAGAAAAACATTTTTCACACAGAGAGTGGTGAATCTCTGGAACTCTCTGCCACAGAGCGTAGTTGAGTTCATTGGCTATATTTAAGAGGGAGTTAGATGTGGCCCTTGTGGCTAAAGGGATCAGGGGGTATGGAGAGAAGGTACGGGATACTGAGTTGGATGATCATATCGAAGGGCCGAATGGCCTACTCCTGCACCTATTTTCTATGTTTCTATGTAATGACTATTTTTAGAGCATTATTAAACAAGCCTACGTATTAATATAATTTGCAAGTGATTGTGTTTTCATTATTTATTTTTCTCCATTGATAGTTTTTTGATGCCATTACTCCACTCCTTGAGATTTACTTTCCCTCCGAAAATGGTATTAAAATTATTGCTGAACCCGGTAGCTACTATGTGAATTCGGCATTCACTCTAGCAGTTAACATAGTAGCCAAGAAGACCCTTGCAAGAGATTCACAGGATGAGTCGGAAGGTAATCACAAGTATTTCCACTGGCTGTCATTGTTAGTTGAACAATATGCAATTTGCTCCATTTATTAATTCAAACGATAATTATACAACATATTCTGAAGTTGTCTGTAATGCTATCCCAGTGGTTGACACCAGTGTCTAATAATTAGTTTATTTTATATATGTTTTTGGTTTGATATGTTAGAAAAAGCTAAGCACCCAACCTTGTTTAACATAAAATATAGATTGAATGCAGCATTAGGTTTTGAGTAGAATTCAATTTTTCATCAAAAGTGTACATTTATTATCAACCTAAATGTATACTCTTGTCTTCAATAATTCACTCCCAGTTACACCACTGCCTGTATTTTCAGTCCGTTGAAGGTTCTCAAAAAGAGGATTCGCATTTTTAAATGCAGATTTTTGACACTCAAGGGAGCACATTGAACCCATTTTAAAAACTTCAAAAGATTTAAGGAGGCCAATCACCTAATTTAACCCCAGTTTCTTAATTCTACGATTAAGACTACAATTTCTTAAATGCCTTTACTGATCTCAAATGATTTATGCCCCATTCACCGCCAAAAAGATAGTCCCTGGCATTCATCAGTCTGAAAGAAGTCCTTCCTGGCCTCATCCTGTTTTTTCCCCCTCTCTCATTGTGTATTTGTGGTTTTTGAAGTAAGGCTCAGAGTTAACACTTTTTGAATTCACGCACTATTTGTGTTTTCTGTAACAATTCTTCTTAATACTCTTTAAGTCCTGAAAACATTTTCTAAACTTTCCTTTTAAACCTTATCCTTTGTAAAGTTACAAACTATTCGACAGTCATCCTGTCAATCTGGATTGAATTTGACTTCTTTGGAAAGATAGTGTTCAAATCTATTGACCTACAGTCTTCAGTGACGGTTTTATTATACTAAACATGAATTAATAAAATTGACTGCAGAATATTAATCATAATTTCTTCATCCCTTAGTTTCGTCCATGAATGATGAACCATTCTTCATGTATTACATCAGTGATGGTGTTTATGGCTCTTTTGTTAACAATCTGTACGGAACTGTGAATGCTATTCCAATTCTTCACAAGGTGGGTTAATGATTTTATGATGAAAATCAGTTTAAAAAAAAAATATTTTGTAAAATACAGTGAAACATTTACATTAAATATAAACATAAGTATAAAATATAAGTACGGGTAGCTATAATATAAATTGTGAACTTGAAGCAGGTTGATATAATGAGAGTACTGGCAGCCTCGGAATGCAAGACCTCTATGAAGTAAAAATACTGGAAGGCTGCTATTCATTTAGTACACTCATTTAGCACACATACAAGATTATTTTTGCAGATACTCTTGGTTTAAGTTATGTCAAGCATGCTTTCTGGATAAATATGGGATAATTCATTGTAGCTGAAAAATCATTCTGATATACCCTTTTCTCTAATAGAAACCTATTTCAGGAGAGCCAGTATTTGCCAGTAGCCTGTGGGGACCATCCTGTGATGGGCTTGATCAGGTTGTGGAGCATTGTCTTCTACCAGAATTAAGTGTCGGTGATTGGGTCATCTTTGAAAACATGGGAGCATACACATTAAAGCAGTCTACTTTTAATGAGTTCCAGAAGTTGCCCATTTACTGTGTGATGTCAACAAGCGATTGGTGAGTAACTCAAAATAGACTTGTTAAATTATCATAAAGATAAGCCACAGCATTAATAACTAATCACCATGCTGAAATTCAGCAGATAAGTGTACTTTTTTTTTTAACATGTTCATCTTTGATGGATTTTCTCTTGTCTCAGGTGTTGGATGCAGGAAGTTGGTTTAACCTTGGAAACATCTGTGAAGAACTCGTGTGTGCCTTCTTGTTTTCAGTTCAGCCGGGAAGGTGGTTTTCCAGCTACTAGTTTGTCTGGCATCAGTGTTTAAGTTATGGAATTGCAGTTCTGTTCAGTCGCATGTCTGGTTGACATTCCAACATGGAAGGAAACCAGTGGAACAAGCCTGCTTTCTTAATTTTTGTTAAAATTTTAACTTGAACACTTGAAATAGTTAATCGGGACCAGGCAGAAATTGGCTAGAATAACTACAAGTGGTCATGTGGAAAAAATTAACATTTTAACCATCTGAAATGAAGCCTGTGAGTTGATGTAACTTTTTACTTTCTCCCCCCCTCCCTCTCCCTCCCCCCCACAAACCAACAATAAAATATGCAACAAAATGGATGACTTGGAAGAGGTGGAAACCTTTCACAGGGTTCCCTGCTTAAACAGTTTACATATTCACATTTTTTATACAGATATTCTTGTTATAGATGTCTTGAGGTTTTCATTTACCCATTTAACAGAATAACCTGAAAGATTTGATGTGTAAAATGTTTAGGATGTGTATAATATGTGCTTCATTCTGTAGTTTAATAAATGTAAAATTGCAGCAAACTTTATATGATCTATTGTCCCTGTTATTGATTTCCAATAAAATTATATAGCTTCATTTTGGCTCTTTGTTAATTGAGCAAAATATACCAAGACTTGTTAAAGAACAAAAATCTGCAAATCTACTGCTCATTTTAAATTATTGCCGTACAAAACATTATCTGAAAGGCCATGCTAACTGAAAACTTAAGGTCCTCTTATGATTATTCTTGTTGATTGAATTGGATAAATGTAAAACAACTACAAAAATCAGATAAGAATCCAAGCTGGCCTACATGTTCTGCTCATGGTATTTTTAAACGCGTACACTTGCATTGATAAAACATCTTTTTTTATATAAAGACATCTTGGTGTTTACCTTTGTAGACAGTAGGCTTGACATCTTACTGCTTTATCTGAAATTTTTAGTGCTGTATTTAAAAGCTGTAATTGCAGAGCTATTTTTCTGGGTGTTTTTTGTTACCCACATTCACGACTATTGAGTTGACTGCATATGAAATATTAATCCTATCCAAACTAAAAAATCCAAGCTTTGGTGTACTAGGCCAGTGCCGGAAGGAACTGCAGATGCTGGTTTAAATCGAAGATAGACAAAAAGCTGGAGTAACAAGGTTCAACATGGTAGGTTGCGCTGGAAGATTAGATTGCATGGGATCCAAGGAGAGATAGTTGGATGGGTAGCAAATTGGCTCCATGGAAGGAAGCAGAGGTTATTCAAGAGAAGCAAAGTGTGATTTTGAAGTAGTTCTTGTGCGACGTATTGAACATTGATCGACGAGTCATTTGAAGAAGACAATCAGCTCTTCCATGCATTTAAGCCTTGTTTTCCTTACTTTTCTATCATTGTAAACGATTAGGCAATACTACAGCTGCTCCTCGACCTACGATGGGTTTAAATCCCTTTAGGCTTCTTTGTGAGATTTCTTCCAATTTAAGAAGTGGTGGGATGTATTTTTCACAGAAATATATACCTCTATTTGACCTTCGAACACAACATGTTTTTCGATGTTTGATCAAGGAAAGCTCTGCAACTGTTCATGTATAGGGAATCATGAAGTGTGAGTAATTACTATAATTAAAGAACAATAGACATGTTAAACAAGGTTTTGAATACATTTGCTAATAGGATACCTCTGAAAACAAATGTGCTGCACCAAGTTTGGATAAATGGCTCAACATATTTAACAGGAATATTATATACAATTTAAACTATGTTTAAAAAGAGTAGATTGAAGGAGTACCGCGCTTAAGGTCTTGACTGTAATACATACCTGCAAAAGATGTGAAGAAAATCAGGGATGCATAAAAGGCAACATTTGAAGAAATGTTCTGGAATTTTTTGAAGATGTAACTAGGAAAATGGACAAGGGAGAGCCAGTGGATGTAGTGTACCTGGACTTTCAGAAAGCATTTGATAAGGTCCCACATAGATTAATGGGAAAAATTAGGGCACATGGTATTGGGGGTAGAGTGCTGACATGGATAGAGAAGTGGTTGGCAGAAAGGAAACAAAGAGTAGGGATTAACGGGTCCCTTTCAGAATGGCAGGCATTGACTAGTGGGGTACTGCAAGGCTCGGTGCTGGGACCACAGCTATTTACAATATACATCAATGATTTGGATGAAGGGATTCAAAGTAACATTAGCAAATTTGCAGATGACACAAAGCTGGGTGGCAGTGTGAACTGTGAGGAGGATGCTATGAGAATGCAGGGTGACTTGGAGGTTGGGGGAGTGGGCAGATGCATGGCAGATGAAGTTTAATGCGGATAAATGTGAGGTTATCCACTTTGGTAGCAAAAACAGGAAGGCAGATTACTATCTAAATGGCGTCAAGTTGGGAAAAGTGGAAGTACAGCGGGATCTGGGGTACCTTGTACATCAGTCTATGAAAGTAAACATGCAGGTACAGCAGGCAATGAAGAAAGTGAATGGCATGTTGGCCTTTATAACAAGAGGAATCGAATATAGGAGCAAAGAGGTCCTTCTGCAGTTGTACAGAGCCCTAGTGAAACCACACCTGGAGTATTGTGTGCAGTTTTGGTCCCCTAATTTGAGGAAGGACATTCTTGCTATTGAGAGAGTGCAGCGTAGGTTTACAAGGTTAATACCCGGTATGGCGGGACTGTCATATGCTGAGAGAATGGAGCAGCTGGGTTTGTATACTCTGGAGTTTAGAAGGATGTGAGGGGATCTCATTGAAACATATAAGATTGTTACGGGTTTGGACACGCTAGAGGCAGGAAACATGTTCCCGATGTTGGGGAGTCCAGAACCAGGGGCCACAGTTAAAGAATAAGGAGTAAGCCATTTAGAACGGAGACGAAGAAACACTTTTTCTCACAGAGAGTGGTGAGTCTGGAATTCTCTGCCTCAGAGGACGGTGGAGGCAGGTTCTCTGGATGCTTTCAAGAGAGAGCTAGATAGGGCTCTTAAAAATAGCCGAGTAGGGATATGAGGAGAAGGCAGGAACGGGATACTGATTGGGGATGATCAGCCATGATCATATTGAATGGCGGTGCTGGCTCGAAGGGCCGAATGGCCTACTCCTGCACCTATTGTCTATTATCTAAATACAACCAGTTCAAGTTCAAGTTACATTTATTGTCACATGCACCAATTGGTACAGTGAAATTTGGGTTACCATACAGCCATACGAATAAAAAAGAACACAACACACGATTGACTTTAACATAAACATTCCCACACAGCGGAATCATAGTTTCCCACTGTGAGGGAAGGCACCAATGTTCAGTCATCCTCTTTGTTGTTCACCCGTCATCGGGGCCTCCCGAGCCCTCCGCAGTCACTGCTACGGGCGGCCCGATGTTCGGGCCCTCTCGCCGGGATGATGGAACTCCGATGTCTGAACGGAAGAACATTCTCAGCGGCTTGGACTTCCGAATCGGCCACTTCTTACCGGAGACTGCGGCTCCTGAAGTCCACAGGCCGAGCTTGGCGGAGATTCACACTGGCGGCCCTCGGCAAAGGGATCCCAGGACTCCGCAATGTTGAAGTCGGCACCGCCCGCGGCTACAAGCCCCGCAAACCACAGCTCCACGATGTTGAAGCAGCAGGCCCAGCACTCCGGAGCGTCAAACGCTGATCCCAGGTAAGGCATCGCCCGCTCCTCGATGGTAAATCAGTGCTGCGCCGCTGCTGAAGCTCTGATCAGTCTCCGGCATGAAAGGCCAGCCCATCCAGTAGGTAGGTCGGGGGGGGGGGGGGGGGGATGCACATTGATGTTTAGAATTGAGTCAAATTATGAATTTTAAATTCTGTCAAAGATAGGCACAAAATGCTGGAGTAACTGGGTCAGGCAGAGAATAGAAAGGTGAGGTGATCACCTATCTGTTTTCTCCAGAGATGCTGCTGAGTTACTCCAGCATTTTGTCTTATCTTTGGTAGCGACAGGGCCTGGACTGCTTGAGAGCCCATTGTGATTGGTGCACTGTGAGAGGCATTGTGACATCATCACTGGATGCTCCCTGAGAAAACGCTTTAGGCTTTTTTGGAACTTTAAATCATGAATAACTTCGGAAATATGGGTCAGAATGCGACGGGAAGATGTTTATCGCTTTGACGGGAAAAATGTGAGTAGAATATGTGAAAATGAGAAGGCTGTGGCCTAGCGTTTGGAAGAAGATAGGAAAAAGCAGAGTAGAGTGTCATTGCCGGCACAACAAAGAGTTTTAATAATATATAGATTGTAAATTCTTGCTGTAGAAACAGTACAACAGCAGAGGTAGAGGGATAATATTTCCTTTGTGTTGAATGATAGCTGCTTTTTCATATGTTTGCAGCAAACTATTCATTATCTGCCTTACAGGTGATGATAAAGTCTTTGGGGAGTCATTCTGCACAGAATGTCCAGCCTCTTATTTCATTTGCATGCCTGAACAAGTTACATTTCTTGAGAATGATGACCACTGAAGGATGTGCTACAGGATTTGGGGAAGATATTTCTTTAAAACCAAGACATCTGACCCTTCAGACTCCAGTGTGCCTCTCCCCAGGGTGACTAGCAGAGGTTAGATCAGCCTTCTTGAGGGTAAACCTGTGAAGAGCAACTGGCCCAGAAGCAACAAAAGCTTTTCATTGTACCTCGGTACAGGTGACAATAAACTAAAGTGATTTATAACTGAATTCCATCTGAGTGACTCCAGGGCCCTGTGAACCTTCTTTGTTCCTGTACTTAAATGTTTTTGCCTTGAAGGCCAACATAAAATTTGCATTCCCAAATGATTGGTATACCTGAAAACTTGCTTTCAGCGATTGGTGTGCAAGAACACCCTGGTCTTGCTGCACCTTTCCTTTTTTGCAATCTATCACTATTTAAGTAATAATTTGTCTTTCTGTTTTTAGAAACAAAGTGGGAAACTTCACAAAATATTCATGTTAAACTGCATCAGCCAGTGCATATTCCCACTCATCCAACTTGTTCAAATCACATTGTAATCTCTTTGCATCCTTCTCACAGCTCCCCATCCTCAGCATCAAATTTGTGTTGACTGCAAACTTACAAATATTTAGATCCCTCACATAATCATTCATATATACTATGAATAACTGGTCCAACCTGCTCCAAAGTCTTTGGAAGATCACCATCAATTGTCGACTATTTCCAGAGTCACTTTCTTTAGTACTTTGGGATATAGATTATCAGACTCGGGATTTGTCTGCCTTTAGCTGCATTAATTTCCCCAAAACTCTTTCTTTACAATTGCAACTTCCTCCAGTTCCTTCCTCTCTCTGGACTCTTGGTCTCCAAACATACCTTGGAGATTAGGTGTTCAGGAAGGAACTGCAGATGCTGGAAAATCGAAGATACACAAAAATGCTGGAGAAACTCAGCGGGTGCAGCAGCATCTATGGAGCGAAGGAGATAGGTAACGTTTCGGGCCGAAACCCTTCTTGTCTGAAGAAGGGTTTCGGCCCGAAACGTTACCTATCTCCTTCGCTCCATAGATGCTGCTGCACCCGCTGAGTTTCTCCAGCATTTTTGTGTACCATACCTTGGAGATTATCTGTGTCCTATTTTGATAAGACAGAACCAAAGTATATGTTCAATCTGCTCTATCTTTGTTCCTTATTATAATTTCCTAGTTTTTGACTGTCGGGGTCTCAGAATTGTGTTTGCTTATCTTTGTCAGTGCAGCCACTGGGACAGAGCAGGGTATGCAGACAAAGAGACTGTGGTAAGTCAGGAAGTGAGAAAGCAGTGCATGTAGCAGGAGAAGAGAGACCAATGCTTGCAGATCTGAATACTGACCAGGTGCAATGAAATAGGGTGGTAGATGTAGCCAGGAGCATGGAGATGTGTAAATCTAGCCAGAGGAATAGTAGGCACTGCACAATTCCAGAGGATGAGCAAGTCAGTGCAGGCAGCCAGAGGGATAATGAACAATTAATGAGCGTTTATGCAAATGCAACATGGGCATGCTGGGAGGGAGGAGAGTGGGAGGAAGAGAGAGAGTGTTAGCAGTAGATACAACTGGTGGAGGGAGCAGGAATAAAAGTAAATGCTAGGGACACTCAGTAGGTCAGATCCAAGACTTTCAGAACTGGGAAAGAGAGAAGCAAGCTGCACGGAGTCACCCAGGGTAAGGAATCAAAAACGAGAGGACATATGTTTATATGAGGGAGCAATATTTAATACAAAACTGAGAGGGCAGCTTTTTCACTCAGAAGATGGTGGGATTATGTAAGAGCTGCCAGTTGAGGCAAATACTATGTGTTCAAGAAGGAACTGCAGATGCTGGAAGATCGAAGGTATACAAAAATGCTGGAGAAACTCAGCGGGTGCAGCAGCATCTATGGAGCGAAGGAAATAGGCGACGTTTCGGGCCGAAACCCTTCTTCAGACTGATGGGGGGTGGGGGGGAGAAGGAAGGAAAAAGGGAGGAGGAGGAGCCCGAGGGCGGGGGGATGGGAGGAGACAGCTCGCGGGTTAAGGAAGGGGAGGAGACAGCAAGGGCTAGCAAAACTGGGAGAATTAAACGTTCATGCCATCCGGACGCAAGCAATCCAGGCGGAATATGAGGTGCTGTTCCTCCAATTTCCGGTGTTGCTCAGTCTGGCAATGGAGGAGACCCAGGACAGAGAGGTCGGATTGGGAATGGGAGGGGGAGTTGAAGTGCTGAGCCACCGGGAGTTCAGGTAGCAAATACTATGATAGCATTTAAAAAAAAAAACATTTAGAAACATAGATAGGAAGAATTTAGAAGGATATGGGTCAAATACAAGCAAGTGGGACTGGCTTATTTGATACATCTTGGTCGGCATGGACAAGTTGGGCTGAAGGGTCTGTTTCCATGCTAAATGGTGCTATGATTCAAAGTTAGTTTAGGTGGCAGTTAAAGTCAGGATAAGCTTCTTTGTCTGAGTAATACATTGCTCATTGAAAGGTTGTAGGACATGCCCACCAGGGAGACTGCAAACTACACACAGGCAGTACTGGTGGTTAGGATCAAACCTGGGGTTCTGGAGCCATAAGACAGCAGCTCTACTGGAAGCACCATGCATTACGTTTGAAAGGAACAAAAGAAATGCAAGGTACACAAAAAAGCTGGAGAAACTCAGCGGGTGCAGCAGCATCTATCGAGCGAAGGAAAAAGGCAACGTTTCGGGCCGAAACCCTTCTTCAGACGTGCAAGTCTGCCTTTGACATGCAAGTCTGCCTTTGATCAATAATGACATATAACTGAAATGCCACCTTATTTACACATTGCAGTGCAAATGGAAATTTGCTGGCTGACGTGCCTTCACAAACAGTCCTAGGTGATTCCCAATTCCAAACGGTACTAAAAATTTTAAAAAAAAATTAAACAACCAATATGGTGGCAGAGAAGTGGTCAGTTCCAATGAACACAGAATGAAAAGGTAAGTTTCTAAAGTTGAAGATGTGTCCTAGCACAATATAAGATGCTGTTCCTCGAGCAAGCATTGGATTTCAATCCTGAAGGCAGAAGGAAAGGTCAGAAGGGGTGTGGGATGGTGAATTAAATGGCGAAGCTCAGGGTTTCCCTGATGAACAGAGTACAGGTGCTCCACAAACTGGTTACCCAATCTGTTTATTTCTCAGATATAGAGGAGACCTAATTTTGAGCATCGAGCACTGTACACTAGATTGGAAGAAGTGCAAGTGAATCAGTGTTTCACCTGGATCATCCTTTGCACTGTGGGAAGAGAAGAGTCAGAGATGGACTATGTAAAGGTGAGAACTTGTGGAAATTGTCAGTCTAGGGAACAGAGAGCAGCACATCCACTAGGGGTGCAGATTGTCCATTCAGCTCATTGAATAGAGTGAGGTATCCACAGCCAGCGAGATAAACAGCCAGACCAAGTTAATGTCCCAAGATAACCACACAGATACCAGTTGATTGTGGCTGTAACACTATTCTGCTCTCTGATTATTTTTTTCTTTCACTGCTCGTTATACTTGTGTATCTTTTTTCGTACTCATGTCTAGTATGATTTGACTGGACAGCATGAAAGTCAAAAATGTCACTGTCTTGTGACAATAATGAATCAATACCAATACCAAAGGGACTGTACATACAGCAGAGGGGTTAGATACCCACACACAGAGACAGACTGCAGAGACCACAACACAAACACTGTGGATAGAGAGCAGTATAGGCAGCTGGGGGACAGAGTACATTTATTAAGGGACACAGTATTAAATGCATGCAGAAGTATATAAGGCAGCATATGCAGCCAGTGAGTAGAGAGCAATTTATTGAGTCGGGGAGTTAATGAGTAGTGCACAAAATACACACCTAGGTGAATAGATAACAATGTATTCATCCAGGGCGACAGAGAGCAGTTTATACATTTAAGGAGGCAGGCTTATACACCAGGGTATAGAGCGAAGTACTTTCAGGTGAGAGGTTTGAGATTAGTGTATAACAAATTCCAATAGATGATCTGCATTTCAAAGTTTTGAAAGAAGTGGCTATTGGATGACTAACGGGTAATGGTGAGTCAGGGTACATGAGGGAGATTTAAATTCTGATTGAATGGTGCCAGAAGAGTAATCTTGCTCTGAACATCTGCAAGATCAAGGAATTGACAGTTACCTTTAGAAGAGGACAGCTGAGGATCCACAAACTTGTCTTTGTCGATGGGTTAGTGTGGGCGAGAGACCAACTTCAAGTTCCTAGGCATGCACATCTCTGAATACCTGTCCTGGGCCCAGCACATTAATGTAATCACAAATGCCCATCAACGCCTCTATGTTCTTAAAATATTGAGGAGATTTAGTATGTCGACAAATACTCTCTTGAATGTCCACAGGTGTATGGTAGAGAGCATACTGACCAGTTGCATCAAGATCTAGTTCAGCAACTCGAATATCCAGGAATGAAGATGACAGAGAATGGTAGACACTGCCGAGTCCATCACAGGTACTAACGTCCCCACAATCAAAGGAATCTATCAAACATGCTGCCTCAAAAAGGCAACCAATATCATCAAGGACTCGCACCACTCTGGCCGTGCTCTCATTTCATATTAGGAAGAAAGCATAGGAGTCTGAAAGCCGTGATCACCTGGTCAAGAATAGCTTCTTCCCAGCAATCATCAGGTTCAATCACACAATACTAACTTCAACTATGAACTTCTTTAGACTTTACTTGCACTAACGACTGCAGGTTTTTTTGCACAATTATTGTTTAGTATATTTTTAGTTTAGAGATATAGCAAGGAAGGCCCTTTGGCCTACCAAGTCCGCACCAACCAGTGATACCCGCACATTTACACTATCCTACACACACTAGGGACAATTTACACTTATACCAACCCAATTAACCTACAATTTTGTACTTTGGAGTGGGAGAAAACCCACGCAGTTACGGGGAGAGTGTAAAACTCCATACAGACAGCACCCGTAGTCGCGATCGTACCAGGGTCTCTGGCGCTGTAAGACGACAACTCTACCGCAGCACCACCGTGGTTGTTAATTTATTGGGGTTTTTTGTTTATTATATTTAATCTGTGTGTATTGCCTTTGCCTGTTACTCCGCTGCGAATAATAATTGCATTGTTCCGTTGTTGGTGTATATGACGACATGACTGTAGGGGTGACCTGTATAGTGGGGAGGGATGGACAAATTGGGAGTATAAAGATGAAGGGGAAGTGAGTACAGGAAAAATTACAAAGACTCCCAAATTAATGGGAAGGAAAGTTCGAGAAGGGATAAGAGAGTAAGGTCAGGGCCAATTGCGAGCGGTGTGAGAGGGGAGGTGAAAACTGAGGACAAAGTGTTGTATATGAATGCGCGGAGTATAAGAAATAAAGTGGACGAGCTTGAGGCTCAGTTAGAAATTGGCAAGTATGATGTTGTGGGAATTACAGAGACATGGCTGCAAGAGGGCCAGGGCTGAGAGCTGAATATTCAAGGCTATACCTTTAATAGAAAAGACAGACAGGTGAGCAGAGGGGGTGGGGTAGCTCTGTTGGTGAGGAATGAAAATCAGTCCCTTGCAAGGGGTGACATTGAAACTGGAGATGTGGAGTCAGTATGAATTGAATTAAGGAATTGTACGGGTAAAAAGACCCTAATGGGATGTACAGGCCCTCAAACAGTGGCCTAGATATGGGGTGCAAGTTGAATCAGGAGTTAAAATTGGCATGTAGTGAAGGTAATGCTACGGTTGTTATGGGTGATTTCAACATGCAGGTAGACTGGGAAAATCAGGTTGTTACTGGACCCCAAGAAAGGGAGTTTGTGGAGTGCCTCCGTGATGGATTCTTCGAGCAGCTTGTATTGGAGCCTACCAGGGAGAAGGCAATTCTGGATTTAGTGTTATGTAATGATGCGGAATTGATAAAGGAACTTGAGGTTAAGGAGCCATTAGGAGGTAGTGACCATAATATGGTCAGTTTTAATCTACAATTGGAGAGGGAGAAGGGTAAATCGGAGGTGTCAGTGTTACAGTTGAACAAAGGGGACTATGGAGCAATGAGGGAGGAGCTGGCCAAAGTTGACTGGAAAGATACCCTAGCAGGGATGACAGTGGAACAACAATGGCAGGTATTTCAGTGAATAATACAGAAGGTGCAGGATCAGTTCATTCCAAAGAGGAAGAAAGATTCCAAGGGGAGTAAGGGGCGACCGTGGCTGACAACGGATGTCAGGGACAGTATAAAAATTAAAGAGAAGAAGTACAACGTAGCAAAGATGAGCGGGAAGCAAGAGGATTGTGTAATGTTTAAAGAGCAACAGAAGATAACTAAAAAGGCAATACAAGGAGAAAAGATTTGGAACGAAAGTAAGCTAGCCAGGAATATAAAGGAGGATAGTAAACGCTTCTTTAGGTATGTGAAGAGGACAAAAATAGTTAAGACCAAAGTTGAACACTTGAAGACTGAAAAAGGTGAATTTAATATGGGGAACGAAGAATTGGCAGATGAGTTGAACAGGTACTTTGGATCCGTCTTCGCTAAGGAGGACACAAACAATCTTCCTGATGTACTAGTGGCCAGAGGATATGGGGTGACAGAGGAACTGAAGGAAATCCACATTAGGCGGGAAATGGTGCTGGCTAGACTGATGGGACTGAAGGCTGATAAATCATGAGGGCCTGATGATTCTGCATCTCAAGGTACTTAAGGAAGTGGCTCTAGAAATCGTGGATGCATTTGCGATAATTTTCCAAAGTTCTATCGATTCAGGATCAGTTCCTGTGGATTGGAGGGTAGCTAATGTTATCCCACTTTTTAGGAAAGGTGGGAGAGATAAAACGGAATTATAGACCAGTTAGCCTGACATCGGTGGTGGGGAAGATGCTGGAGTCAATCATAAAAGATGAAATAGCCACACATTTGGATAGCAGTAACAGGATCGGTCCGAGTCAGCATGGATTTACGAAAGAGAAATCATGCTTGACTAATCTTCTGGAATTTTTTGAGGATGTAACTAGGCAAATGGACAAGGGAGAGCCAGTGAATGTTGTGTGCCTGGACTTTCAGAAAGCATTTGGTAAGGTCCCACATTGGAGATTAGTGGGCAAAATTAGGGCACATGGTATTGGGGGCAGAGTGCTGACATGGATAGAAAATTGGTTGGCCGACAGGAAACAGAGTAGGGATTAACGGGTCCCTTTCAGAATAGCAGGCAGTGACTAATGAGGTACCACAAGGCTCGGTGCTGGGACCGGAGCTATTTACAATATACATCAATGATTTAGATGAAGGGATTCAAAACAATGTTAGCAAATTTGCAGATGACTCAGAACTGCTGTGAATTTGGAAGCAACAGCAGAAGAAGATAAGCAAGAGAAAACACTGATTGTCTCTAGCCCAAGTGGGAGGAGTTAGAAGTGAGTCAGAGGGGGGGGGGGGAAACAGTTGAAAACTGAGGAATTTGGTTTGTAAATTGGTAAATTAGGCAATTTATCAGTCAATATAAACAAGACGGCTATTAGGGAGCGGCATGCTGGAGAGAGAGACGAAAGAAGGAGATGTCAGGCAAGCTGATTCAATGTGATGCTTGCAGTATGTGGGAGGTCAAGGACACTGCTGATGCCTCTGGCTGCTACAAATGTGAGAAGTGCATCCAGGTAGAGCTCCTGAAGGACCGTGTTGGGGAACTGGAGAAGCAAGTGGATGACCTCAGGTTCGTCCGAGAAACGGAGTCGCTCCTCGACAAGTCCTACAGTAAGATTGTTACACCTAAGGTACTGGAAGAGAGAAGGTGGGAGACGGTGAGAAAGGGAGGGAAGCATGGAATGCAAACGTCCCCGGGTGTTGTACCTCTTGTGAACATGTTCACCCACTTAGAAGCTGTCGGGACTGAAGACGTTTTTACACTGAGCGGCGGACTGGCTTGCGATGCAAATAGGGCTGTTGAGCCAAAACCAAATAGACCAAAGTCAGGCAACGCCATTGTAGTGGGAGACTCCATTGTGAGAGGTACGGACAGGGGTTTCTGCAGCAACAGACGGGATTCGAGGATGGTGTGCTGCCTTCCTGGTGCCAGGATCCAGGATGTCACGGACAGAGTGCAGTAAATCCTCAAGGGCGAAGGTGAACAGCCGGAAGTGGTAGTGCATGTCGGCACAAACGATATCGGAAAGAAGGGGATGAATATTCTGCAGTGTGACTTTAGAGAGCTCGGAAAAATGCTGAAAAGCAGGACCTCCAGGGTTGTTATCTCCGGTTTGCTTCCAGTTCCTCGTGCTGGCGAGAGCAGGAACAATGAGATACGGGACCTGAATGGTGGCTGAGGAACTGGTGCACGGGGCAGGGATTTAGATTCTTAGATCACTGGGATCTGTTTTGGAGTAAGGGGGAACTGTACAAAAGGGACGGATTGCATCTTAACAGGTGAGGGACCAACATTCTGGCAGGCAGGTTTGCCACTGCTACACGGGTGGTTTTAAACTGAATAAGTGGGGTGGGGTGTTAAATGGGATAGTTGAGGATGGAGTTAAAGGGAAAGGGTTTCTTAAATGTGTGAGCAGAGAAACAGAGGGGTGTAAAATGAGAGTAGAAGCAATAGGTGGCAAGGTGAAAAGTAAAAGTGGCAGACAGACAAATCCAGGGTAAAAATCAAAAAGGGCCACTTTTCAACGTAATTGTATAAGGGGTAAGAGTGTTGTAAAAACAAGCCTGAAGGCTTTGTGTCTCAATGCAAGGAGCATTCGTAATAAGATGGATGAGTTGAATGTGCAGATAGCTATTAATGACTATGATATAGTTGGGATCACGGAGACATGGCTCCAGGGTGACCAAGGCTGGGAGCTGAACATCCAGGGATATTCAATATTCAGGAGGGATAGACAGAAAGGAAAAGGAGGTGGGGTAGCATTGCTGGTTAGAGAGCAGATTAACGCAATAGAAAGGAAGGACATTAGCTTGGAGGATGTGGAATCGATATGGGTAGAGCTGCGAAACACTAAGGGGCAGATAAAGCTAGTGGGAGTTGTGTACAGGCCACCTAACTAGTAGTGGAGTTGGGGATGGCATCAAACAGGAAATTAGAAATGCGTGCAACAAAGGTAAAACAGTTATAATGGGTGACTTCAATCTACATATAGATTGGGTGAATCAAATTGGCAAGGGTGCTGAGGAAGAGGATTTCTTGGAATGTATGCGGGATAGTTTTATAAACCAACATGTAGAGGAACCAACGAGAGAGCAGGCTATTCTAGACTGGGTATTGAGTAATGAGGAAGGGTTAGTTAGCAGTCTTGTTGTGCGTGGCCCCTTGGGCAAGAGTGACCACAATATGGTTGAGTTCTTCATTAGGATGGAGAGTGACATTGTCAATTCAGAAACAAGGGTCCTGAACTTAAAGAAAGGTAACTTTGAGGGTATGAGACGTGAATTGGCCAAGATAGACTGGCAATTGATTCTTAATGGGTTGACGGTGGATATGCAATGGAAGGCATTTAAAGACTGCATGGATGAACTACAACAATTGTTCATCCCAGTTTGGCAAAAAAATAAATCAGGGAAGGTAGTGCATCCATGGATAACAAGGGAAATCAGGAATAGAATCAAAACAAAAGATGAAGCATACAAATTAGCCAGAAAAAGCAGCCTACCAGGGTACTGGGAGAAATTCAGAGTCCAGCAGAGGAGGACAAAGGGCTTAATTAGGAAAGAGAAAATAGATTATGAAAGAAAACTGGCAGGGAACATAAAAACTGACTGCAAAAGTTTTTATAGATATGTGAAGAGAAAAAGATTAGTTAAAACAAATGTAGGTCCCTTGCAGTCAGAAACAGGTGAATTGATCATGGGGAACAAGGACATGGCAGACCAATTGAATAACTACTTTGGTTCTGTATTCACTAAGGAAGACATAAATAATCTGCCGGAAATAGCAGGGGACCGGGGGTCAAATGAGATGGAGGAACTCAGTGAAATCCAGGTTAGCCGGGAAGTGGTGTTGGGTAAATTGAATGGATTAAAGGCCGATAAATCCCCAGGGCCAGATAGGCTGCATCCCAGAGTACTTAAGGAAGTGGCCCCAGAAATAGTGGATGCATTAGTGACAATTTTTCAAAACTCTTTAGATTCTGGAGTAGTTCCTGAGGATTGGAGAGTAGCTAATGTAACCCCACTTTTTAAAAAGGGAGTGAGAGAGAAAATGGGGAATTACATACCAGTTAGTCTAACGTCGGTAGTGGGGAAACTGCTAGAATCAGTTATTAAAGATGGGATAGCAGCACATTTGGAAAGTGGTGAATTCATTGGACAAAGTCAGCATGGATTTATGAAAGGTAAATCATGTCTGACGAATCTTATAGAATTTTTCGAGGATGTAACTAGTAGAGTGGATAAGGGAGAACCAGTGGATGTGTTATATCTGGACTTTCAGAAGGCTTTCGACAAGGTCCCACATAAGAGATTAGTATATAAACTTAAAGCACACGGTATTGGGGGTTCAGTATTGATATGGATAGAGAACTGGCTGGCAGACAGGAAGCAAAGAGTAGGAGTAAACGGGTCCTTTTCACAATGGCAGGCAGTGACTAGTGGGGTACCGCAAGGCTCAGTGCTGGGACCCCAGCTATTTACGATATATATTAATGATTTGGACGAGGGAATTGAATGCAACATCTCCAAGTTTGCGGATGACACGAAGCTGGGGGGCAGTGTTAGCTGTGAGGAGGATGCTAGGAGGCTGCAAGGTGACTTGGATAGGCTGGGTGAGTGGGCAAATGCATGGCAGATGCAGTATAATTTGGATAAATGTGAGGTTATCCACTTTGGTGGCAAAAACAGGAAAGTAGACTATTATCTGAATGGTGGCCGATTAGGAAAAGGGGAGATGCAACGAGACCTGGGTGTCATGGTACACCAGTCATTGAAAGTAGGCATGCAGGTGCAGCAGGCAGTGAAGAAAGCGAATGGTATGTTAGCATTCATAGCAAAAGGATTTGAGTATAGGAGCAGGGAGGTTCTACTGCAGTTGTACAGGGTCTTGGTGAGACCACACCTGGAGTATTGCGTACAGTTTTGGTCTCCTAATCTGAGGAAAGACATTCTTGCCATAGAGGGAGTACAGAGAAGGTTCACCAGACTGATTCCTGGGATGTCAGGACTTTCATATGAAGACAGACTGGATAGACTCGGTTTGTACTCGCTAGAATTTAGAAGATTGAGGGGGGATCTTATAGAAACTTACAAAATTCTTAAGGGGTTGGACAGGCTAGATGCGGGAGGATTGTTCCCGATGTTGGGGAAGTCCAGAACAAGGGGTCACTGTTTAAGGATAAGGGGGAAATCTTTTAGGACCGAGATGAGAAAAACATTTTTCACACAGAGAGTGGTGAATCTCTGGAATTCTCTGCCACAGAAGGTAGTTGAGGCCAGTTCATTGGCTCTATTTAAGAGGGAGTTAGATCTGGCCCTTGTGGCTAAAGGGATCAGGGGGTATGGAGAGAAGGCAGGTACAGGATACTGAGTTGGATGATCAGCCATGATCATATTGAATGGCGGTGCAGGCTCGAAGGGCCGAATGGTCTACTCCTGCACCTAATTTCTATGTTTTTATGACACAAATCTGGGTGGCAGTGTGAACTGTGAGGAGGATGCTATGAGAATGCAGGGTGACTTGGACAGTTTGGGTGAATGGGCAGATGCATGGCAGATGCAGTTTAATGTGGATAAATGTGAGGTTATCCATTTTGTTAGCAAAAACAGGAAGGCAGATTATTATCTAAATGGTATCAAGTTGAGAAAAGGGGAAGTACAATGGGATCTGGGGGTCCTTGTTCATCAGTCAATGAAAGTAAGCATGCAGGTTCAGCAGGCAGTGAAGAAAGCGAATGGCATGTTGGCCTTCATAACCAGAGGAATTGTGTATAGGAGCAAAGAGATCCTTCTGCAGTTGTGCAGGGCTCTAGTGAGACCACACCTGGAGTATTGTGTGCAGTTTTGGTCCACTAATTTGAGGAAGGACGTTCTTGCTATTGAGAGAGTGCAGCGTAGGTTTACAAGGTTAATTCCCGGGATGGCGGGACTGTCATATGCTGAAAGAATGGAACGGCTGGGCTTGTATACTCTGGAATTTAGAAGGATGAGAGAGGATCTTATTGAAACATGTATGATTATAAAGGGTTTGTACACGTTAGAGGCAGGAAACATGTTCCCGATGTTGGGGGAGTCCAGAACCAGGGGCCACAGTTTAAGAAAAAGGAGTAAGCCATTTTGAACGGAGATGAGGAAACACTTTTTCACACATAGTTGTGAGTCTGTGGAATTCCCTGCCTCGGAGGGCGGTGGAGGCCGGTTCTCTGGATACTTTCAAGAGAGAGCTAGATAGGGCTCTTAAAGATAGCGGCGTCAGGCGATATGGGGAGAAGGCAGGAACGGGGTACTGATTGGGGATGATCACATTGAATGGCGGTGCTGGCTCAAAGGGCTGAATGGCCTACTCCTGCACCTATTGTCTATTGGCAATTCAGGTAGTGGATGCTCTGATTAGCATCTTCCAAAATTCTATTGATTCCTGCCATTAGAGGTAAGCACTGCTTAAGGAAGGTGGATAAGAGAAAACAGGGAACCATTAACTTGATATTGTGACATTGTTGGTGTCACCAACCGTCGGGGAGATTGTATTAAGACACTTAGAAAATAATAATGATTGAGCAGAGATGGATCCATGAAAAAAAAAATCATGTTTAATTCATCTATTAGAATTCTTTGAATCACTTCCGGTGGCGACGCGAGCAGATGGCTGCTTAATTTCGAGCTCCCGATAGCAAGTTTAAAACTAGCCTCCCTTAATTCACGAATTGCTACATAATTCACAGTTTTCTGTTTTGGAATGAGTGGGGGAGCGACAACTAGAAGTCAAAAGAAACGTGACGGACGAGAAAGAAAGAATTCACCGGAGATGGACAAAGCTCAAAAGATGACTCGGCAGAAACCGTGCGCTCAATGCTACACAATATCAGTAAGGAAATACATGACTTCAGGACTGAATATAAAGTGGACTTACATAAATTTAAAGAAGAAATCAAAGAAGACATGAAAACCGAACTAAGAGTACTGAAGCAAGAAATTTATCATAAACTTTCTGCAAACTCCAAACAAATCCACGCCCATGAAACTAGACTAAACAAAGCTGAAGCACGAATTGAAGAGGCTGAGACAATTAACATGGCTGTGAAAAATGTGCTGTTTAAATCTATGAAAAAACAGAAAGCCATGCAAGAAAAACTGACTGATTTGGAAGGACGGTCTAGACGAAATAACATTCGCATCTACGGCGTACCTGAAGAGAAAGAAGGCAAATCCATGTCTGAATTTGTGGAGCAACTTTTAAAAACTGAACTCGTAATAACAACGGACACCAACGTACGGATCCAGCGCGCGCATAGAGCTTTGGCTCGCAAACCGGAAGGGTAATTCACCACCTAGGTCTATAGTGGTAAATTTCCTGGAGTTTAATACCAAAGAAATGGTATTGAAAAAGGCCTGGGGAAAGAAGATAATGATTGACGGGCGACGTCTATCATTTGACCACGACTATGCAACGGAGGTTGTCCAGAAGCGCAAGGCATATAAGGGAATAAAGAGGGCCCTGAAGGAGAGAGGTGTCCGCTTCCAGACCCCGCTGGACAAGATGCGTATTCACTGGGACTCAGGAACATGCACATATCATAGTGCACAAGATGCAGCGCAGGAATTGAGGAGGAGAGGCTACTCCGTGGAGACACCTGATTACAGCGCTGAGGAGCTGGCGGACCCAGAGATGGAGCGTCTTCTCCAGGCTTTGACATGGCAGAGAGTTGGAAAGAGGAGCGAAGATGAGAGTGAGACAGCAAGAGAGCGACTACAGGAGTCTGAGCAAACCCCATCCAACTAGCTTTTATTGTGTCACAAATTCTTTTGGACTAAAAAATAAGTGCTATCGGATGACGTTGGACGATACTAGGATGCGTGAAATGGAGTGTTTCACCTCTAGTGAGGGGCCCTCTGGGAGGAGGCTTTCCCCTATACCTGCCAACGGGGACTCAGGGTGGAAAGGAATCACCCTTACTTGGAAGTCAACTGTTTTTTCTTTTATTTTATTTTTTTTATTTGGCACATGTTGTCCAGATGTTCAGACCGGCACAGTTTCAAGTTATCTGGAGATTTATGAATGCAAGACAGGAGTAGGTAAATTAAATGTCACGTAATACTATCAAATTGGTGTCACTCAATGTAAATGGGATGAATAGTCCAGTTAAAAGGAGCAAGGTCCTGGCTAAACTGAAAAAAGAAAAGGCCCAAGGTACTATTTTTACAAGAAACCCACCTGCCTCAACAAGAACATGAGAAACTAAAACGCTTTGGCTTTAGAAATGCATTTTATAGTTCCTATAAAACTAGCCAAAAGAGGGGAGTGGCTATCCTTATTACAAATGCAGTCCAATTTGAATGCCATAAAGAAGTCAGGGACAAAGAGGGAAGGTATGTATTAGTTAAAGGAAAGTTGGAAAACAAAGTTGTGACACTGATCAATGTATATGCCCCCCCAGAGAGTACCAAATGTTTTTTCAAAACTCTGTTTGACATTATTGCTTTAGAGAATGAAGGTATTTTGATATGTGGAGGGGACTTCAATGTGGTCATTAATCATAATTTGGATACAACAAGCCTAAAAAAACCCAAGATGCATCTGACCAAGTTTATTAACACATCAGTACAGGAAATGGGCCTAATTGATGTTTGGAGAGAACTTCACCCTTTAGAAAGGGACTACACACACTATTCAGTACCTCACTCAGTCTACTCCAGGA
Organism: Amblyraja radiata; assembly: GCF_010909765.2. Taxonomy (NCBI): domain Eukaryota; kingdom Metazoa; phylum Chordata; class Chondrichthyes; order Rajiformes; family Rajidae; genus Amblyraja; species Amblyraja radiata. The sequence goes on along the minus strand of NC_045959.1, from coordinate 12,063,920 downwards.
TTGACTACTTTTTAATGAATACGGGTGAAAGTCACAGGATCACAGAGTGTAAAATCGGGGTGGCAGATGTATCAAACAAGAGGACATGACTTCAGAATTAAGGGACAGAAGTTTAGGGGTAACATGAGGGGGAACTTCTTTACTCAGAGAGTGGTAGCGGTGTGGAATGAGCTTCCAGTGGAAGTGGTGGAGGCAGGTTCGTTGGTATAATTTAAAAATAAATTGGATAGGCATATGGATGAGAAGGGAATGGAGGGTTATGGTATGAGTGCAGGCAGGTGGGACTAGGGGAAAATAGTTGTTTGGCATGGACTTGTAGGGCCGAGATGGCCTGTTTCCGTGCTGTAATTGTTATAGTTATTATATGGTTATCTGATCACAGTGCGATCAGCTTGACAGTACACCTGAATAGTAGACAAAGAAATACTGTTTGGAGGCTCAATGTGGGTATTTTGAATAATAAGGCAAATGTGGAACAAATAAGGGAAGAGATAAAAAGGTACATAGAAGAAAATGATAACGGGGATGTGGATCCTGTAATACTGTGGGATGCTATGAAGGCAGTTATACGTGGAAAGCTGATCGCCCTGACATCATCACAAAAAAAGGCCCGGCTAGCTACGTATGAACATAAAGTAGAAAAACTGAAAGAATTGGAGAAAAAACATAAAAACATACAGGATCAGTTGGTACTAAAACAGATTAAGGAAAATAGGGGGGAGATAGATGAGATCCTCAGGGGAGATATGGAAAAAAGGGCAAGATTCGTAAAGTAGACCTATTATGAAGCAGGTCCAAAAGCAACTAGACCCCTGGCCAGACGCCTGCGTAAACAGCAGGCCTCTAATACAATTCATAAAATAAGAGATCCTAAAACCAATCAATTATCACATGAGCCAGATGAGATAGAAAGAATATTTGAAGAATACTATAAGAAACTCTATTCTAAACCACCATCAGCTGACGAAAGGACAATGAGAAGTTTTCTTAACTCACTTGATCTGCCATCAATTGGTGAGATACAAAATAATACCATTACGTCACAATTTACGGTTAATGAGCTGGAAGCTGCAATCAGTAGACTCAAGGCTAGTAAATCAGCAGGCAGCGATGGGTTTCCACCAGAATGGTACAAAGCCTTTAAGAAAGAGCTAACACCTCTGCTCCCGTCTTGCTTTAACTGGACCCTTAAAGAGGGCAGGGCTCCTCCATCATGGAAGGAAGCAATTATTACCATTTTACCCAAGGAAGGCAAAGACAAAGAGCAATGTAAAAATTTCAGGCCAATCTCAATTTTAAATGTAGACTACAAACTATTTACCTCAATCATTTGCAAAAGACTCGAGACTTTTGTACCAGATCTGATTAATGAAGACCAAACTGGATTTATTCGGGGGCGTCAAACACAGGATAATATTAGAAGAACCCTCCACATTGTGGATAATGCTCAAAAAAAGGATACAAATATGGTCCTGGTCAGTTTAGATGCAGAAAAAGCCTTTGATAGTGTTAGTTGGGTATTCGTATATGAAGTACTGAGGAGATTTGGTTTCAATGAAGATGCAATTCGGTGCATTAAAACAATATATCAGGAGCCTACAGCTAGGATTAAGGTAAATGGAAACATATCAAAAAGGATCCAGTTAGAGAGGGGCACAAGGCAAGGATGCTGTCTTTCTCCTACTCTCTTCGTTTTGTATATCGAACCCTTAGCACAAGCAATAAGGCAGAGAGAAGACCTGCAGGGGGTCAAAATAGGGGGGAAAGAACATATAATTGGTCTTTTCGCTGATGATATCATTATTTTTCTTGAACGACCAGATATATGTCTCCCAAATCTAATGAACCTATTTGAAACATATGGATACTACTCAGGGTATAAATTGAATATAACAAAAACACAAATTCTTTCATTCAATTATTCTCCATCCCAACAAATCAGAGATGCATATAATCTGAAATGGAACTCTAAAACGATGCAGTATCTTGGTGTAACTATAACCAAAACACTTTCCAACTTGTTTGAAACTAATTATAACAAAATTGAAGAAAACATCAAAAAGGATGTTGAGAGGTGGTCGACCCTTCCTCTAGACTTCAGTGCCAGAATACAAACGGTAAAAATAAATATCCTACCTAAACTACTATATTTATTCCAATCTCTCCCAATTAATGTCCCCCGAGATAAATTCATAGCCTGGGATAAAATGATCTCTAGATTCATTTGGAATAGCAAAAAAACAAGAATAAAATTAACAACACTTCAACTGCCGAAAAGCAAGGGTGGAATGGCTTTACCAAATCTGAAGAAATACTTTTATGCAGCTCAACTCAGACCTCTGGCTTGTTGGTGTAGACCTGATTATGAATCTCGATGGAAAGGGAGATACAGGGTTACCAGACCCAGATTTTGGTGGGAGACAAATATCTGAGAGGGGCTTTGAGACATGCTATGGATCCTATAGTAGCATTTACGTTAGAAATATGGAATGTTATAGTGGAAAAATACAAATTATAAAAAGGGGTTCACGCATTGAAGTGGTTCGCATATGACTCAAAGTTTAAGCCAGGGTTGTATGATTCAAAATTCAAAGAATGGGCACAAAAAGGCATAACGGCAATGTATACAGTTTCAGAAAATGGCGAGTTTATGAGCTTCCAAGATTTAAAGTCAAAGTATGGTCTCGAAAACAAAGATTTTTTTAGATACTTGCAATTAAGAGACTAATTTATAAAAGAGATAAGGCCAGAACTAGATGAAACTTCGAATAATGTGATCAAGGTGATTGTGGATGCATACAAACAGAAGGGGTTTCGGGTCATCTCTGCTTTCTACCAAGCTCTGGTGGAAAGCGGGGGAGAATCAATGCTCTACATAAAAACAAAATGGGAAGCCGAATTAAAGATTCAAATAACAGAAGAAGAATGGTATCAAATGTGTGAAACACAATGTTCATCCACAAGCTCACTAGTATGGAGAGAATTTTGCTGGAAGAATCTATCTCGCTTTTTTATAACACCCAAAATAAAAAGCAGACAACTTGCTGTCCAACAACACTGTTGGAGGCTGTGTGGGAGTACGGAGGCAGACCACTCGCATATTTTCTGGAACTGTGTAAAGATAAGGCCATACTGGGAAAATGTTAATGCAGCTGTAAATAATATCTTGGGTTATAAAATCCCATATACCTGCCCTGTGATGTATCTGGGGCGTATTAAAAATAGTGTAAAAATAGAAGATACATATTTGATTAAAGTTTTGCTTGCAGCAAGTAAGAAGGCTATTACCAGGCAGTGGCTTAATGAAAAAAGTCCAAAACAGGAACAGTGGTTAGAAATTGTGCGAGACATCTTTAATATGGAGAAATTGACATATTCCTTGAGAGTCGAGGAGAATTCATTTGAGAAGATCTGGGAAAAATGGACTCTTTATTTGAGCCATGACACCAATTAGATAAATGCCGAGCTAGATATGGGAAGATTGCGTTATATAGAACTAGATGATATGTTTGTATGAATGTTGAATTATCTCCAGATAACTAATCAATGTAATGGTTTTTCTTTTTTTAATTTGGTACTTAATTTAATTATTTTTAATTACGGTCTTATTCCAGTTTTTAAATTTCCCCTATCTGCATATTTTTTTATTTTGATTGCTGTTTTTCTTACTTTGTTTTATTGATGGTGATGGTGTTGCACTGTTTTGAAAATATCTCTTAAAAATCAATTAAAATTTAAGTGAAAAAAAAACGAATTCTTTGAATTGATAAAGACATATGAAACAGGATTAGAATTCCTCTGCTCAATGCCATTGTTTATGTTTAATATTTTCAACATAAAAGACCATAAATTATAATTTGTACGTTCCCGACCACTGTCATGGGTCAGCAGTTCTGTTTTTCTCTTCCTCTTTTCTTAAATAGTGGGGGCCACATTTGCTTCTCTCCAAATCATGGGAACTTTTATGAATACTTTAAAAAGTGAAGCCAAGTATGAGCCCTTTACAAGCAGAGACCAGAGACAAAAGCTTGGAAGATGATAACTGGTGTATCTACCATCTCTTTCAAAACTCTGGGATGTACTGGAGATCACCAGATCCTGGAGATTATTAGCCCACAAGTTCACAGAATCTCTCGTTCTATTTTTTTACCATTACTTGGTTCCTTCAGTCCTCATACTCGCTAGATTCATGACTCTCTGACATGTCCAGCAGGTTTTGTGTGTATCCTTACATAAAGACAGATGCAAATTAACAGCTTAGTTCCTCTGACATTTTCTTATCTCAAGTCAAGTCAAGTTTATTTTATTTGTCACATACGCATACGAGATGTGTAGTGAAATGAAAATTGGCAATGCTTGCGGATTGTGCAAATAGACTACAAAACAGAATGGAATTACATATTTGTGGGAGTGAAAAAAAAAGAAGAAACAGCAATTTAAAAAGACACACAACAGTAAATTGGTACAGTAAGTTAGTCCCTGGTGTGATAGGAGTTTACAGTCCTAATGGCCTCTGGGAAGAAACTCCTTCTTATCCTCTCTGTTTTCACAGCATGGCAACGGAGGCGTTTGCCTGACCGTAGCAGCTGGAACAGTCCGTTGCTGGGGTGGAAGGGGTCTCCCATGATCTTGTTGGCTCTGGAGTTGCACCTTCTGATGTATAGTTCCTGCAGGGGGGTGAGTGTAGTTCACATAGTGTGTTCGGCCGAACGCACTACTCACTGCAGAGCCTTCTTGTCCTGGGCAGAGCAGTTCCCAAACCAAATTGTGATGTTTCCAGACAAGATGCTTTCCACAGCCGCTGAGTAGAAGCACTGGAGGATCCTCAGAGACTCTCTGAATTTACTCAATTGCCTGAGGTGGTAAAGGTGCTGCCTTGCCTTACTCACGAGTGCTGCGGCGTGTGACGTCCATGTCAGATCCTCTGAGATGTGGACTCCCAGGTATTTAAAACAGCTCACCCTATCCACAGTATCCCAATTTATTTTCAATGGTGTGTACGTCCTCGGATGTTGTGCCCTCCTAAAGTCCACGATCAGCTCCTTAGTTTTTTTGATGTTCAAGAGGAGGCTGTTGTTCTGACACAAGAGTGCCAGATCAGCCACCTCCTCCCGGTAGGCCTTCTCATCGTTATCGGAAACCAGGCCCACCACCACAGTGTCATCAGCAAACTTGATTATAGAGTTGGAGCTGAACCTGGCCACAGTCATGTGTATACAGGGAATACAGTAGGGGGCTGAGGACGCAACCCTGGGGGGATCCTGGCTCAGGGTGAGGGACTTCGATGTATTTACTCCCATCTTGGCTAACTGGGGCCTGGCGGTGAGAAAGTCCAGGACCCAGGCACACGGGGGTGTTGAGCCCCAATTGCAGCAGCTTCTCAGCAAGTCTGGTGGGACTATAGTGTTGAAGGCTGAACTGTAGTCAATGAACAGCATTCTCACGTAGCCCCCCTTCTGGCTGTCAAGGTGGTAGAGAGCAGTGTGCAGAACCTGGGAGACTGCATCATCCGTGGATCTGTTCGGTCGGTATGCGAATTGTAGCGGGTCCATGTTGCGAGGGAGGAAGGCGCAGATGTATTTCTTAACCAGCCTCTCAAAGCATTTCATGACTACCAAGGTGAGGGCCACCGGACAGCAGTCATTCAGACAGGCTGGGGAGGCATTTTTTGGTACAGGTACAATGATGGATCTTTTGAAGCAGGCAGGGACCACGGACTTAGCCAGGGAGAGGTTGAATATTGTAGTGAGCACCGGAGCTAGCTGCGTAGCACAGGACTTGAGTTCCCCCCCCCCCCCCCCCGAGATGCCACCTGGGCCTACAGCTTTCCTCGTGTTCACACGTGTCAGAGCCCTCCTCACGTTGAGCTCGGACAACGTGAATGTGTACACATCCCCAGCGATGGACCTCCCTCCAGCTTTGTTAGCCAGCACGCTGGCGGTGTTGTCATTAGCCAGCAAGCCTGGGGTGATGTTGCCCATCTCGAAACAAGCGTAGAAAGAGTTCAGGTCATCAGCTAGGGAGGTGCCGGCACTTCCGCTTGAGAGGGGGCTGCTCCGGTAGTTGGTTACAGTCCGTATCTCCATTGTAAATTCTTTGTTCTTTGCTTGTAAGGATCAAAATTGGCTTCACTTTTTAAATACTGATAAAAGTTCCTGTACTCTTCTCTTATATTTCTTACCTGTGTAGCTTCATATTCTTTCTTTCTTCATATTCAACATTTGTTGAATTCCAGAATGTTCCCAATGTCAGTCCCCTTCTAATTCTGGCAACTCAACAAGACTTCTTTTAATTTAACACTATCCTTAATTTATCTAATCAGCTGCTGAGTAATCATTTTCCTTTTGTGATTTTCTGCCTAAAAGGAAGAAATATTTGTTTGCAACTCGTGCACTATTTCTTTAAATGCTAACCTTTGCCCATCCATTGTCACATGTACTCTCCCAATCAAAGACAGTTAAATCTCCCAACATACCTTAATAGAAGGAAAACCTGAGAGACCATGTATTTGTTTTCACCAGTGGAATGGCGGTAACGAGAGTCAACATCTTTAAGTTCCTGGAGTGCACATCTCGGATGATTTGTCCTGGGCCCAGCAGGTTGATGCAATCACAAAGAAAACTTCTACTTCCTTAGAAGAATTGGAAATTCAGCATGTCACCGAATACTGTATCGAATTTCTGCAGTTATAGTGGAGGGTGTACTGACTGGTTGCATCACGGCATGGTTTGGTCATTCGAAAGCCCAAGAACGAAGGGGGCTGCAGAAAGTGGTGGCAATTGTCCTCCATAACAGGTATTGACCTCCCCACCATTGAAGGGATCGACAGGAAGTATTGCATCAAGAAAACAGCTAACATCATCAGACCCCCACCACCCTGGCCATGCTCTCTTCTCACAGCTACCATTGGGAAGATGATACCGAAGACTGAGAACTGTGACCTCCAGGTTCAAGAACAGTTTCTTTGCATCAATCATTGGGTCCTCGAAACACCTTTCACAATCCTAACTACAGCCTACTTCAGTACCAAACTAGTATGGACTTTGTATAAGGTTGCACTATGTATTTAATCTTTTAAACTATTATTGTTTGGTTACCTCGTATAACTGATGTTATTACATTACTGTTTATGTATATTTATTTGTCATGTTGTGGCTTCAATGTGCCTTTAAAGTCAAGTCAAGTTTATTCGTCACATACACATACGAGATGTGCAGTGAAATGAAAAGTGGCAATGATCGCGGATTTTGTGCAAAAAGACAAACAACCAAACAAACTATAAACACACACATATTCTTTTACATATAAAGCTACAGGAAGTACGAGTTTCATTGTTCTGATTGGATGCATATGACGATTAAACACTCTGGCATCTTTTATCTCCGTTTGCTACTTTAAAGGCCCTAATTGTACATTGTTCAAATCCAAAGGTAAAATAGTACACTTTATGGTCACACTCCCTAAAGGTCCCTTGACAATAACATTATTAGTCAGCACCTCTTCTTCAGAAGCATAATTGCACATCATTTTCTGATTCCTGCAAAGCCATCCATCAAATCGGAAATAGGAAAATGTCATAAAATAGGAAAGGTTTAGAGGGATATGGACCAAGCGTGGGCACATGGGACTAGCTTGGATGGGGCATCTTGGTCAGGATGGGTGGGTTGGGCCATAAGACCTGTTTCGATTTTTTTAAAGTCTGGCCAGTAATGGGGCAAGAGAGATCCTGTAGCTGGGAACCGGATAGGCCTGGAACCTGGTGCAGTGGATGGCAACTGACAAGCAAGGGTCTGAAGCAAGAATGTGAAGAAGGGTCTGCACCAGAAACGTCACCAATCCATGTTCTCCAGAGATGCTGCCTGACCCACTAAGTTACTCCGGCAATTGGTGTCTTTTTTGTAAACCAGCATTTGTGGTTCTTTGTTTCTAAGGGTCCTTCACAGCCATGTTGATGTTCTAGAGTGACCCAATTGGCCATTGTTTTCTATTATGAAAATAAAAGTGATTTGCACACACTTAGCTCTAGAAAATAAAGCTTCCTGTCTTAATTTTGAGGTTACAATGTCAATTTATCTAATCCTTTCGATTATCCTTTAGAAACATAGAAATTAGGTGCAGGAGTAGGCCATTCGGCCCTTCGAGCCTGCACCGCCATTCAATATGATCATGGCTGATCATCCAACTCAGTATCCCGTACCTGCCTTCTCTCCATACCCTCTGATCCCCTTAGCCACAAGGGCCACATCTAACTCCCTCTTAAATATAGCCAATGAACTGGCCTCGACTACCCTCTGTGGCAGAGAGTTCCAGAGATTCACCACTCTCTGTGTGAAAAAAGTTCTTCTCATCTCGGTTTTAAAGGATTTCCCCCTTATCCTTAAGCTATGACCCCTTGTCCTGGACTTCCCCAACATCGGGAGCAATCTTCCTGCATCTAGCCTGTCCAACCCCCTAAGAATTTTATAAGTTTCTATAAGATCCCCTCTCAATCTCCTAAATTCTAGAGAGTATAAACCAAGTCTAACCAGTCATTCTTCATAAGACAGTCCTGACATCCCAGGAATCAGTCTGGTGAACCTTCTCTGCACTCCCTCTATGGCAATAATGTCCTCCCTCAGATTTGGAGACCAAAACTGTACGCAATACTCCAGGTGTGGTCTCACCAAGACCCTGTACAGCTGCAGTAGAACCTCCCTGCTCCTATACTCAAATCCTTTTGCTATGAAAGCTAACATACCATTCGCTTGCTTCACTGCCTGCTGCACCTGCATGCCTACTTTCAATGACTGGTGTACCATGACACCCAGGTCTCGCTGCATCTCCCCTTTTCCTAGTCGGCCACCATTTAGATAATAGTCTGCTTTCCTGTTTTTGCCACCAAAATGGATAACCTCACATTTATCCACATTATACTGCATCTGCCAAACATTTGCCCACTCACCCAGCCTATCCAAGTCACCTTGCAGTCTCCTAGCATCCTCCTCACAGCTAACACTGCCCCCCAGCTTAGTGTCATCCGCAAACTTAGAGATATTGCCTTCAATTCCCTCATCCAGATCATTAATATATATTGTAAATAGCTGGGGTCCCAGCACTGAGCCTTGCGGTACCCCACTAGTCACTGCCTGCCATTGTGAAAAGGACCCGTTTACTCCTACTCTTTGCTTCCTGTTTGCCAGCCAGTTCTCTATCCACATCAATACTGAACCCCCAATGCCGTGTGCTTTAAGTTTGTATACTAATCTCTTATGTGGGACCTTGTCGAAAGCCTTCTGGAAGTCCAGATACACCACATCCACTGGTTCTCCCCTATCCACGCTACTAGTTACATCCTCGAAAAATTCTATAAGATTCGTCAGACATGATTTACCTTTTGTAAATCCATGCTGACTTTGTCCAATGATTTCACCACTTTCCAAATGTGCTGCTATCCCATCTTTAATAACTGACTCTAGCAGTTTCCCCACTACCGATGTTAGACTAACTGGTCTGTAATTCCCCGTTTTCTCTCTCCCTCCCTTCTTAAAAAGTGGGGTTACGTTTGCTACCCGCCAATCCTCAGGAACTACTCCAGAATCTAAAGAGTTTTGAAAGATTATTACTAATGCATCCACTATTTCTGGAGCTACTTCCTTAAGTACTCTGGGATGCAGCCTATCTGGCCCTGGGGATTTATCGGCCTTTAATCCTTTCAATTTACCCAACACCACTTCCCGGCTAACCTGGATTTCACTCAATTCCTCCAACTCCTTTGACCCGCGGTCCCCTGCTATTTCCAGCAGATTATTTATGTCTTCCTTAGAGAAGACGGAACCAAAGTAGTTATTCAATTGGTCCGCCATATCCTTGTTCCCCATGATCAACTCACATGATCAACTCACTTTAATTTGCTCTTTCTCCTGAGCCATATTCTCTTCATATCAATGTAATTTGGGAAAGTTCTGAAGATAGATACAAAAAGCTGGAGTGATTCAGCGGGACGAGCAGCTTCTCTGGAGCGAAGGAATGGGTGACGTTTCGCGTCGAGACACTTCTTCAGACGTCCCGAAGTATCACCCATTCCTTCTACCCAGAGATACTGCCTGTCCCGCTGAGTTACTCCAGATTTTTGTGTATATCTTCGGTTTAAACAAGGGTCTGCAGTTCCTTCCTACACATGAAGAAAGTTCTGATTCCCTGCACGTCTAAATAACCATATAACAATTACAGCACGGAAACAGGCCATCTAGGCCCTTCGTCGGTGCCGAACACTTAAGGGCCTGTCCCACCAGCATGCGGCGAGCGCGACCCAACATGGTCGCTTGAGCCGTACGCCCTCGCGGGATCGGTCCCACTTCGATCGCCGGAGCCATATGGAGTTGTGCGGGGCTGGTCCCGACATCGCGCGGGGCTCCAAAAAACTGACACTGTCCAAAAATTCCGCGCAGCAATGGCCTGTCGGCCCGCAGCCGCATTGAGGCCGTACGCAGCGTCTCGACGTCGTACGCAGCGCCTCGAAGGACGTACGCAGCGTCTTGATGGCGTCCGCCTAGCGAGTGGCGTTGCGCGATGACGTCACCGCCCAGTGTGCCGTTGCGTGATGACGTAACCACCCGCCGCCGTGCCACGTCCAAATTCAGTCGGCCCGCCTCCTGCCCAGCTGATTGGTGAGTATGATGTCGGGACCAGCACCGCACAACTCCAGACGGCTCCGCGGTTGGAAGTGGGGCCGGCCCCGCGAGGCCGTACGCCTCAAGCCACCACCTTTGGTCACGCTAGACGCATGCAAGTGGGACAGGCCCTTTACTCTCACCTAGTCCCATCTACCTGCACTCAGACCAAAACCCTCCATTCCTTTCCCGTCCATGTAACTATCCAATTTATTTTTAAATGATAAAATCGAGCCTGCCTCCACCACTTCCACTGGAAGCTCATTCCACACCGCTACCACTCTCTGAGTAAAGAAGTTCCCCCTCATGTTTACCCCTAAACTTCTGTCCCTTAATTCTCAAATCATGTCCTCTTGTTTGTTCAATCAGACGTGGTGCTTTTTGTTCTTTGCAGTTGTTTACTTGTTTGTGTGGTGCATGGTTATGGTGCGTGGTGAGTCAGGGCATGTGCTGTGACTGAGTCAGGTCTGGAGCAGGCAAGAGCCCACACGGGTTCGCACATCCCCGGGAGGCGCGCGAGGCAGCGCGGGCCCCACCGCCCGGTCATGCCAACCGCCAGCCGCTGATCACGCAGCTCGCGCCCCTCCATTGGCCGCCGCGCTGCACGCCTGTCCATCCGATTGGCCGGGCCCATCGACGCCGCCCCCGCCCCCGCGCGCTCCACCTGAATGGAACCCGGGCCGGGCAGGGGCGCGAGCAGCCGGTGTCAACAGCTGCAAAGGTGGCAGCAGCAGCAGCAACAACAACAGCAGCAGCAACAGCAACAGTAGTGTCTGCACCACGGTGCTGTCTCTGAGAGAGCGCGTCTGCGCCCAATGCATGAGTTTCACCGGTGAAAGGCAACGCTTAGGCTGCGTGTGAGTGAGTATCTCTCCTTTCTGAGTAGAATAAAGAGAGTCCAACCCCTCTCATCCAATTCCCTTGATCCGTTTTGTGATTCCCCGGGGATTAATGTTCAGTGAATCTATTTGGTATTTTTCATCAAAGATACTAAAGGAGCTCCTCTAGTATCTTTGCTTTTAGAATATAAGAATATAATCTTGTCATACTAGTCGTACCGCTTTTCTTGGCTGAATCCAAAATAATTTCACTCATTGCAGGTGACTCTGGTGAAAACTAGTCTATTATAATGTAGGCGTTTAGAGAACTTTTATGTAAATGTTTCATTCTAACGAAGGTTTATTCAGTTGCTAACACAAACCTCTGAGCAGCAATACCATTGGATATTGCTGCTCAGAGGTTTGTGTTGTATTTGTTAATTTTTTTTAAATGCCTAGTGATTTCATCCCTTCTCACCCATCCGGTGTCAATGGGAATAAACTGGAGGTAGACAAAAGTGCTGGAGAAACTCAGCGGGTGAGGCAGCATCTATGGAGCGAAGGATAGAGGCGACGTTTCGGGCCGAACCCCTTCTTCAGGGAATAAACGAGTTCGTTTTAAATTGAATGCACGTCTATCGAATGCCGGTTCCAGGTTTAAACTCGTCAACAAGGGGATGTTTTCCCCCTGCAATCTTGCACAATAGTTTGCAGCATTCAGTGCTGGGTTTTCCCTACGAATCATTTGCACTTGTGCAAGTGACGCCGCTGCCTATTTTCTGCCTTTTTTTTCCGGGGGAGGGGAGTGTGAGTTGAAGCTTGTCTGGAAGTGGGTGAAAGGTTGCCGCGGTGACTGGTTCAAGTTCGCACACGGCTCAGCACGCAGCCTTCACGTGGGCTCGGATCTGCGCCAATCCTCCTCCCGCAGACTCTAGCTGGGGCGGGGGCAGGGCTCTTGTTCTGCTCATCATTCGTGTTGGTGAGTGAGGAGATTGCTGCCGAAGAGTACCTGCGTGGATGTTTGCATTTTTTTTTACACTCTCTAGGAACCTAAGTATAAACCCAGATCGCCGTAACGGACGTACATCTGAACTAAAAGCCAAATCATTGACTTTGTGTTAAAACACTGCAAAGGGAAGCCGATCTAGGGGGCTCCTAATAAGACGTATAACGTTAAATGCTTGCAGGGTATGGTAGAGGAAGAGTGAGGGCGTTAATTTGGGGAGGGGAACAAGGGTAAAATATTTAATAGAATAAATGGGAGGGTACCGAGGTGCGGACTGCATACTCTGATCTTTAAAAATAGCTGCTGAATCAACGTGGTTGAAAATACACTTTCATTAATATCTATTTGAAAACATACCTTATTCATAAATGTGTACAGAATATGCAATATAATCAGTACACATCTTTTTATTAATTCATAGTGACATCAAACCAGTACATTCTATTAGAAAGTTTCAAAGGTTCATTTCCCTCTAAACAATATGTCCATGAAGTATTTGAGAGGCTGCTTTACAGGATGCAGCTCCTCAGTGTCCAGTGGACCCTAGACTGGTCCTTCCTGCACACCCCGCAAACTCTTTGTGGCGCCTGCACCAAGCTTCATTGCATCTCTGCTCTCGGCATGTTCTCTTGCATCTTGGAATGTGCCAGACAGCAGCTTTCACTCGTGGATAATAAACAAACTGCTCAACCAACTCAGCAGGTGGGGTAGCATCCATGGAGGGAAATGGACGCATGACATTTCGGGTCGGAACATTATTTAAGACTGAAGTGTCCGAGAATTAGCTAGGAGACAGGTATGGGGAAGGGATGGGGTAAGAGCCGGCAAGTGATGGATGGGTGGATCCATGTAAAGAGAGGTCTCCTGTTCTTCAACAACTTTCTTAAGATTTCAGCATCTGCAGACTTTTGTGCCTTCATTTTACTTCCCCATTGTGAAATCTCTGCAAAGTATGCCCACCCTGACAGGAGTTCTGTGAGACCATGTGGTTGAGTTAAGGGCCTGCCCCACTTAGGCGACTCTTTCGGCGACTGCCAGGGACTAGTTTTAATGGAAGTCACCTACGACAGCAAAAATTGTCGCCGCTGTCGCCAAAAATGTTCTAGTTGTTGAATATTTTGCGGTAGTCACCTGTAGTCGCCCAAAATATCGCCTAAGTGGGACAGGCCCATTATTCCAGCAGTTTGCTTTTTTGCTCTAGAAACTAGTACCTGCAGTCTTTTGTGTCTTCCCTCATGAACATCACCTTACCCTGGAATATAAATACATTTCAGGCAAACCAAAGTATATCTTTCATTGAGTAAGTGAAAACTGAAGATGCTGATGAAACGTCTTCGATCTGAAACATTAACTCTGTTTATTTTCCCGCAGATACGATCTGACCTGCTGAGCATTTCCAGCATTTTCTGTTTTTATTTTACATCTTTCACTGAGTTGATGTTCTTCTGTCAGCAGTTGATGTTTGTCTCAGTAAGCATTCATGGGAACAGCCCATAGATAAGGGTGTTCTCTGTTATGCTGCTTCCTATAGGAGGCTTTGCTTTATAACTGGGGCATAGAACATAAGAGCACAAAGGTAATGCTAGAACCTGCAATACCAATTAGACCATAACTTGAGCATTTCATAAATTACTGATGAGGGGATGGGAAAGATATGATTGCACTAGAGATCCTAAAGTTAACTGAAATTTTAGCAAATAGGCTGCGGTTGCTTTCCGTGGGTGTGGGACAAATTTATTTGAGTGCTCACAATTAAGAGTTGCCGTGATAAGGCAGGAGAGAACCTCTTTATTAAGAAGAAGAGTTAATAATCAGCGGATATAGATTTCAAGTAATAGGTTCAAGAATCAGTGGGGAGGGGAGAAAATAATGTTGCAGAGAGTGCTAGAAGCACGGGGTTTACTGCCTAAAAGGACAATAGAGGCAGTAATCCTTAACATTTAAGTGCATTTTGGAAGAACCGATAAGGAGGTAATATACCATGAATGGTAGGATCGTAGGGGAAGGCTTGAAGAACAGGAGGAGCTCAAAGTATAAGCCTATTGATCCCTGAATGAGCAAGTACAGTTGATGAAGAGGCATATTAGCCAAGGAATAGAAAATAAAAGCACGGAGGCTATGGTGCAACTTTATATAATGTTGGTTATGTGTAAGAAGGAGTACTGTGCAGTTTTGTTCACCATACACTGATTGCACCACGGTGAATATTCACCAGAATGTTGACTAGGTTGGAGTATTTCAGTTATGAGGAGAGGCTGGTTAGGCAGAGGTTCACTTGCACCTCCTCCAACCTCATCTACTGTATCCATTGTTCAAAATGTGGACTCGTATACATTGGCGAGACCAAAGGCAGACTGGGCGATCGTTTCGAGGAACACCTTCGCTCAGCTCACTGAACCAACCTGATCTCCCGGTTACTGGATAATTTAATTCTCCTTCCCATTCCTACACAGACCTTTCCATCCTCAGTCTCCTCCATTGTCAGAGTGAGGCTAAACGCAAATTGGAGGAACACCATCTCATATTTCGCTTGGGCAGCTTACAGCCCAGTGGTATGAATATTGATTTCTCTCACTTCAAGTAGCCCTGGCATTCCCTCTTTATCCCTCCCCCACCCAGATCGCACTAGCTTTTCATTTTCACCCTACAACAGCTTACAATGGCCTGTTTCCTTTATCATCGTTACTTTTTTGCATTCATTCATTGTTCTTTATCTTTCCACATTCCATATCTCTCGTTTCCCTTATCCCTAACCAGCCTGAAGAAGAGTCCCGAAATGTCACCCATTCCTTCTATCTAGAGATGCTGCCTGTCCCGCTGAGTTACTCCAGCTTTCTGTGTCTATCTTCAAGGTGCAGAGGAGAGCCATCGAACTGGGAATATTGAGCAAAGAGGTTGGAATTGTCTTCCCTGGAACAGAAGTGATCGAAGGAGGTCATAGGGCATAGATATATGCTATGGGGTGAAGGGAGTAGAGGGAAACGGAGGAAGATTTTTTTGCAGCCAGAGAGTGGTTGGAATCTGAAATGCATTGCCTAAGACACAACCACAATATTTAAGATATATCTACAAAAGCACAAACCACAAAGGTATAGAAAGCTATCGAAAAAATACTGTAAAATGGGATTTGTGTAGATGGATACTCAATGATTGGCATCAACATTGTGGAACAAGTGGCCTGTGTCTGTGCTGATGACTACTTTAAATGCTGCAGTATGCAGTGTTACATACCTGATGCAAGAGGGTATGTAACTTGCTCTTTTTCATCTGGCAGAGATGTGATTTCTTCTGAATTGCAAGTTTTCTCTGATCTACAAGTGAATGTGACAAATCTGGTTCTGGCTTTCCGCACAAATATATCAAAATGCTGCATTAATTATTTTGGATGAAGCCAAGACATTGTAACCATCATCAATTTATTTTGTATGAGCCTAGTGAATTTGATACTCTAAAACTTTGGATGTTTGGCAATGACTTTTTTGTGTTTAGTATCATCGTGTCAAGTTGACCATAGTAATTTATCCTTAGTAGATTGTGACACTGTTTGACACAGTTGGCTAAGTACATGGAACTATAACTACTGGGTACAGTTCCAAGTTACCTGGTTGCAGACACTTCATCTTCAACAGCAGCATTCTTTACTCATTCCTTGGGCTTGGACTACCTTAGAATTCATTCTCCCACCCCCTTCCATCTCTTTCAACTTCCACTATGTTATTCCAAAGATGCAGCCGGCTTCCTCATGTACCTCAGAAGATCCTTCTCCTCTCTAGTGCTTGCCTGAACCCTATAACTATCAACATGCTGATCTCAACCTCAAATCTGCATGTGCTGCGGGTACTTGCGCCAGATATTGTGTGAGTAGCAATTTCTTCCAGCTAGTCATAGTCTAGTCATTGTTTTATAGTCTTTTTCACAAACTCTGAACACTTGGTCTCCCTCCTTCTCGACCATTCCCATGGTGCTGAGCTTATAACTTTTCTCACCAATAATGCCTTTTTTCTAATTGTTCCCCACATGTCCTTGGACTTTCAACTACTATCCATCATTAATGTTTTTGTCAAACTAGATTTTTTCCTAATGTAACTCTGGCAGGCTTTAGGCTACTGATGGTCAAAGGTTACCCAATGCTTATTGCCCCATTGTACTATGTTTATCCTAGTCATGCCCTTGCTCACTGGATCCCCCACTATCCCCTCCAAGTTTTCCTTTCCTTCCAGGCACAACATCCTTCTTCCCATTTATTCTTACATTGGATTAAGTGGAACCCGTTGGGTCCCAGTCACACGGGAGGCCTGGTTCCCCAACACAACCCGTTCCCCCAATGCAATATTCTACCACTCACCCATAGCCACTAACTGCGCAGGCATGGCTCATTTCCCCTCATCACCCAGCACTCACTCCCCCTCCTCTTCATGTGTGGGAGGGAAGTGGGGTGTGTGGCGGGGGGGGGGGGAGACGAGTGAAGGGGGGTTTTGTGTGGGCGGGGGGGTGGGAGTTGTGGGGGAGGGGTGTGTGGGGAAGGGGGTGTGTATGTGGGCGGGAGGGGAGGTGTGTATGGGCGGGGGGGGGTGGGTTGCGGGTGGGCGGCGGGAGGGGTGTGGGCGGGAGGAGGAGTGTGTGCGCAGGGGGGGTGTGCGTGGGCTGGGGACGTTGTGGGGGAAGGGGGGTGTGGGCGAGAGGGGTTGTGGGGGGAGGGGGATGTGTGGGGGGAGAGGGGTGTGTGGGCAGGAGGGAGGGGGTGAGAGCTCGGAGAAAAGACTGGGGAAGAGCCATGGAGGAGAGGGGGGTATCACGGGGGAAGGGGGGCAGGAGCCAGCGAGTGGGACCAGAGGGGAAGGGGCTGGAGCTGGCGGTGCGATGGGAATGCTGGTTGTTCCCCTTCGCTGGGATCAGAGTCTCCGCTTTCCGTTTGGTGACATCTCCGACTCTGTGCAGAGCCGGGCTGGGCCGCTTCCGGTCCTTCCGAAAATTGAGACCTCCGCCGGCCACCCTCAGCTCCAGTAAAGACGCGATGGCACAGGACCGTCCCGTGAAGTGACAGGAGAAGAGACTAATTTGCGCAGCCCTGGCTGGCAGGAGAGGAGATCGACCTGCGCAGCGCGGTTTTTAATATTTTTAAACCTCGCTAAGTTTTACAATAAGCCATCGATCGGAACGAAACTTGGTGCATTCGCAGCACGAGAAAGGTGAGTGAGCTGGCGAAAAATCATAGCGCTATTGCGTACCGTTTTTGCGCATATAGAAAAACCGAGCAAACCGGAAGATAACAAGATCAAAGTTTTAGTTGTGTATAGAAGATAGATAGATATTGTTTCTCCCACCACCATATGAGCAAGCAGTTGCGGGTATTTTCCACGTTAATTGTGCAGGACAAACTCGAGTGGTTGTCAGAAGATGATTTTAGAAAGACCATATGCTTGCAATCTTTAGCATTTGTGGGGAGAGTTAAAGTTTCAGGTTAACCTTTTTCCAAGTTCTCATGAAATATTTGTAGGTTTTAAATATATGCAGAATCAGGAAGAGAAGGGGTGACAGGAAATGACTAAAGAGAAGATCTGGGTAGACAAAAATGTTGGAGAAACTCAGCGAGTGAGGCAGCATGTATGGAGATCCATAAATGCCTCACCTGCTGAGTTTCTTCAGCAGTTTTGTCTACCTTTGATTTTTCCAGCATCTGCAGTTCTTTCTTAAACACAGAGAAGGTCTGTGTTGGGAAGGTGGTGAGATTAAATGACAACGGGATGTTGGTCATAGAGTGAGTATAAATATGCTTATGCCTAAAGCTGCATTAGGCAGAAATTTAAGGCATTGGGTTATGGTATGAAATTACTAAACCAGTGTGGAATCTGAAAGACTGATATGTACCCAGTTGAAAGATGAGCCGTCCTTGTTCAAGCTCGCATTGAGTTTCATTAGAGTAGTGTAGGAAGCCAAGAGATAGTGGCATCCCTGGATCAGGCAGACTGAATGGAAATTTCCACAAAGTGGTCACCTCATCAGTATTGGGTCTTCCATCAAGTGAATCAGAAGCACTGAATATTTGAGAGAAATGCAAATAAATGTCAATTTAACCTTGAAAGAACATTTTGGCACCTGAGGAAATTAAAGAAGCTTGCATGAATATGTGCGGTCGGAAGGGGAGGAGGAGAAATTGATTAAGGAGTAGGCAGTGCAGATGTAAAGAAAGTTCCCCTTAGGATATTGGGAGGAAGAACAATGGTGCGGTTGGAGAGGTTTATGGTAGTGGGCTCACCTTCGATATACTGATGAATATGAGATATAAAATGGAAGATGGGGACAGGGAAACGTTTGTCAAGGTTTTATAAAGATGGGGAATGAGTGTTAACAAAAAATCAGGAGAAGGAACAAATTAGGTGCATAGTTGTCGGTTACTGTAGAGTGGAGTCCTATATTGAGAGAAGTTGAGGCCATCTCTGAAGTACTGGTATGGAACGTGGCAGCATAAGAAATGGAGGATAGCATAGTTAATGCAGGAGGCTGTTAGGGTGTGGTGTGGATGGAAATCAAAGTGCTGTGGGAGTCGGTGGGCTAATACTGTTGTCATTCTGTTCTCCAGGATCATAGAGGGAGAGAGTTGGGGGTTGGGGGGTCATGGAAAGGAAGGGTTCCAGAAAGATGGTGATGATAGAAATTGTCGTGACAGCTGCAATGTTCCCATTTCAGGATGAGAACAGGAAACCGTGCCGATGCAATCATCGCAGTGTTGTAGGAACAAAGGTGAGGGGTGTGTCTGAGTAGGGCAGAAAAGTATGGTCCTTTTCAACATTACTTCAGAATTTTCTAAAACACCTTACAATCAATTGAGTACTTTTGAAATCTGATCAATTGTAATGTAGGATTTGTGGCCAGCAATGTTGATTCCCCAGCTCTACTTCAATGTAGAGCCTTGGCACCTTTCACAACTACGTGAGGGGTCTGAACTGGACTTGGATTTGTGCTGCATGCTAAAGGGAGTGCCTTTTGCAGATTTTTCTTCCCAAGTCCAAAGAATGAATTTACAGTCTTACTGAGAAAGAATGCTGATGCTGTGTAGCTGTCATGATGTACTTCCCTTTCCTGGTTGTGCAGCGAAATAGTTTTTGTGCGCAGTTCGTTAAAATCCCAGAGCATGAAGGCACGAACAATGTAGTTGTACATTGGTAGTTTCCTTTTACCTGTAACTTAATGTTGCTGCATTTGAGTGTCTCCCTGTAAGTGGATTGAGATTTAGTTAAGACATTTTAACAGTACGCTTTCTTAACAGTACCGAGACCAGAGAATGTCAAACATTTTAACAGGGATTATTGCTATAGAAACATAGAAAATAGGTGCAGGAGGAGGCCATTTGGCCCTTCGAGCCAGCACCGCCATTCATTGCGATCACGGCTGATCGTCCCCTATCAATAACCCGTGCCTGCTTTCTCCCCATATCCCTTGACTCCACTAGCCCCTAGAGCTCTATCTAACTCTCTTAAATCCATCCAGTGACTTGGCCTCCACTGCTCTCTGTGGCAGTGAATTCCATAAATTCACAACTCTCTGGGTGATGTGATATGTGATAAAGAGCTAATCAACTGGGGTTCATTTGAGAAATATTCCTAAATGCACGTCTTTTTCCAATGCAATTTTATTTTAAAATAATATATTTTCTGCAAGGTTGGGATTAAAGGGATTTTAATTTTTCAGATCATTGGTATATTTGTTTTGTATGTGTTGCAGCCAGGCCCGGTGGCTAAACAACACATTATTGGCTTACTGCCACTGGGTTGCTTTTTATTAAAATCACTTTCAATGGAAAGTTCATTGGTCAGAAGTAGACATATCATTGATCAGTTGGTCACCTTTATCCCACACAAGTTTCGTTTTCCAGAGTAAAACACAAAGTGACTCAATCTGAAAAAGGGTCCTGACCTGAAATGTTGCCTGTCCATTCCCTCCAGAGATATTGCCTGACCTGCTGAGTTACTCCAGCACTTTGTGTTTTACTCAAGATCCAACATGTGCAGTTCCTTGTGTCTTAATAGATTCCCAGAAGCAGAAAAGTTACACCAAACAAATTTGAACATTGTCTGCAGCAGTTGTACATACAACCACATTTGTGAATTAGTCGAGGTCTATACAGGCATGTATGATTTATGCACTGAGCTATGTACATTAGCTTCTGACTGACAGAGAGGTTTCTAAATTTAGAAAAGGGAAGGCAGTCCCATCATTTTCAAATTATGAAACAGAATTGTGGGTAACTTGAGTTCTCTTTTTAAACTGTGCATTAGCTTTATTGAGTTAAATGGATATCAGTTTCAGAATGTAGCTACTAATCTCTTCTAAGCAAAACACTCATTTAACATTTTAATTAAATAGAGACGCTTTAAGTATGTAGTATTGCAGTAGTTCTGTTGATTTACATTTTGTAATGCTTTTAAAACATAAATAAATAAAAACTTTAATTTGTTTCTCCTGGTTCATTTCATCATTATTATGTAACGTGTCGCTGAAGTAATAATGAGTTAATACAAAATTATTTTGTTATACAAAATTTCTGCCAATATTTTCTCCTGCTATGTCCATAATTACAATATAAACTGTCTGCCTAACCTAGCCAATGTATAATTATGCCTCATCCCTAGCAATGTTTTGTTTCTTCCAGTTCCTCAAAATGCTCAACTATGCTCCACCCAAATCAGCTTAGCATTTGCTTTGCACTTAGCACAACTAAGCCATAAATAATATAAAGATTAACGTATTAAGTAAAAATGACTTTAATTCTAAAATCAGGGCTAAATTACTTTTATGTCCTTGATCTAATAGCTCTTCATCAAAGACCACTTCATCTGAAGACATTCTCCTTTTTTCTCTCTCAAATTGTGTAAAACCAAGTTAGAACAAATTATTTCATTTAGAAATTCAACTGAGCAATCTTGTCATTATGCATTGCTGTAGAGTTTTTTGTGTTAATTAAAAACATACAACGGTACCATTTTGTTGTGCAAACCTAGACTGGCACTGGTGTGATTATCTGATGGAAGTAAATGACACAGAACATTAGCGTATTAAAATTAATTGACAATGCTGCATTTCCAATGGCATAATTATATGAACAGGGCAATCTTTAGGCGATGACAAGAGAAATTAACATTCATTGATAACACAGGTTGGCAGATGTTCAAAATTATGGATCAATAGACAATTTTTGAGGAGGATTTTAAAGGTGATGAGAGTGGTAGCAAACGCAGTTGACTAGGAGGGAACCCTGCCGAAAAGGGCTGAGGGAGGTAGAGACCAGTAGGGCTAGAATATGTGATGTATGAGTATAAGGATTTTAGATTTCTGATAATGAACATGTGCCTATAACGATAGGTGAGCAAACCTAGTATGGCTTGGATTATGTGAAGCAGAACTTCGCATAAACTGGCACTTACAAGCCTGAAGGAATTATATCTAGAGCTGACCACAGTATTATGAACATTTCATTGGTGATGATGAGGATCAAGTCAGGAGAAAAGCAGATAATATTGCAAAGGAATTGTGATGAAGTGTGATTGTTCCCTTGATGGACCAGGGCACAAGATTTAATTCCATGTCGGCAACAGGGAATGGGAGTGAAATAAGAGTAAGGGAATGTATGGTTGATAGAAACTGAGAAATACTTGGAGGTTGCGGTAGATAAACTGTAATTTGGGCATATGAATTACAAAGCTTTGTAATTCTGTGGTAAAGAGGTTTCCTCTGACCTCAATCTCCTTGTTTGTGGCTTTAATCCTTTTAATGATAATATGATAATTACTCGCACTCCTGTTTGAAATATGGATTGTTTCAAATGAGAGTTTGAGGAGAAGTAATGCAGGACATTGAAAACCAAAATAGCAACAGATGCTGGAATGCTTAAATGCTAGAAAGAAAAGCCATCAATGTTTCTCAGAACCAAAATGTTGATTGTTTAGTTTCCACAGAGGCTGCCTGACCTCTTGAGTTTTATAGCAAATATCTTCTTTATAATACAAGATCTTTTTTATTTTAAAATACACTTTATTCATAAAAACATAGAAAATAGGTGCAGGAGTTGGCCATTCAGCCCTTCGAGCCAGCACCGCCATTCAATATGATCATGGCTGATCATCCAAAATCAGTAGCCCGTTCCTGCTTTTTCCCCATATCCCTTGATTTCGTTAGCCCAAAGAGCTAAATCTAACTCTCTCCTGAAAACATCCAGTGAATTGGCCTCCACTGCCTTCTGTGGCAGAGAATATTATCAGGAAATGCAATGCAAACAGCACATGCCTTTATTTCCATTCAACACATGGTATTCGCCATCTCAAATGTATCCTTGTTGGTTTGGTGAAGGTGATTTCGAGTTATGGGGATAGTGCTGGGATTGGTGCTGAAGACTGAAGAAACTCAGATGGATTTGTAGAACAATGGGTGTTAATATGTATATCTAAGACAAAAGACTGCAGTGGGTGATATTTGGAGGGAAAAGGAGTCCAAATTAACTTTTCAAAGAGTTGGGTGTTGTGTTGGATTTTAATATTTTTTATTGAGAGGACTGGCATTTGCTGAATAGCTTTTACAATTTAAGTCAGTTTGGGGGCAAGGAAAAGTAACTGAACAGGCAGAGTGGAGGATATGGGAACTTTGTTTTGGTAACAGGAGGAGGCGATGGAGAGGAATGCTGCATTGATTTAAAAATGTTGACAGGATTAAATAATGTTCAGATTGAAGTGGACACATGATGAATAAATTAAAGCTCAACATTGATTTATTTGTTGTTTGTCGCCTGTTTTTGTGTAAGACTATGACATCTAGTTCATCATGCTGCACCATGTACGGAGATGCTGATCAGAACAATCTGGGCTTGAATTATTTGTATTATTTGAGTAAAATGTTAGGAGAAGAAAATAATCATTAATCTACATCCTCGGTTAATCCAGAACTCTTTATGTTTTTCCATCAACAGGAAAGAATAATGGAGACGGGTTTCCGAGTGTTCCAGGACAATGAGTATTGCTGGGGCAGCAGAACAGAGCAGGGGGACATTGAGGCGGTCGAAGCACTCATGTCGATGAGCTGCAGTTGGAAGTCAGAGGCCAGAAGGTACACTGAGCTGAGACCACTGACACCAGCCTCCGATATGTCTGAGGAATCCGAAGATAGTTTACTGTCCAGCTCGAAGGATTTCCATGCATTGCCCCTATTTGTAAGTAACAATTGGTGCAATTAAAACTATTAAGAAGAGTTGATCAAGCTTGTGAAAAAATGGCCTTTTCAATGGTTTATTGGGGAAATTCGGTATCTGTGGGATGCATTGAGCCATTAAAACAGAGAACCTCATACACAGTCATTGGGTGACAATATAATTACCCTCTGTCCCAATACCAGGGGAACAGAAAATCAGTACCATGGGGACATCAGGATCAGGCTTGACCAGCAGTTCCTAAATATTTATTTAATTTGTGCATGAAGAAAGCGGAGGTATCCAACACTGCTTGCTCCTATAAAGCTGTGGTTTCCCTGCATTCAGGATGCACCCATTGAAGAAAGGGGGAGAAGGGATTCAGCAAAGAAAGAGGGATTAGCTTTGTTAAAGCATCTTTTACATCATAAATTCCAAGTGCTTCACGGATGGTTCATTGCTCTAAGGCACCTTCACTGAGCACAACAAACGCCACAAGCAGCAGTGAGATTAATAACCAGCAGCAGTTTGTAGCATTTGGATGTATTTTAGTCAGGAAGTCAGGGCACCGCTTGTCCATTTACATTCTCAAGAATTTTCAGCATCCATCTCAATGGATAGACAATGGCTTAAGTTAATATCTCAACCGCCTGTCCACATCAGTGAATGCGGAACTTTCTCAGTGCCGCACTGTTCTGTTTTTAAATGAAAACTGGTGTGGAAAAGTAAGATGTACAATGTATTGAAAGGAATGGGTTGACTCCAACTCTTGTTTTCTTTGTTTCTAGTGTTTAACCCCACCGTATAGTCCTCCTACTTTTGAGGCATCTCAAATGGTTCATCCTATAATGAAATTCCCTTCCACTGTACCTAAGTTGGGAGCTCCTTTATCCGGGCATACCAGCAGGGTTGCGGCAACGTCTGTGAGTGTGTCCACCGATGCAATGTATGCCAGGACTCCAATTCCAACCAATGTGGCCACGAGCCAACGATCCCAAGCCACAAGTGTTATTCGTCATACTGCTGACATATTGCCCTGTGCAGATGGATCTTGTCCCGTTGGGATGGCCCAGGTGTCTGCTGGTCAGCAAGCAATACACAGGACAGTTGCATTGGGTGGAAATGAAGAGGAATTGATGGAAAGTAATGACAGTAAAAAGAGAAACTGTATATCGCAGGAACTGATTTCTTCTATCAAACCAGTAATTGAAACCAATAAAGGACCAAAAGAAGATAAAAGTCAAAACCAAAGCTTAGCTTCAACCATGAATTCCACACCAGCTACAGTACAATCCCTCTTTTCAAGGAGCCAGCTTCCTGCAGATGCTCATATTCGGCAGAATTCATTGATGGTGTCACCTCGAGTCTCTTCCAGTATCCCGCCGCTGCCTATCATCTGCCAAGTGCTTCCAGTCACTACAAGCAGCCCTGTTGTAACTGCTGTAATCCCCAAAACTCCTGGTAAACACATGGCCTTGAGCCCTGCTCCTCTTGTCTTCATGGGAACTCCGGTCTCAAAGGGTACCTTGATGTTTGTCGTGCCTCAGCCTACAGTCAAGCACATAAAGCCACAGGTCACCAGCCTCAATGGTACCAAACTCTCTCCCATTGCACCTGCCCCAGGGATCATGGCACCTGTGCAGAAGATAGAAGCACAGATTGATGTATCTCGACACCGCAGCCACATCTGTGTTCACCCAGGCTGTGGGAAAACCTACTTCAAAAGTTCTCACCTGAAGGCCCACACAAGGACTCACACAGGTATGGAAAGTGCACTTTCAGAGCTTATAATATACTATCAAACTCTTTTGTTTCCTCGAGGTTGAATTGAGTTCAGTGAAGTGAGATGTTCTTGAAACTCCACTGATTGAGGACTGGGAGATTAATAATGATAGGCCGCTACTGTCTCTGGGGAAGCGTCAGTGCCTTAGTGCAGTGGTGTCCATCTCCTTGTCTCTTGGTTCTTTTCTTAATTCTCAGATTACCTTTATTTACCGTGTATGTCATTATTTCCCAGAAATTGAGAGATTAAACCAACCAAATGTTGTAGTCTCATAACATGGTAATTAAGGATTGCAGCAGAGTAAGTAGAAGCAGGGTAGTAATATTTTTTAATTTGATATGTGTATTTTTCTTTTACAATTTGAGGGTAAAATTGATGTTGTGATTTGACATGTTGTATCCAATATATATTTTAAATAAAGCTGTGCATCCTGTTACAGGTGAGAAACCTTTCAGTTGCAATTGGGAAGATTGTGATAGGAAATTTGCACGATCTGATGAGCTCTCCCGACATCGCAGGACGCACACAGGCGAAAAGAAGTTTGTGTGCCCGATGTGCGAACGGCGATTCATGAGGAGCGATCACTTGACAAAGCACGCTCGGCGTCACCTCTCTGCTAATAAACTTCCGAACTGGCAGATGGAAGTGAGCAAGCTGAACAATGTCATTTCTCCAGTATCTGCTCTGTGACCCCTGTGGCCCAAGGAGTCACATTAACATCAACCTTGTGGAAATTGCAGCTTCCGTGTGCACAGAAGCACATTGCAAATCTTGGGAAGGTGGCAACTAAGGTGTCTTTTAATGGTGAGGTTAGTGCAATAGTCAATCGCCATCTCTTGCCACATCCGTTGAAGACAGAAGCTGCACACTACTGATGGGTGTACTTGCTCGTACCTAGGCCTGTTTGAAGTGCTTTTGAGCAGAGCATGGCAGGGGACAAGTTGCTATATAACCATGTCCACTAGTTGCTATATAACCATGTGCAACTCCTCAGCAGTGAAAGGAGGAAAAGAGAAGTGAAGTATCAAGATCTTCACATGGCAGCGAATGCAAAGGGTAATGGGAAAAGCTGGAGAGCATGTGGGGCCCTGTTTGAGAGAGGCTGAGTGAGCATCTGGGAATGACACTGTAGTACCATATACTTACTTTTTGCATTATGTTGGGGACATGGATGTAGAAATTTCCATTTGTGCAATAGGTGGGATTGCTTTAATCATCATTTATAAGTACAGCCAAATGTTCTGATGCTGAATATTGGGCATCACTCGAAACAGGCAACTGTAGCAGGTCACAGTGCCTGCCACAAATGTTTGCCCCAATATTTATCTTTGCTTTATAAAGTTATGACCATAGGGCTGGAAGACCATTGTTTGTCCACATGCTGATTAAAATGGGCGAGTACTCAAGCTAGTTATTTTTGTGAATATTTTATTAAAATTTGCAAATGTAACAAGTAAAGTTTTGGATAAAAATTGCTGTCCTTTTTTCTCAGCAAAGATGGAAGTTTGTCATAGACCTTGCACAAATATGGGGATATAACTAACGCTACACTTAAATTTATACATTTACATGTTTTATAATACTTATGTGACTGCTTATTTATTTCATACTGTTATCACAATGTTGTTTAATAATCTACTTGGTTACTGAACTTCTTTTGCTTGATGTAGAGCACATTGCTTCCTCGAAAGAAGGGGTTCCTCCCTGTTAGAATTAGCAACTGTCTATGTTGCTTTCGGGGCATTCTCCATTCTACATTTTGGAGTTCAGTCTCATTCCTTTGCGTCCTGTGGCAGTATTATGCACAGACTAACTCTTCTGTAAGGACAATGTCCTTTTGGTGCATTAACTGAACATGCCATACCTTATCTGTTGCTTGCTTTCAGAGTATTTACTTAATAGTGCACCTGTTTTATGATTCAGCTACAATGATTTTGCATATTTGTTTTATCAAGAAACGTTTTGGGGATAGATCATAGGAAACAAGCTTCCTCTAACCATGTATTGTGATATAAAATGGAAAACTGTGGGCCTTGACTACACGCTGTGGTTACAGCTCTGTAGAATCTCTCTCTCAACAACACAAAGGCA
Source organism: Amblyraja radiata (assembly GCF_010909765.2). NCBI lineage: Eukaryota > Metazoa > Chordata > Chondrichthyes > Rajiformes > Rajidae > Amblyraja > Amblyraja radiata. The sequence continues at coordinate 12,036,400 of NC_045959.1, read as the reverse complement.
GAACAATTGAGATAAGGAAATCTTAAATATCAGGATTCATTGTTCAAAGCTCAGTGATGGTTGATAAGGAGTCTGGTAAACATTATAGATGGCCCAGATTTCCTACCGCCACATAATGCCTAGTTATCAACTTGATTGGATACTTACGTAATCATTTAATACAATTATTGATATGTAGCCAGCCAGGAAGGGCTGAATTAAACATACAAGTGGTGCATGAGTTCCTTTTGGCCGGGGGGGGGGGGGGGGGGGGTAGTTCCTGGGATATCCAACAACTTGCACCATAATATGCCTTTGATGATAGGAACAGAACTGGGTGTTGAGTAATTGGGTTGGAATGCAAAGAGACATAAGGGATAATGGCGATGAAATTAGTGCCTGATTCTCCAAGTGTGGATGTAATTAAGAAAATTGAGTGAACATTTTTTATTTGAAAAATAAACTTCATTCATAAAAAAACATACTGGAAATACAATGTGTACTTGTCCTTTTTAACATGCATTGTGCTAGCAGACCAACATGTTCTCTTAGAAATATAGAATATCAAAGCAACCACTTTATGGAGAAATGACTGATGGCACAAGATCATGTGGTGAAGAGATCTTGAGAAGAAGAGATACAAAGTCACTTTTAGAACAATGACACATAGCGCCAGGATGAACAATTTGTACCTGCAACATATAGGGAGCTCACTCGTATGAGGAAGCTAGAATGGAGAAGGCAAAGAGGAAAAGAGAATTTAATGAGCTACTGTTGCCACAACATCAAAACTTCTGTCACCTTGTGAAAGAAACCTTTGAGCCTCTATTGATCTAATCACTGGCACGCTGTAAACCAGATGTAAGTGGGACTGGGATATTATTACAGAAACTTGGTTGAGGGAAGAGCAGGACTGGCAGATCAATGTTCAAGTATGCAGATGTTACAGGCATGATGAAGATGGTGGGAAGAGAGGAAGGGGAGTTGTGTTTTTCATCAGGGAGAATATTATCATAATCATACTTTATTAGTCAAGTATGTTTTGGTTTGCCATACAGTCAGACTAATAAAAAACAACAGAACACACAAAATACATTTTAACATGAACATCCACCACATTGACTTCTCCACATACCTCACTGTGGTGGAAAGTGAAAAAAAGTTCAATCTCTTCCCGTCATTGTTCTCCCGGGATCGGAGGGACCTCAAGCCTTCTGTTGACGGGACGATCTTGACTCCGTAGCCGGCAGCGGGCCTCCTTGTCGGGGCGATCAAGCTCCTGCATCGGGGAATGTCAGCTCACCACCACCGGCGATCTGACCCCGAGTCGGGGCTTGTCAAACCTGCGTCGTTGGAGTTCCCGACTCGGCCTCTCTCAAGACTCTGAGCTTTTGATGTTAAAGTCCGCAGGCTGCGGTTGTAGCGTCGATCCCAGGCAAGGGATCGCAGGCTCCAATGAAAGTCCAAGCCCCGCGGTGGGGCTCGAAGTCAGTCATGATCAAGGCCTCCAACTCCATGATGTTAGGCCGCAGAGCCACTGGAGATACGACCCGGAAAACAATCCCATCTCCGGCAAGGTAAAAGATGGAAAAAAGTTTCCCCCAACCCCCACATAAAACAAACCAGAGAACATTAACACAAACTTTTAAAACACACAAAAGATAATTAGGAAGGGACGAAAGTAATTAAAAAAGACTTGGCGAGGCTGCCATCACGGTGCCACCTGGTGGTATATAGCGGTCCTTGGAGGCGATATTCCTGAGGGATCATCTGGTGATTCTTTATAGATGGGACCTAAAAATAAGAAAGGGGTTGTCACTTTGTTGGGATTGTACTTGAGGCCCACTCGTAGTCAGTGGCAGTTAGAGGGGGAAATATGTAGGGAGATAGTTTGTTGTAAGAATAATAGGATTGTAGTAGTAAGTAATTTTAACTTCCTGAATATTGATCGAGACCGTTGTAGCGTTCTAAGCTTGGATGGGGTGGAATTTGTTAAGTGTCCAGGAAGGTTTTTCTCATGATATACAGAAAGCCCTACCAGGAGGGGAGCAACTGGCCCTTCTATTGGGAAATGAGGCAGGGCCGATGACTTTCGTGTCAGTGACCAGAATTCTATTCAGTTTTAAAATTGTTATAGAATAAGATGGGATTGCTCCACAATTAAAGTTCTAAATTGGGCCAAGATTAATCCTTAAGGCATTAGGCAGGAACTTGCAAAGATTGACTGGGAAAATATGTTACATCTGGCAACTGGAAGACTGTTAAAAGTGAAGTAGGGAAAGTTAGAGCCAGCATGTTCCAGTTCGAGTGAAGGGCGAAGCCCACAGGATTAGGGAACCTTGATTGGTGAAGGATATTGTAGCACTGGTCAGGAAAATGAGGCATATGTGAGGTATAGGGGGAAAAAGAGGGCATGATGTTTCTTTGGCAGATACGGTAAAGAGGAATTCCAGGAGGTTCGCTATGTTTATTAAGAGTAAAAGGTATATTAGGGAGGGATTAGGTCTTCTTCAGGATCAATGTATGGAGTGTGTGGGAAGGAACTGCAGATGCTGGTTTTGTATCTATCAATGTATCGAGTCACAGGAGAGGGACAAAATCTGTTTGTCAATATTTATCATGGAGAGGTTCATGGAAATGAAGGAATTTGGGGAAGAGAATACAGATGTTTTGAAACATACAGATGAATAAATCCCTGGGGACTGACCATGAGGTGCCTAGGACATTATGGAAAGTTAGGAAAGAAATTACTGGGGCGCAGGCAGAGATATTTGTATAATCATCAAGCACATGTCAGGCACTGTTTGAAGCCGGGGTGCAGGATGGGGGGGACAGGGAGGCTGGTTAAGGTACCATTATTTAAGAAGCACTGCAAGAGGCACATCATCCGAGGACGTACACACCATTGAGGATAAATGGGGATCCTGTGGATAGGGTGAGCTGTTTTAAATACCTGGGAGTCCACATCTCTGAGGATATGACATGGACATCACACGCCGCAGCACTGGTGAGTAAGGCAAGGCAGCGCCTTTACCACGTCAGGCAATTGAGGAAATTCAGAGTGTCTCTGAGGATCCTCCAGTGCTTCTACTCAGCGGCTGTGGAAAGCTTCTTGTCCGGAAATATTACAATCTGGTTTGGGAATTGCTCTGCCCAGGACAAGAAGGCTCTGCAGAAAGTAGTGCGTTCGGCCAAACGCACTATGGGAACTTCACTCGCCCCCCTGCAGGAACTATACATCAGGAGGTGCAACTTCAGAGCCAATAAGATCATGGGTGACCCCCTCCACCCCAGCAACGGACTGTTCCAGCTGCTACGGTCAGGCAAACGCCTCCGTTGCCATGCTGCGAGAACGGAGAGGTTGAGAAGGAGTTTCTTCCCAGAGGCCATTAGGACTGTAAACTCCTATCTCACCAGGGACTAACTTTACTGAACCACTCTACTGTTTTTTTAAATTGCTGTTTTTTTTGTTTTGTTTCCCTTTTTCCTTCCGCCCACAATATTTAATATGTAAAAGAATATGTGATTCTGTTCCATTCTGTTTGTAGTTTGTTTGTTTGTTTTTTTGCACAAAGTCCGCGATCATTGCCACTTTTTATTTTACTGCACATCTTGTATGTGTATGTGACGAATAAACTTGACTTGAAGATCAAACCAGAGGACTATAGGCTGGAGAGTCTAACATCAGTGGTGATAAAGTTACTGGAGGGGGTTTTGAAAGACATATCTACCTGCATTTGGAAAGGTAAGGACTTATTAGGGATAGTTAGCGTTGCTTTATGTGTAGAGATCACGTCTCATGGGTTTGGGCAAGAGAACTGATGAGGACAGAGTTGGAGGCATTGTCTACATGGACTTTAGCAAGGCCTTTGACAACACCAGGGGAAGTTTCCCCCGCCACGGGTACCATGTAATCCCGTGCTACCTGCTCCATGGTCGGATAGTCGGCGACTAAACCATCTCCCCCACCTGGTTTGCCAGGTGAGGAGGGGGCTGTGGACCCCCAGAAGGACCAAAAACAAGACCTGTCAAAGGGCGGATGAGCTCCTAGCGAGCCAACAGCCATTCACACTTCAGTAGAAGTTGCGATCACTGTCGTACGTAGCATTGTAAGGCACCGTGCCCGCTGATGTTTTCAACAATGATGATTGACAACATCCTGCGTGATAGGCTAGTCTGGAAGGTCAGACCAAGTTTTGGGACGGCACAGTGGCCTAGGGGTAGAGTTGCTGCATTTCAGCACCCGAGACCCGGGTTCGATCCTGACTCTAGTTGCTGTCAATACAGAGTTTGTACGTTCTCCCTGTGACTGCATGGGTTTTCTCTGGCTGCTCCAGTTTCCTGCCACATTCCAAAGACATGCAGGCTTGTAGGTTAATTTGCTTCTGTAGATTGTCCCTAGTGTGTAGGATATGGGGTATCCTTGGTCGGAGTGGACTCGGTAGGCTGAACGGCCTGTTTCCATACTGTATCGGTAAACTAAGCTAAACCATATAGGATCCAGGATGAGCTGGCCTGTTAGACACAATAAGGGCTTGGTGCAAGTGCTAGAGGATGGTATTAGAGGGTTGTGATTCACATTGGGGGACTGAGACCAGTGGTGTGCCACAGGGATAGGTCCTGGTACACTGTTTTTGCTAATGATATTACAATTTGTGTGGTAATGAAGTGGTCACGGATAATAAGTCAATTCAACTGAAGTCAAGCTTATTGTCAAATGCCAAATACGGTGAGGTACAGATACAAAGAACACCTTGTTTGCAGCAGTATCACAGTATCACACGTAAACTAACAAACACACAAAAAACATAATTTATACATAACTTACATATAATATATCACAAAACAGTATTAAGAAAGAAGCTTCGGGGAAGAAAAAAACTAATGCATAACCATTTAACCATATAACAATTACAGCATGGAAACAGGCCATCTCAGCCCTTCTAGTCCGTGCCGAACACTTACTCTCACCTAGTCCCATCTACCTGCACTCTGACCATAACCCTCCATTCCTTTCCCGTCCATATACTTATCCAATTTATTTTTAAATGATAAAATCGAACCTGCCTCCACCACCTTCACTGGAAGCTCATTCCACACAGCTACCACTCTCTGAGTAAAGAAGTTCCCCCTCATGTTACCCCTAAAACTTTGTCCCTTAATTCTCCAATCATGTCCCCTTGTTTGAATCTTCCCTACTCTCAATGGAAAAAGCTTATCCACATCAACTCTGTCTATCCCTCTCATCATTTTAAAGACCTCTATCAAGTCCCCCCTTAACCTTCTGTGCTCCAAAGAATAAAGACCTATCTTGTTCAACCTTTCTCTTTAACTTAGTTGCTGAAACCCAGGCAACATTCTAGTAAATCTCCTCTGTACTCTCTCTATTTTGTTCACATCTTTCCTATAATTAGGCGACCAAAATTGTACACCATATTCCAAAATTGGCCTCACCAATGCCTTGTACAATTTTAACATTACATAATAATAATAATAATAATAAATTTTATTTATGGGCGCCTTTCAAGAGTCTCAAGGACACCTTACAAAATTTAGCAAATAGAGTAAAAACATGTAAGCGGAATGAAATAAATAGTAAAGACATCACCAGTACACAAATTAAAGACAGAATTCAATCCAAAGACAAAAATCAAAAACACAATATGAAGAGAGAGCAGCGGCAGCTAAACCGCGCCAGCGTCCACTCTCCCTTCCGGCAGCCATCTTAGACACAGAATAAAATAATAATTTACACACAAAAAAACATGCCCCCACAATGGTTACCACTGTGGGGGAAGGCACAATGTCCAGTCCCCATCCCCAGTTCTCCCATAGTCAGGCCTATTGAGGTCTCCACAGATGCCTCTACGGAGGCCCGATGTTCCTGGCCGTTCTCGCCGGGTGGTGTTGCTCCGGCGTCGGGAGAGTCCTCACAGAGGCTGAGACGGCTGGAACGGCCGATTCCCTACCGGAGTCCGTGGCATTCCGAAGCCGACAGGGCCGCGTCGGTTGGTGCTCCGAGGCTCCCGATGTTAAAGTCGGCACCGCCGCCCGCGTCTGGCCGCTCCACAGTCCCGCAGCTCGACGGTGTTGATCACGGCGGTCTCAGCTCCAGCGCGGCGACCCAGCGCGGCGACCCAGGCAAGGCATCGCCCGCTCCGCGATAGCGCTCTAGCGCTGTGCCGCCACCGAAGCTGAAGGTGCTGGGCGGTCCCCGCCAGGAAAACGCCGCTCCACTCCCGCTGGTAGGCCGCAAGGACGGGTTGACGGTGTAGCCCGGGGAAAAAGCTGCCTCACCGACCAGGTAGGGACCTAGAAAATAGTTTCCCCCTTCCACCCCACATAAAAAAGTCAAATTCCCCAACAAACATAGGACAAAATTCACTAAAAACTAATTAAAGAAAGTGAATTGAACGGACAGCTGCTGGTTAGCAGCCGTTCCCCAGGATGGCTCCTCCTCCAGGACATCCCAACTTCTATACTCAATGTTCTGATTTATAAAGGCCAGCACACCAAAAGCTTTCTTTACCACCCTATCTACACGAGATTCCACCTTCAGGGATTCAGGAACACAATTAGGAAGAAGAGGAGTCCATGGTGAGGTAGTCCACAGTGTTCTATTGTTGAGGTTTAATTCTTTGGTCTATGTCTAGACTAAGGTTGTGAGAAGGTTAGAATGGCAAAACCAGACTGGGCAGCAACAAGCAGGTCATTGGTGGGTGGGTGCTGCTAGATAGCTCTGTAGGGGGCTGTTAATGATGTTAGCTGTGTGTTGGGTGAGATCACTTGGTATACAAAGGCTATTACTGATATTATCTTAATGAGATGAGATTGCTCAATGCGGGACAGTTAGATGAGCAACAGATTGAGATCATTCAACACAAGGAGCGACTACTGATGTTAGTGGAAGGGATTGGAAGTGCAGATCCCAGTATGGGCAACTGCTTCTCATAATGAGCTGTGTGGGTGAGATCACTCTGTACAAACAGCATTACTAATTTAGCTGAGTTATGGGGGTGGGTGAGATCATTTGGTTTAGGTGACCTGATATGACAGAGCAACCCGATGCTCCCACAATCGCTCATTACTGCTAATAGAACGAAAGATTGACTATTAAAAGCACACTTTCCCATTGGGCTGATACACTGCTCCCTTCCACATGTCACCAGAGATAAACCTACGAGATTAAAACATAGAACACTACTGCACTAATCCCTTCTAACTGCACATAATGTTTGGGACAAAGACCCATCATTTATTAATTTGCCTCTGTACTCCACAACTTGAGATTTGTAATAGAAAAAACCCCACATGTGGTTAAAGTGCACATTGTCAGATTTTAATAAAGGCCATTGTTATACATTTTGGTCTCACCATGTAGAAATTACAGGTAGACAAAAAATGCTGGAGAAACTCAGAGGGTGGGGCAGCATCTATGGAGAGAAGGAATAGGTGACATTTCGGGTCTTATGAAATTCGTCCCTCCCTGGTCAACTTCATCCCTTCCCACCCAAACCACCCCTCCCCGGGTACTTTCCCTTGCAACCACAGGAAATGCTACACTTGTTGCTTTATCTCCCCCCTCGACTCCATCCAAGTACCCAAGCAGTCTTTCCAGGTGAGGCAGAGGTTCACCTGCACCTCCTCCAACCTCATCTACTGCACCCGCTGTTCCAACTTCTCTACATCGTTGAGACCAAGCGTAGCCTTGGCGATCGCTTTGCCCAACACCTCCGCTCAGTTCGCACGAACCAACCTGATCCCCCGGTGGCTCAGCACTTCATCTCCCCCTCCCATTCCGAATCTGACCTTTCTGTCCAGGGCCTCCTCCATGGCCAGAGTGAGGCCCAGCACATATTGGAGGAGCAGCACCTCATATTTTGCTTGGGTAGTTTACGCTCCAGCGGGATGAACATTGACTTCTCTAATTTCAGATCGTCCTTGCTTTCTCCTTCCTTCCCCTCCCCCTTCCCAGCTCTCCTACTAGCCTACTGTCTCCACCTCTTCTTTTCTTTTTCCCGCCCCCCCCCCCGACATCAGTCTGAAGAAGGGTCTCGACCCGAAACGTCGCCTATTCCTTCTCTCCATAGATGCTGCCTCACCCGCTGAGTTTCTCCAGCATTTTTGTCTACCTTCGATTTTTCCAGCATCTGCAGTTCTTTCTTAAACATGTATAAATTACAGCAGTGTTTATACATAATCCTCCCCATTTCAGGGCACCATAATGTTTGGGACACAGCAACATCATGTAAATGAAAGTAGTCATGTTTAGTATTTTGTTGCATATCCTTTGCATGCAATCACTGCTTGAAGTCTGCGATTCATGGACATCACCAGTTGCTGGGTGTCTTCTCTGGTGATGCTCTGCCAGGCCTGTATTGCAGCCATCTTTAGCTTATGCTTGTTTTGGGGGCTAGTCCCCTTCAGTTTTCTCTTCAACATTTAAAAGGCATGCTCAATTGACTTTAGATCAGGTGATTGACTTGGCCAATCAGAATTGACTATTTTTTAGCTTTGAAAAACTCCTTTGTTGCTTTAGCAGTATGTTTGGGATCATTGTCTTGCTGTAGAATGAACTGCCGGTCAATGAGTTTTGAGGCATTTGTTTGAACTTGAGCAGATAGGCTGTGTCTTTTTACTTCAGAATTCATTATGCTACTACCATCAGATGATAGAGTTGTATCATCAATGAAGATAAGTAAGCCAGTACCTACAGCAGCCATACATGCCCAGGCTATAACACCCCCACCACCGTGTTTCACAGATGAGGTAGTATGCTTTGGATCTTGGGCAGTTCCTTCTCTCCTCCATACTTTGCTCTTGCCAATATATGTTAATCTGATATATGTTAATAATCTTCATCTCATCTGCTGTGGTTGTTGGTGCTCTTTTAAGTACTTCTTGGCAAATGAAACCTGGCCATCCTATTTTTGCAGCTAACCAGTGGTTTGCATCTTGCAGTGTAGCCTCTGTATTTCTGTTCATGAAGTCTGTTCATGAAGTCTTCTGCTACTGTGGTCATTGACAAATCCACACCTGATTCCTGGAGAGTGTTTCTGATCTGTCAGACAGGTGTTTGGGGATTTTTTTATTATAGAAACATAAAAACATAGAAAATAGGTGCAGGAGTAGACCATTCGGTCCTTCGAGCCTGCACCGCCATTCAATATGATCATGGCTGATCATCCAACTCAGTATCCTGTACCTGCCTTCTCTCCATATCCCCTGATCCCTTTAGCCACAAGGGCCACATCTAACTCCCTCTTAAATATAGCCAATGAACTGGCCTCAACTACCTTCTGTGGCAGAGAATTCCAGAGATTCACCACTCTCTGTGTAAAAAATGTTTTTCTCATCTCGGTCCTAATAGACTTCCCCCTTATCCTTAAACTGTGACCCCTTGTTCTGGACTTCGCCAACATCGGGAACAATCTTCCTGCATCTAGCCTGTCCAACCCCTTAAGAATTTTGTAAGTTTCTATAAGATCCCCCCTCAATCTTCTAAATTCTAGCGAGTACAAGCCGAGTCTATCCAGTCTTTCTTCATATGAAAGTCCTGACATCCCAGGAATCAGTCTGGTGAACCTTCTCTGTACTCCCTCTATGGCAAGAATGTCTTTCCTCAGATTAGGAGACCAAAACTGTACGCAATACTCCAGGTGTGGTCTCACCAAGACCCTGTACAACTGCAGTAGAACCTCCCTGCTCCTATGCTCAAATCCTTTTGCTATGAATGCTAACATACCATTTGCTTTCTTCACTGCCTGCTGCACCTGCATGCCTACTTTCAATGACTGGTGTACCATGACACCCAGGTCTAGTTGCATCTCCCCTTTTCCTAATCGGCCACCATTCAGATAATAGTCTACTTTCCTGTTTTTGCCACCAAAGTGGATAACCTCACATTTATCCACATTATACTGCATCTGCCATGCATTTGCCCACTCACCCAGCCTATCCAAGTCACCTTGCAGCCTCCTAGCATCCTCCTCACAGCTACAGAGAATTCTTCTGTCATCAGCTGTGGAGGTCTTCCTCGGCCTGCCAGTCCCTTTGCGATTAGTAAGCTCACCAGTGCTCTCTTCTTAATGATGTTCCAAACAGTTAATTTTGGTAAGCCCAAGGTTTGGCTGATGTCTGTAACAGTTTTATTCTTGTTTTTCAGTCTCATAATGGCTTTGGTGAATTTCATTGGCACAACTTTGTTCCTCATGTTGATAAACAGCAATAAAAGTTTCCAAAGGTGATGGAAAGACTGGAGGAAAGACTAGGTGCTGAGAACTCTCTTATTCCTGCATTAAGGAGGCATTTAAACACACCTGAGCAATTACAAACGTCTGTGATGCCGTGTGTCCCAAATATTATGGTGCCCTGAAATGGGGGGGGGGGGGGGGGGGGGCTGGGAAGGGACACTCCTGTAATTTCTACATGGTGAAATCAAAATGCATAAAAATGGCCTTTATTAAAATCTGACAATATTCACTTTAACCACATGTGATTTTTTTCTATTACAAATCTCAAATTGTGGAGTACAGAGGCAAATAACTAAATGATGGGTCTTAGTCCCAAACATTATGGAGGGCACTGTAATTCATATCCCTCCATTCCCTGCATATTCACGCCCCTCACAGAACAAACATCAAAAAACATTTAGAGACATTTTATCTATTTTCCTTCATTATTTCTCCTTCCTTTGTATGTAGCCAGTATGATAAATTGGATCTTGTTCATACAGGTACTGAGTTTCTATGTCTGATTTGTGAAGGAGGGGCTCAACTGCTTCCCTGTTCAATCAGCGCATCGTTGCCCAATTTCACCAGCACTTACAGCAACGTGCAAAATGTTTTTAAACTCATAAAATCATTTAAGGACAAGTCTGACTAACAGTCAGGGAAATTCTGCCACTGAATCTCATTGTCAATGGTTTGAATTATGTTCAGAGGGAACGTAACTACCTACTGGCTGGCATCGCTCAACCAGGAGAGCGGTAGCAAGTAGGACAGAGCGTCTGCTACAACTGACAGACGTTAGACACCCATTACACAACCATGTGCCCCCTCCTAGGCGGTTAAAATCTCGTAAGAGCCTCCTAACCAGCGTCACCCCATTGGAAACAACACCAACTGAAGCTCGCCTCCAGATGGGGAAGAACAGACTAGCCACTGTCCCTATTTCCACCAAGTTGGGCAAACCAGCAGCAGAGCCCTTACCAGCAGATGCTGATGAACATTGGCTGAACCTGGAGATGTCTCAACCAACTGCGAACCGGGGTCGGGCGGTCAAGGGTGACAATACATAAACGGGGCTACATCGAGGGTACAACAAGCTGTGACTGTGGCACACAGACCCAGACAATGCAACACCTACTGCAATCCCCATTGCTGGATAATCCATGTACTACTGCAGACCTTGCACTTAACACTCAAATAGAGCAACGATGTGTACAGCTGTGGCGAGCCACTATATAGCATAGGACTAAAGAAACATAGAAACGTAGAAAATAGGTGCAGGAGTAGGCCATTCAGCCTTTCGAGCCTGCACCGCCATTCAATATGATCATGGCTGATCATCCAACTCAGTATCCTTCTCTCCATACCCCCTGATCCCTTTAGCCACAAGGGCCACATCTAACTCCCTCTTAAATATAGCCAATGAACTGGCCTCAACTACCTTCTGTGGCAGAGAGTTCCAGAGATTCACCGCTCTCTGCGTGAAAAATGTTTTTCTCATCTCGGTCCTAAAGGATTTCCCCCTTATCCTTAAACTGTGACCCCTTGTTCTGGACTTCCCCAACATCGGGAACAATCTTCCTGCATCTAGCCTGTCCAACCCCCTAAGAATTTTGTAAGTTTCTATAAGATCCCCCCTCAATCTTCTAAATTCTAGCGAGTACAAGCCGAGTCTATCCAGTCTTTCTTCATGTGAAAGTCCTGACATCCCTGGGATCAGTCTGGGAAGAATAAGCAGGGATCCCATTTCGAACAGCGTGGTAAGTCTTTTGCAATCAAGCAGTGCAGAGAGAGCTTTTGCAGTTACCGCCAATTTTGGAAGCCTTAGCACCAAACTGGGAGATACTTGCAGGAGATTTGAGATTTTGTTTCAGGAATAGAACATTGTAAAGCCTCTTCTAAATATGTTCAGCAGGAATATCAGTTTACCTTCTGTATTGGATTCCTCTTTCATAGGAACTCGTAACTGGCCATTCTGTATGCGTCTTTAAGAAAGAACTGCAGATGCTGGAAAAATTGAAGGTGGACCAAAATGCTGGAGTAACTCAGCGGGTGAGGCAGCATCTATGGAGGGAAGGAATAGGCGACGTTTCGGGTCGAGACCCTTCTTCAGAAAGTATGGGGCCCATTTCAGGCAAGTCCAATCCAGTTTGTGGGTTTGCAACTGATGGAAAAGCATTCAGAGCTCCTCAACTCCAGCTGGAAGTGAATATTAATTAGGAAACTTTAATTAGGACCTTTTTATTAGGACAGAATGTAGTTGAGGCCAGTTCATTGGCTATATTTAAGAGGGAGTTAGATGTGGCTAAAGGGATCAGGGGGTATAGAGAGAAGGCAGGTACAGGATACTGAGTTGGATGATCAGCCATGATCATATTGAATGGCGGTGCAGGCTCGAAGGGCCGAATGGCCTACTCCTGCACCTATTTTCTATGTTTCTATGTCTAAGACCGATGAAACAACAGCTGCGTCCGCTGGACTGGAGGGCGGCAGCTTCGACAGCTTTGACCGCCCCGGGCCGCGGAGTTTGAACCGGCCCGTTTGCGGAGCTCGGATTCAGCCGCGGGACTTGCTTACCATCACCCGGTGGGGTCACAACATCGGAGGCCTGGATCGCCTCAGCGCAGAGGGAGACCAAGGAGGGAAGAGACAAGGACTTTGGGACTTTTTACCTTCCATCACAGTGAGGAGGTGTCTGGTGAACTCACTGTGGTAGATGTTAAACTGTGTTGTGTGTGTGTTTTGTTATTTAATCTATGTTATGACTGCAGGCTAAACCATTTAGTTGCACTGAAAAGTGCAATGACAATAAAATTGAATCTAATCATCTAATCTAATCTATTTTTATCCCTCACACATGCCAACAGAACAAGCCTCCCTCACAGCTATTAAATCAGCACAAAACAGACCCTATCTTCGTGCCTCAAAAGTATTGGGCTCTACGGCAGATTAATTTCTAAATATCCCCATCTTTGATACTGGAGTTTTCCACCACACAAGTAACATAGGAAACTAAGGAGGGTCTCGGCCCGAAACGTCACCCATTCCTTCTCTCCAGAGATGCTGCCTGCCCAGCTTTTTGTGCCTATCTTTGGTTTAAACCAGCATCTGCAGTTCCTTCTTAGACAAACTAACACGTTGTGTGGTTCAGTGCTGCCACGAAGTGGATGAATAATTGAGAAGCAAAACACAAAGTGCTTGAGGAACTCAACTTGTCAGACACCATCTGTGGAGGGAATGGTCAGATGGGCTTTTGGGTCAGATCCCTTCTTCAGACCGATTCTAATGACAGCAAGCTCAAATTATACCATGGATTGTTTTGCTAAAATTATAACTCAGCTAAACACATTTCCAACTTATTTGCCATTCATGCCAGGGCTATTCTCTTATCCCTGGTTTTGAATCTTTTTTGGGCAATTGTTTTGTTGACGTGATGTGTAAGTTGTGCCGGACTCCGTAGATGAAAAGAAAGTATGAAATAAAAACAGAAAATGATGGGGGGGGAAATGACATAATGGCAGGCGGCATTTGTGGAGAGAGAGACATTTTCAACATGAGCCTTTTTTCAGAAAACCTGAAACATAAGTTTTGTTTCTCTCTCCATAGATGCTGCCTGACCTGCAATGTATTTGCAGTATTTTCAGCATTTATTTCCAATATCCAGCATTTTTTGTTTGCTGAGTGTTGGAGGGTGCCCTCAACAGGCTCAGGAAATTAAATATTCTTTGGAAGAGACCAATGTTATTTCTCAACCAAGCACTTGATGATTTATTTTATGTTTTTAAACTGGTGTTTACTTTCCTTACAATTACCCATTTATTGGCTGGTTGTTATTGAGGTGGAGGTCATTTGTAGAGAGCGAAACAAGGCAGGGCTGACACAGTGACCAGAGACCTGGGTTCGATCTTGACTACGGGTGCTGTCTGTATGGAGTTTGTACATTCTCCTGTGACCACGTGGGTTTTCTCCTGGTGCTCCGGTTTCCTCCCACACTCCAAAGATGTGCAAGTTTGTCGGTTAATTGGCTTTGGAAAAATTGTAAATTGTCCCCAATGTGTAGGATAGTGCTAAAGCGCTGGTGGCATGGACAGAGTGGGCTGAAGGGCCAGATTCCTCACTGTATCTCTGAAGTCTAAATGAATTAGGAGCCAAAGAAGTCCAACTGGAGTTGCAGTGAACTTGATGCTTTGAGGTGGGGGTGAGGAGATGGTTCAGACTAGTTAACGTTTACACAAGTTACAAATTTGGAAGCTTTCAATTACAGATTTTTTTTGTACTTTTTCAGAAGTGGGTTTTACTTTGCAATCAGAAGAGTCTTCTAAAGAAGCTGCCATGCCCTCTCATGCTGATGTGGGCTTCAAGACAAGAGACAGAGTATCATCACATCAGGTCTGCTTTGTTTGGATTACGCACTAGCTTTAAGTGTACAGTGAACGAAACTACAGGCAGAGATTGGTGATACCAGGGGCCTTGGAGTTGTAGGTTGCAGTGTTGCTAGCTCTCGGGGACTCCTGAAGGAGGCAGCAGAGCCAGCGGTAGTGATTGAAGGAGTCTGGTTGATTCATTCAGCGAGGAAAGTAAATCCAAGCGGGATATATGGATCCACAGTAAAATAGTACACTCAAATCTCAGCACAAATCTCAGATCTCAATAACGGATGGAATAATAGGACATTCACTGTAACTTAAGGTCAGTAACTATCCTTGTGTGGAAGCAACTGGAATGGAACTAAATATCTGTATAGTCATCCTGCTAAATTAATATTTGGTGTTTACACGAGTGGTAAAACACATCCTCAGATAAGAGCACTTTATTTTCCATTTCAAAAGTGCAATGATAAATCAACATTCAAAAGCAAAGGCCGAATTTTAACAATGTTCAATTGGCTGAGTAAATCATCCTTGGATCTCGCAGTTACTCAAGGCTCAGAGCTAGGGTAATTTTCCTCGCATGATCAATGGCTCTTTGGAATGCTGATGTGCTTTTGCTCTCAGCCAATTACCGAACTAATAAGTACAAAAATCATTCATAATCCACAATTTCTTGCTTTACATAGAAACATCGAAAATAGGTGCAGGGGGAGGCCATTCGGCCCTTCGAGCCAGCACCGCCATTCATTGTGATCATGGCTGATCGTCCCCTATCAATAACCCGTGCCTGCCTTTTCCCCATATCCCTTGACTCCACTAGCCCCTAGAGCTCTATCTAACTCTCTCTTAAATCCATTCAGTGACTTGGCCTCCACTGCCCTCTGTGGCAGGGAATTCCATAAATTCACAACTCTCTGGGTGAAAAAGTTTTTTCTCACCTCAGTCTTAAATGACCTCCCCTTTATTCTAAGATTGTGGCCCCTGGTTCTGGACTCGACTGGACTTAATCAAAGATTTGAGACCCAATTGATTGGCAACTGTTGTTCTTTGATTTTTTTAAAATAGATTTACAATGTTTCTGCGATATCGCTTCACACAGATGAAAATAAACCCCAATAAGTTGTATATTAAAAAATATATAGCCATCTGCAAAGGGGGAAAACAAGCTTATTACATTAGGTGGAGCATTTTCAATTTAAAACTACTAATGAATCATTTTATGTCTTGTGTCATCATGGGTGACATTTGTAGGTTTACACATTAGCATTTTCACCTCTGGGACCTAAAGCACAAGATCAGAAGAAACTAGGAGGAGGCATAGGACAACAGGCCCCTCAAGCCTGTCTGTCATTCAATGTGATCATGGCTGATCTGCGCTGGCCTCCACTCATCTTCTGTGCCAGTTTCTCACAACCTAGGCTTTCAATCGAGGGTTGTTAAAATCTCTTTGTTGCTGTCTGTGGTGTAAGTGTGGAGTGCATAATTGGCAATAAAATGGCAAACTCACTTGCGAGACCACAGCATGGGGCTGCGTAGGAAATTAAAATGTTACATTTGCACAGTCAGTGCCTCTGAGGTATGTGTTCATAACACGTGGCTATGAACACAGTATAGGAAGCATTTAATTATTGGCCCAGATTTTTGCAGTGTCTCCAATAAAAAAAATATTTGTAATGTAAAGAAATTTATTAGAAACTGTTAGAAAGGATCAGTGAATAGAGATCAGCATAAAGTACCGTGCAAACACAACTTTCAATGCCAGTACTACACAAAGCCTTTGAAAAACACAGTGGTAAATACATAGGAGAAATGGCATTGCCCATATTTGAAATAATTGTAATTGCCACACAACCAAGGTCGGTGGTATTTGGGTTGCCAGCAGCGGTACAATAATAAAGAACACAAACACAATAAAATTTTTACACAAACATCCACCACAGCATTCATCACTGTGGTGGAAGGCACAGAGCTTGGCCAGTCCTCCTCCATTTCCCCCCGTGGTCGGGACCACCACCCTCCACAGCCGTTGCTGCGGGCGTCCAGATGGTAAGGGACAAAGTCAAAGTCAAGGTGAGTCCAGGATCGGCTCTTCCCAACCAGAGACCGCGGCTTCAGGCTGGTGTAGGCCGCAGGCCGGCGGTCAAAGTTTTAAAGTACCTGCCGTGCCGCAGCCGGAAGCACCGCAGTCTGCAGGGCCGGCGGTCGAAGCTCCCCTCCAGGGGTGATGTTAAGTCCATGCCGGCCCCGCGGTAGAAGACGGCCGCGGGCCGGCGGTGGAAGCTTCTTCTCCCCCCGGGTCCTCCACGTGAGATCCCGGGCTGTAGACGCCGCACCAGCTGGAGTTCTGCAGACCGCGGCTTCAGGCTGCCGGCTGCCGCGGGCCAGCGTAACGGAGCGCTCCCCTCCAGCGAGGTCTCACCCGCTCCGCGCCGAGAGTCCACGCTGTGCCCGCCGCTGAAGCTCCGGGCGCGTCTCCGGGAAAGTCGACGCCGATCCATGCTGTTAGGCCACGGGGGAGGCGACCTGAAAAAATCGCCTCTCCATGGAAGAGGCGGCCGAAACGGTTTCCCCCTTACCCCCCCACACCACCCCCCACACATAACACACAAAGAAACATTAAAAACATACTTTTAAACATACTAAAAAAATTTAAAAAGTTGAAAAAAGACGGACACGCTGCCGACAGGCGCTGCCATTTGGTTTGAGGAGCATATTTATCACTACTGTTAAAAACGATCAGTGAATAGAGAGCAGCATAAATACCGTGTAAGGCAGAGAGAGATAGATTCATCAGTTTCAGTCTTATCAATGAAATTAGGCTATAAAGTCCAGCATTTACAGTGCTTTGAAATGAGCTCAGTAAACTGTCTATAAACTCAGTAAACTGCTTTGAAATGAACAGAGGTTTGCTGCAAACTCCCTGAATGACCTTTCCTCAAGAGGGTGCTAGTAGGAGACTTTGTGGTTCTCCACACAAGTTGAGCCACTTCTGGGAAATCAGTGGATTGAATCTCCTCGTACTGTGCACACACTTCATTGAATGAGAACATGTTGTTTCTCTTTTCAGAGCAATTGCTGGAACCCATCATGTTTATTTTCAGTACATTATTCTGAAGATCAGATATCAGTGGAATATGTCCAGGAGGGGAATGGATACATTTTTGCTTAGACCTTGATTATCACATCCAGTTTTGGACACGAATCGACCTCACACATTGATGGCGCTGAAGTAGAGACGGTCAAAAATGTCACTTTCCTAGGAATAAATATCACCAACAATTTATCCTGGACCAGCCACATCGAAGCTATGGACAAGAAAGCACTCCAATGCCTCGACTTCCTTAGAAGGCTTCAGAAGTTAATTCAGCAGCAACCCTCACCAAATTCTACAGATGCACCATAGAAAGCATTTTATTGGGATGCATCAAAGCATGGCTCCATCCAAGACTGCAAATAATTGAAGAAAATTGTGGGCAAACCCTTCCATTGACTCTATCTGCACTTCACGCCACCTCAGCAAGGCCCGTATCAATTCGGTCACTCCCACTTCTCCCCTCTCCCATCAGGCAAGAGATACAGAAGTTTGAAAATGCATCCTTCCACATTCAGGAACTGTTGTGATCAGGAAACTGAATGGTCCTAGCATCAGCTAGAGTGTGGTCATGACTTCCATCTATAGAAACATAGAAAATGTTTCTCATTGGAGACCTTTGAACTATCTTTAATCGGACTTTATTGGACTATATCTTGCACAAAATGTCTACCCTTTGTCCATACACTGTGGATGGCAGGATTGTATTTGTATATAGTCTTTCCTTTGACTGGATTGTACACAAACAGCATCTTTTCACTCGACATCACCTTGGTACATGACAATACTAAACTAAACTTAACTAAACCCCAGTGGTAACTTTTCAGTTCAGTTCAGTTCAGCTTATTGTCATGTGTCCCGAGGTACATTGAAAAGCTTTTGTAGATCACTAACCAGTCAGCGGAAAGACTGAGAGTTACTCAGAGGGTTGTCCGTGTCTGGAATGAGCTTTCAGAGGATGCTATAGAAGTGGATACAACCCCAATTTTTAAAATGCATTTGGACAGATTTATGGATAGGAAGTGTTTAGAGTTATATGAGCCAAAAGCAGGTAAATAGGACTAGCCCAATATGCCAGCTTGGTTGGCATTTATATGATGGGCTGAAGGGCCTGTTTCATGCTGTACAAATCTATGAGCCTATGTCACAGAGGGATGGACATTAATATCGGCCCAACACAGCGCATCCAAACTGTGATCGCACAATGAAAACAACCATGTCAGAATTAAAAACCTATAGGAAAAGGGAAGTCAAAGGACATAACTTTGTGACTTAAAATGTGACAGCAGTAAAAAGGAAAGTTGCAGGATTTTCAGTCAGTCAGAATGGGAGTCAGGATGCAAAGTAATATGAGCTATCAAAGTAGATTTGGTGTGCCTGAATTAATGAAATCCAGTAACGTATCAAGTACAGTGATAATTGTACATCCTGTGATTACTTATAAGCAGTGATGGAAATGGGGGGGGGGGGGGGGGGGGGGTGTACACAGGGGGACAGCGTTCCCCTACTTTTCAGTTTCCAGTTTATGTCCAATTTCTGTACAAGAAGGGAATCAGAGTTGTTAAATATGGATTTTTTTAAAAACGGTTATGGATAATCGTTACAACGAGTCATCGCTGCACCGGCCATGAGACGAAAACGATTTGTTAACTACCACTATTAGCACTTGTTAACAGCCAGTAGTTAACACGTAGTTATACAATGTGTATAACTACGTGTCATCAATACATCGATCCACATTCCTCAGTAAATGTAATTGTGTTTTGACCATGCATTAATGACACCGCGTTCCTTTGAATAAAATTCATGGGGGGATTTAATAAACTCGCTGTCATTGCTCTGGACCGCGAGCACGGGCTTACTCTGGTGTGCAGGTAGTCACTTTATTTTATTATTCCACGTTATTTTAATTATTCTCTCGTTCTCTCTCCCTCTCGCCGTCGTCCTCTCCCTCTCACCCTCTCTCCCTCGTCCTCTCTCCCTCTCTCTGTCTTTCACTCTCTCCTTCCCTCTGTCTCTCTCTCTCTTGCGTTCTCTCCCACTCCCCATCTCATCTCTCTCGCTCTCTCACTCCCTCTCTCTCATCCCCTCGCCTCGGCATTCCCGGAACCATTTGCCGTTTTGCGGGGACAACTGCATCTGCAGTTCTTCCTGTTGGGGGGGGGGGGGAGGGAGCCCTGGCCCATGGTGGCTCCTGGCCCGTTCCCTCCGCGGGTGCCGCCTGGCCCGCTGAACTGCAAATGCTCGAACAATCGAAGGTAGACAAAAATGCTGGAGAAACTCAGTGGGTGAGGTAGCATTTCACCCGCTGAGTTTCTCCAGCATTTTTGTCCACCCACGTTATTTAGTAATTTGTACCCATCATTTAGGGATGTTATATGAATTTTTTAAAAATAAGTTTATGTGTTTTGTTTTCTCTCTCACCTTCAAGGTTAGTTCTTCTGTTTGCCTTTATTTGCTTCAGTTTTATTTAGTGTTATTTAGTGTTATTTATCACATTGTGGTTGTAGCTTTTGAACGATTTAAATGTATCGGATTTTTAAAATTCAAATAAATTCATAGCGTCGCCCGAGCAGCAAATCCCTTCAGCTGTACCTGCAACTGAAGCTACGGGTGGATTAGTAGACCTTGAAGAGACATTGACACTTTGTTTTTATGTAGAGGGGTAATAGAGAAGGGCTCCGGACCACGAGCTCACTGACTGAAGGATACAGACGTCCTGACCGAAAATCACACCCTTCCGATCAATTATTTTAGGATAAGCCTTTCTAGAGAACATGCTACTTTTTGCTTTGCCCATTTTCAAAATATAGAATTTTAAATTTGGCATTTGATTGGTACAAGGAGACTCCAAAGCTCATAATATCTATTTTTTTTACACACTGTAACTTTCTACATTTCTACTTTTGGGTATGTATGTGGCAATTATGGCTCATGGAATTTTTTCCCACACTACTAGTTATATTCATAACAACATATTTAAATATGTGAAATTTTCAATCTTTCCCAATTTCTTAAAAAATGCCTGAAGAAGGGACCCGACCCTAAACGTCACCTAGCCATTCCCTCCATAGATAGACACAAAATGCTGGAGTAACTCAGCGGGTCAGGCAGCATCTCTGGAGAGAAGGAAAAGGTGACGTTTTGAGTCGAGACTGTTCTTCGAACCCTCCATAGATCCAGTGTTCAAAAGGGAACTGCAGATGCTGGAATATCGAAGGTACACAAAATTGCTGGGGAAACTCAGCGGGTGCAGCAGCATCTATGGAGCGAAGGAAATAGGCGACGTTTCGGGCCGAAACCCTTCTTCAGACTGATGGGGGGGGGGGGGGGGAAAGAAAGAAGGAAAAGGGGAGGAAGAGGAGGAGCCCGAGGGCGGGCGGATGGGAGGATGGGAGGAGACAGCTAGAGGGTTAAGGAAGGGGAGGAGACAGCAAGGGCTAGCCAAATTGGGAGAATTCAATGTTAATGCCATAAGGACGCAAGGTCCCCAGACGGAATATGAGGATCGTTTCGCCGAACACCTCCGCTCAGTCCGCAATAACCTACCTGACCTCCCGGTGGCTCAGCACTTCAACTCCCCCTCCCATTCCCAATCCGACCTCTCTGTCCTGGGTCTCCTACATTGTCAGAGTGAGCAACAGCGGAAATTGGAGGAACAGCACCTCATATTCCGTCTGGGGACCTTGCGTCCTTATGGCATTAACATTGAATTCTCCCAATTTGGCTAGCCCTTGCTGTCTCCTCCCCTTCCTTAACCCTCTAGCTGTCTCCTCCCAGCCTCCCATCCGCCCGCCCTCGGGCTCCTCCTCTTCCTACAACAGCTTCCAATGATAAATGTAAAAAGTTAATTAACGTCAAAATATTTAGATATTAACAATATTCCAGAAGATTCACTTTTTACCTTTGGGGATAATGGTGTAGAAGAAATGGCAGAACAATTTGGCTTTGGTCAGCTTTGTATCAGAGCCTTCAGAGAATTCAAGGAATCTAAAGGGAAGGTAGTTTCTGCAGATTTTCAGCAGCAGCTAACGGCTGTAAATACAATCCGGTATCAACAGCAGAACGTGAAAGAAGCTTCAGTGGCATGAATGTCTGCATGTCACAACGTGCAAGACTTCAAACTGATCATCTCTCAACTCTTCTATTTATTATGTTGGTGGGACCTCCTCTGTCAAAATTCAACCCCGAAGAATATGTGAGGACATGGCTTCTTAGTGGCAGAAGGTGTGCTGAAGAAACGGCATGCAGAAAGAAAGAGGTGACAGAAAAAAAATGGAGATTATATCCCATTATGGAACATTTTGTAATGTAAACAGAGAGAGGGAGAGAGGGAGAGAGAGAGGGAGAGAGAGAGAGAGAGAGAGGGGGAGAGAGATGGAGAGAGAGGGGGAGAGAGCGGGGGAGAGAGAGAGGGAGAGAGAGAGAGAGAAAGAGAGAGAGAGAGAGAGAGAGAGAGAGAGAGATGCAAGAAAGCAGCTATGACATATAATACATAATAAACTATATTATAAATACACAATAAACAAGTGATGCATTCTTGTACTCTTACATGGGTATGACCACACATTAAACCCCCCCCCCCCCCCCCGCCATCCGTCCCAACCTCAGCCTCACGGACATTAGAGTACCCCTAGTTCCTGAAACCCATTTCCATCACTGCTTATAAGGTTATTAGTCTTTGTTTAGTTTAGAGATACAGTGCGGAAACAGGCCCTTCGGCCCACCGAGTCCATGCCAACCAGTGATCCCCGCACATTAACACTGCCCTACGCACACTAGGGACAATTTTACATTTACACCAAGCCAATTAGCCAACAAACCTGTACATCTTTGAGTGTGGGAGGAAACAAAAGATCTCGGAGAAAACCCACGCACTTCATGAAGAGAACGTGCAAACTCCGTACAGACAAGCACCTGTAGTCAGGATTGAACCCTGGTCTCTGGTGCTGTATGGCAGTAGGTCTATTGCCATGCCACCGTGCCACCCATGGTGTTAACACTTTGTGTTAAGTTTTATCCAGACAATTTAGTGCATATGGGCAATAGCAAGCAGACGGTGAACCAGCTTAAATAATGCATGCATTCCGTCTGAAGAAGGGTCCCGTCTGTCCATTCCCTCCACAGATACTGCCTGATCCGCCGCGTTCCTTTGTTTTTAGTTTGATATCAGAGAAAGCCGTTTTATTCCCAACTGTTTTTTTCAGTCCACAGATGAGGGATTTTTTTTTTTAACATATATGAATTATTGTACAAATCTGAAAATGATCCACTCCGAAATAACGACAAACGCTTAACGGAAGAAGCCAAGTGTTATAATTTCTTGGTGAAGGAAGAAATTGCTGGAGCCATCCTTCCTTTCCACGGTTCTCAACAACCTGAATGTCCCCAGGTATCCTGTGAATGAGCACTTCAGAGTTCCTCAAACAGATTTAATAGCACACAGATGGAGTTTCTTTATCTGGGCAACTAGCTATATTTAGAATGATCTCAAATACAGACAAAGCAAAGTAAAACAATATTCTTGAGCATTCTCTGCAATCAAATGAGTCTGGTGTCAATAATCTAGATGTGGATTCAGTTAAAGTAGTTTGTGAAATGTAAGTTGTGAAGCTACTGAATGTTTAAATCTTTGCATTTTTTTATGTTAGAGAAATACAGCGTGGAAACAGGCCCCTCCGCCCACTGAGTCCCCACCGACCAATGATCACCCATGCATTCATTCTTATTGTACATACTCGGGACAATTTACAGAAGCCAATCAACTTACAAACCCATACGTCTAGAATGTGGGAGGAAACCGGAGCATCCGGAGAAAACCCATGCGGTCACAGGGAGAACGTACAAACTCTGTACAGACAGCACCAGTCCTCAGGATTGAACCTGGGTCTCTGGCACTGTAAGGCAGCAACATACAGTATGCCACTTTGCTGCCCCAAACCTATTACCTCTTCATTCAGTCTTAAGGGCCTGTCCCACTTACGTGACCTTTACAGGCGACTGCCGGCACCCGTCATAGGTCGATGAAATTTTCAACATGTTGAAAATTCAGCGGCGACCAGAAAGATGCTACAACTCTTTGGAGACCTCTCACGACCATAGGTGACCTTTCACGATACATACAGACGACCCCTGGTGACAGGGCCAGCCTTAAGCCAAATTGGACCAATTGCTCCCAATTGGGCTCCGCGCCTATGGGGGCCCCGCGCCTATGGGGGCCCCGCGCCAGTAATCTACTCTCGGCTCGGGTAGATCTACCTTGGGTGGAGGGGGGAGAGAGGGGTGGAGAGAAAGTAGACGGGTGGAGGGGGAAGAAAAGGGTAGACGGGGAAGAAAAGGGTAGACGGGGAGGGGGGTGTGAGGGGGAATGGAGAAGGGGGAGAGGGGGAGGTGGGTCATTCCCTCACAGTCCCGGGGCAGCGCTCCCGCCCCTCCAGCCGCCGTGCTTCACACAGAA
The DNA here is from genome assembly GCF_010909765.2 of Amblyraja radiata. NCBI lineage: Eukaryota > Metazoa > Chordata > Chondrichthyes > Rajiformes > Rajidae > Amblyraja > Amblyraja radiata. The sequence goes on along the minus strand of NC_045959.1, from coordinate 12,012,274 downwards.
GCGGCTCCACCCCTCTCTCTCCCCGGGGAGACGCAATGAACAATACAGGGAGGGCCGGGCTGGGCTGGGAGTTGGAGCAACGTTTACAAACCTCGGCCTCAGCTCACACCCGTCCGCCTGGACCCCGGCATCTGCTCCTGCCACCGACACACACACACACACACACACACACACGCGCACACACGCGCACACACACGCACGCACGCACACACGCACACACGCACACACACACACACACACACACACACACACACACACACACACACACACACACACACACACACACACACACACACACACACACACACACACACCATGGCCGTCCGAAGGGGGGGGTGCATTGGGTGCGACCGCACCCCCCTTTTTCCCCCCTAAAAAAAAATTAGAAAACACAAAAATCACAAAAAAAAGAATCAACGTTTCCACTTTGGAAATGGCCAGTTCCCTGTTCTCGCGTCGCCGGGCGGGAGTGGCTGAATCTGAACCCAACGGCTGTAACCCCAACACCAGACGCCGCCCGCTCCCCTCGCCTCCCCCCGCCGACGGGGCACAAGCCATCTTCCCCCCACATCACCCCCGCTGACCCCTGCTGGGCCCATGTCACCCCCACTGGGCTCATGCCACCCCCGCTGAGCATACGCCACCCCCGCTGACCCCCGCTGGGCCCACGCCACCCCCGCTGGGCCTACGCCATCCTCGCTGACCCCCGCTGGGCCCACGCCACCCCAGCAGGGTCCATGCCACCCTCGCAGACCCCCGCTGGGCCCACGCCACCCCCACTGGATCCACGCCACCCTCGCTGACCCCCGCTGGGCCCACGCCACCCCCACTGGATCCACGCCACCCTCGCTGACCCCCGCTGAGCCCACGCCACCCACGCTGGATCCATGCCACCCTCGCTGACCCCCGCTGGGCCCACGCCACCCCAGCAGGGTCCACGCCACCCCCGCTGGGCCTACGCCATCTCCGCTGACCCCTGCTGGGTCCACGCCACCCTCGCTGACCCCCGCTGGGCCCACGCCACCCCTGCTAGGCTCATGCCACCCCCGCTGGGCTCATGCCAACCCCGCTGGGCCTACGCCACCCCCGCTGACCCCCGCTGGGTCTACGCCAACCCCGCTGGGCCCACGCCACCCCTGCTGGACCCACACCACCCCCGCTGGGCCTACGCCATCCCCGCTGACCCCTGCTGGGTCCACGCCACCCTCGCTGACCCCCGCTGGGCCCACGCCACCTCTGCTAGGCTCATGCCACCCCCGCTGGGCTCATGCCAACCCCGCTGGGCCTACGCCACCCCCGCTGGGCCCACGCCACCCCCGCTAGGTTCATGCCACCCCCGCTGGGCCCACGCCACCCCCGCTAGGTTCATGCCACCCCCGCTGGGCCCACGCCACCCCCGCTGGGACTACGCCAACCCCGCTGGGCCCACGCCACCCCCGCTGGGCCCACGCCACCCCATCTGGGTCCACACCACCCCCGCTGACCCCCGCTGGGTCTATGCCAACCCCGCTGGGCCCACGCCACTCCTGCTGGGCCCACGACTCCCCCGCTGGGCTCATGCCAACCCCGCTGGGCCTATGCCACCCTCGCTGACCCCCGCTGGGCCCACACCACCCCTGCTGAGCCCTCGCCACCCCTGCTGGGCCCACGCCACCTACATCCCCCCCGCCCGCTAGGCCCGCGCCACCTTCATCTTCGCCCCCCCCCACAAGAAAGAGGGGGGGATGTGAGAGGGGGGAGGGGGAGAGAGAGAGGGGAGAGAGAAATGGGGGAGGGGAGAGGGAAAGGGGGATTATCCTTAGTGAGATTGCAAAATTAAGGTAGGTTTTAGAGCTATTATATTTTCTCCTCCATATGAATAATATTAAACAATATCAAATAAAATCAAACAATTGGAACTGCTTTCTTTTCCTTCATAACAATACTGAAAAATATGAATTCCATAGTTTGTGACATAAATACACATTTTAATGGGATAATTATATACAGATGTAACATTTCCATTTCGAGATCGGGGGGAGGGGGGGAGGGGGGGGGGGTGGGGGCAAATATGCGTCAAGCCGATAGCCTAATCGTTAAAGAGTTATAAGATAGCCTAATCGATAAAGAGCTGAGAAGAGGAATCAGAGCTGCAAAGGAAAGGTTAAGTTAAGGAGCAAGTTCTCAGCTAATGACTCTTCTTCAGTTTGGAAGGGCATGCAAGAAATCACCAGCTATAAGAGGAAAGCCCCCTCTCACGCAAACGCGTAGTACGGTAATGGGCAGATTCATGGGTGATTATAGGACCCATTTTAGCAACCAGCCTCCGCCATCTTGTTCCGCCATCTTGTTCCGCCATCTTGCTTCCGGCCAGATCCAGCCTCCGCCATCTTGCTTCCGCCTCCGCTCTCGTATCTTCGCTTTGGTCTTTGACTTGGGCAGGGAGAGGGGGTGCGCGGCCCGGGGTAGCGGGGAGGCCTGAGGCCTTGATGGGGTGAGGGGGTGCGCGTCCCGGGGCAGCGGGGTGAGGGGGTGTGTGGCCCGGGGTAGCGGGGAGGCCTGAGGCCTTGGCGGGGTGAGGGGGTGTGTGGCCCGGGGCAGCGGGGAGAAGGGGTGCGCGGCCCGGGGAGAAGGGGTGAGGGGCATGGGGGGGGGGGGAGAGACATTGTAGTGTGGGGGGAGGCGAGGGAGTGCCGGGGGGGGGGGGGGGGGGGGGGGGTGAGAGTTGAGGGGTGGGATAGGGCCTAGTGTGTGTGAAGTAGCGGGGAGGTTTACAATGTTTCTTATTTAATGTCCCTTGTCTAGTGTGAAATAAAGTTCACCATTGGATCAGAAGAAATATAATTGTGTGCGTTATATGATTATATACATTTATATCACATTCATGTATGTGTGTTTATAAACATTTTATTCTTTAACAAGAATTAACAGAATTATGAACTAACAGAATTATGAATCTAACCCTATATCACGCACAAAAACTCCCCCCGCAATGTCAATTACCCTGCGAGTCGGGTCGAGTCGGGTCGGTTCCGGTTACTACAAAATCAACTCAAACACTGCTTGTGAGCCATTTAAAAAGAAATGATTTAAAAAACATTAAAAAAGACAATTACCAGAGTCAAATTTTATTCTTGACAAGAATTAACAGAACTGGCAGATTTATGAATCTAACCCTATATCACACACACAAACTGTTGCCCCGCAACATTGATTACACTGCGAGTTAGGTCGGGTCAGGTAGGCTCCGGTTACTAAAATGGGCGGGGGAAAATGCCCAGGATCCCCTCCGTAGCGTACTACACGTCAGCCCATTGCATTTCGCAGGAGTAAGCTATCTTGCTCCGCTATAGGATCTTTGCTTCAAAGTCTCCACTATTGTCCCTGTACCCAAAAAGGTAAGGATTACTGGTCTTAATGACTACAGGCTTGTCGCACTGACCTCTGTAGTCATGAAGACTGTTGAAAGGCTTGTGCTGGCCAAGCTAAAAAATATCACCATCTGCATTTTGCATATTGGGCCAATAGATCTGTGGATGATGCAGTCAATCTGGGCCTGCACTTCATCCTCCAGCACCTAGACCGCCAGGGGACCTATGCGAGGATTTTGTTTTATTGATTTTAGCTCTGCATTCAACACCATTGTGCCAGAGCTACTACGCTCCAAACTTTCTGAGTTGACTGTGCCTGAACCCCTCTGTCGGTGGATCACCAGCTTTCTGACAGACAGGAAGCAGCATGTGAGGCGGGAAAACATATCTCGGACCCGCAAACGCTCAGCATAGGAGCACAGCAAGATGCGTACTCTCCCCTCTCCTCTACTCTCGCCACACCAATGACTGCACCTCCACAGACACCTCTGTCAAGCTTCTCAAGTTTGCGGATGACCCAACCCTGATTGGACTGATCCAGGATGGGGATCTCTGTACTCTTTTCAGTTTGACATCTTTCCTATAACATGGTGCCCAGAACTGAACACAATATTCTAAATGCGGTCTCACCAACGTCTTATACAACTGCAACATGACCTCCCAACTTCTATACTCAATACTCTGACTGATGAAGGCCAAAGTGCCAAAATACTTTTTGACCAAAGTCAAAGTAGCTTTTATTGTCATTCAGACCTTGTGGTCTGAACAAAATTTCGTTGCCTTGCAGTTGCCTGACATATAGTAAAAATGACAAAAACACACAATAAACACAAATTAACATCCACCACAGTGAGTTCACCAGGCACCTCCTCACTGTGATGGAAGGCAAAAGTCTTAAGTCTTGTCTCTTCCCTCCTTATTCTCCCTCTGCACCGAGGCGATTCAGGCTTCAGATGTTGTGACCCCGCCGGGTGATGGTAAGTAATGTCAGTCCCGCTGCTGAATCCGAGCTCCGCGAACGGGCCGGTTCAACTCCGCAGCCCGGGTTGGTCGAAGCTGCAGAAGCTGCGGCCCTCCAGTCCAGCGGATGCAGCTGTTGTTGCGGGAGCTCCGGAGAACAGGTCACCAACCTGTGACCTGCGAGCTCCCGACGATGTCGTCCACCGGGCCCGCGGCCGATGCTCCGAGGTCGGGTCGCCGCTGCCGCCGGAACAACACAGCTCCGGAGTCGGACCACTGCCGCTCGAATGCTGCCCCAGCTCTGAGGCCGCCAGCTCCGCTATTAGGCCTCGGCGCAGGTGGAGACGGAGACGGGAGATACGACAAGAAAAGTCGCATCCCCTGAAGGAAGAGACCAAAAACATGTCCCCCCCCACCCACCCAGACACATACACAACCTAATAAACCAAAAAATAACTAAAATAGGACGAAAGAACAACACCAAAAAGAAAAAAAACAGACGGACTGCAGGCGAGCCGCAGCTGCTAAGGCAGCGCCGCCATCTTGGTACCTGATATACCTGCGACACGACCTTCAAGGAACCATGCAACCATTCCTCTGCCCACCTGGCTAATTGATCCAGATCCTGCTGCAATCTTTCACAACCATCTTCACTATCTACAAAACCACTCACTTCTGTATCATCAGCAAACTTGCTAATCTTGCCCTGTTCTGTGACATTTCACAGAGTGCTGGAGTAACTCAGCGGGTCAGGCTGAGTATAGAAGTTGGGAGGTCATGTTGCAGTTGCATAAGAAGTTGGTGAGGCCACATTCAGAGTATTGTGTTCAGTTCTGGGCACCATGTTATAGGAAAGATGTCATCAAACTGGAAAGGGTACAGTGAAGATTTACGAGGATGTTGCCAGGACTAGAGGGCCAGAGCTATAGGGAGAGGTTGAGTAGGCTGGGACTCTATTTCATGGAGCACAGGAGGATGAGGGATGATCTAACAGGTGTATAAAATCATGATTTGAATAGATATGGTTGAGTCTTTTGCCCAGAGTAAGTAAATCGAGGAGCAGAGTTAAGATGAAGGGCAAAAGATTTAATAGGAATCTGTGGGGTATGTTTTTCACACAAAGGGTGGTAGGTGTATGGAACAAGCTGCCAGAGGAGGTAATTGAGGCAGGGTCTATCACAACATTTAAGAAGCAGTTAGACAGGTACATGGATAGGACAGGTTCGGAGGGATATGGATCAAACGTGGGCAGGTGGAACTAATGCAGATGGGGCATGCTGGGCCGAAGGGCCCGTTTCCACACTGTATCACTCTGTGACTCTATCTTTCCCTCTCAAACCCATTCTCCTGCCTTCTCCCCATTACCTCTGACACCCGTTTCAATCAAGAATCTATCAATCTCCTCCTGAAAAATGTCAATTGACTTAACCTCCACAGCTGTCTGTGGCAATGAATTCCACAGTTCACCACCCTCTGACTTAAGAAATTCCTGCTCATCTCCTTCCTAAAGGAATGTCTTTTAATTCTGAGGCTGTGGCCACTGGTCCTAGACTCTCCCACTAGTGGAAACATCCTCTCCAAATCCACTCCATCCTGTTTTTTTCCAGGCTGGGACAGATGGCAACAGCTTCACACCATGTCCCAAAGCTTGTGTCCTGTCCTGCATCACCCAAGGCAGCAGAGATGTTATAGGAGAGGGCAAGCACCGTAACAAAGTAGCTCACGATGGTTTGGGTAACATTCAGGAATGTCTATGCATGGCACATCATGAATATTACTGAAGAACGGTCTTGACCCGAATTATAATCTATACCTTTTCTCCAGAGATGCTGCCTGACCCACTGAGTTACTCCAGCACTCTGTGATATGTCACCTATCCATGTTCTCCACAGATGCTGCCTGACTCGCTGAGTTACTCCAGCATTCTGTGAAACGTCGCCTATTCATATTCTCCGCAGATGCTGCCTGACCCACTGAGTTACTCCAGCACTTTGTGACTATTTTCCCTTCACCCATCTGCCCAAGCCCACTCTCCCCCCCCCTCCTTTCCTATGTTCCTTTCCACCCATAAACCTCTCTCTACCTTTACATTTCACTCCTCTTTCAAATCTGCTCTACTTATCTACATGCATTTTTCTTCTTCACTTTTTAGTCATAGAATGATGCAGTGTGGAAACATTTCCTTCAGCCCAACTTGCCCACACCGAACGACATCTCCCATCTAAACTAGTCCCACTCACACGCGTTTGGCCCATATCCATCTAAATCTGTCCTATCCATGTACGTGTCCAAATGTCTCTTAAACATTAGGATAGTCCCAGCCTTAACTACCTCATCTGGCAGCTCGTTACATACACCCAGCACCCTTTGTGTGAAAAAGCTACCTTCAGATTCCTGTTAATTTCTGAAATATTGGTCATAAATTTGGTGCAAAAATGCTCCAAAATAAGGCTCAGAATGGATCAGAGAGCATCTAAAACCCCTGAGCTTCCAGGGCCCTTAAGTGGGCCCTGGACCCTGGCATCGAGGGACATCACGCTTCGCGCTCGTGATGTGCGCAGCGCGCACATTATTTCACATTATGTTTTTTGTAATCCTGTCATGCCACCCCCCTTTTTGAAAAGCTTCGTACGGACACACACACACACACACACACACACACACACACACACACACACACACACACACACACACACACACACACACACACACACACACACACACACACACACACACACACACACACACACACACACACACACACACACACACACACACACACACACACACACACACACACACACAGTGATATTGGAACTATGTACTTTTCAGAGGTGATCTACACATTTTGTTTGTTATTTGTAGGCTTGCATGTATGCAATTTTATTTTAAAATGTAGCTTAGATCTGTTTGGGCCATTAACTCGCATATTTTGATTATTTTCCATTCTACCATAGAGATATAAAGTCTATAATAGACTGTATGTATATGTCTATGATTCTACAGACCTTGGCTGGGAACCTGGGGCTCACCAAAATTGTTCTCAATTGGGCCCCGCACTTCCTAAGGCCGGCCCTGCCTGGTGACATGTTGCGGGTGACCTCTCAAGACCAGGCCGCCTGTGACTGCATGTGATTCAGATGCATAACTATCCACTGCATTACATTTTAATTGATTAGTCGGTATGTCCTTTATAATTCAATGTCAGTGATGCACCTGCTGCCTGCTCTGCAATTACTGGCTAACGCTGGTTTAGTTTGATTGCAGACAGTTTGTCTCAGTTCTAATCAAATTAATCAGGCAGCAGTCAGTGGCACTTGCTGTTTTAAACGCTGGCAGCTGGTGACAAACAGTGTGGGAGTTCGTGAGCTGGAGTCACACAAGCTGATTGATATAGTTAAGTCATGTCAAGGATAAGTACTTAACCTTTGTCTTGGAGATGTTCAGTTCCTGACTTGTGTGTCTCAGATGTTATTAGCTGTGTTTAGTCCATGGTAAATGTTGTCTGGCACTTAATTCATATTGATAGCATGGCTTTTTTTTTCTAAGGCAGTGAACTTAGTTTGAGGATGACTGGATCTGTGGATTCTGAGGTACCAGATGAAACCAATGTGAAGACCACGGACTCTTCCTCAGAATGGAGGAGTTAGTACCAGGGATTTGGTGGGTGGGTAATCAGTGAGATATTCTTCTCCTTCCACTGTTTACATTGAGCGTCTGTGTGCACCTGATGCATAGTCTGGAGGTCCTCAATACCGCCACAATGCTCCTTCTTCACTATAAACTGTCAATTCCCAAGGATCATTAGAAATGTTTCATTTTTTTTAAGGTAATAGTTTCACATGACAATAGAGTGGCTGCTTTGGGAATCTGGTGTCGGGCATGCCAACATTGAGGGTGGCCCATTGAGGTAGGCTGAGTGTAATGGGAGCCTCGATGCTGGGGAAGTTGGCCTGGGAGAGGACAATGACATTGGTTTGCTCATGTGTAGGAAATAATATTCATCAGTCTGAAATAGTGTCTCGACCCCGAAATGTCACCCATTCCTTCTCTCCAGAGATGCTGCCTGTCCCGCTGAGTTACTCCAGCATTTTGTGTCTATCTTTGGTTTGCTCATTCTTCCTGTGAATTTGGAGGAGATTGCAGAGACTGCATTGCTGGTGTCTTTCTAATGGTTTGATCGTGCTGCTGTAGAGAGTCCAAGGCTTAGATGCATACACAAGGGTAAAGATCACTGCTGCTACGGAGTGCTGTGACCGCCGACTCCAACATTCGAGGAGCTGTGGCTGCGGGCGTCCAGCCGCGGGCGGCGCTGGATTTAAAACACCGCGGAGCCTGGGATCCGAGTTCGCCAGAGACGGAGCTCCAACCAGCGCGGCCTGAGGACTTCGGGAGCCGCGGTCTCTGGGGAGGAAGCGGCCGCTCAAGACATTTTCCAAGCCGCTGACGAGTGTTTCCCCGACGCCGGAGTTCCAGCTTTCCGGCAAAGAGGGCCTGAAAACATCAGACTGGCTGCGGAGGCCACAAATAGGCCCCGACCTCGGGAGATTCACAGAGGAAGAGGACTTAATGCCCCTGTCCCAGAGGTTGCAGGTGGTTGCCAGAAGTTGCAGGTAGTGGAAGCAGGTAGGGAGACTGACAAAAACCTCTGGGAACCGCACGGAAACCTTGGGCGTGGCGCAAAGTCTCCAGAGGTTTCCGTTCAGGTTTCCTAAGTAGGACAGGGGCGTAACTTTTTGATGCCTTTCCCCACAGTGGAGAATTTTGATTCTGTTGTGGGGGGACGTGCATGTTGAATTCTATAATGTGTTATGTCATTTTTCTGATTTTTAATTTTTCTATGGATGTACGGAAACTTTATTATTTCTTTTATTATTTCTTTTATGTAAAGTTTTGGTTTCAACGCGAGTTGATTTAAACGTGCTATATAAATAACATTTACTTACTTACTTACTTACATGGGCTATGTGTTGTGCCAGGCCAGAGGACCAGATCATCGGCAATCCTTTCCTCAATTGACCTCAGAGAGTGGTGAAAGCTATGGTAAACGTTGTCATCAATTCTGCACTAGGACAGCAACCTTTTTTTGTGGAGAATCATTACAAAGTCCTAATGTAACAGCCCCGGATGGAACAGGCTGCTAGTATTCATTTTCAGATTGAATTCTGTTTTTAATTTGTGTCTCAGTGATGTCTTTATTATTTGTTATATTCCGATTATATGTTTTTATTCCGATTACTATGTAAGGTATCCTTGAGATGTCTGAAAGGCGCCCATTAAATAAAATTTATTATTATTATTATTATTGCAATAGAGACTAATGCTCCTATCCCACTTAGGAAACATGAACGGAAACCTCTGGAGACTTTGCGCCCCACCCAAGGTTTCCGTGCGGTTCCCTGAGGTTCCCGGAGGTTTTTGTCAGTCCCCCTACCTGCTTCCACCACCTGCAACATAGAAACATAGAAACATAGAAATTAGGTGCAGGAGTAGGCCATTCGGCCCTTCGAGCCTGCACCGCCATTCAATATGATCAAGGCTGATCATCCAACTCAGTATCCCGTACCTGCCTTCTCTCCATACCCCCTGATCCCCTTAGCCACAAGGGCCACATCTAACTCCCTCTTAAATATAGCCAATGAACTGGCCTCGACTACCCTCTGTGGCAGGGAGTTCCAGAGATTCACCACTCTCTGTGTGAAAAAACATGACAAGGGGCAACCTCCGGGAACTGCACGGAAACCTTGGGTGGGGCGCAAAGTCTCCAGAGGTTTCCGTTCAGGTTTCCTAAGTGGGACAGGGGCATTACCATGCATCCATGAATTTCGCCTTCCAGAACCAGCAGACATTTTTTAAAGTACTTTTTAAATGCTCACAAATTTTGAATGGCCTATTTTGTCATTTTGGTTTTACTCTTATTTTGTTTATATTCTTATCAGCCACCTGTCCTTTGTGGAGCTTATTTTCAGCCTTTCTCCCTTCAACATTACCTCATTTCAAGCTTGTCATGTTATGCTGTGAGATGGCCCAGTTATGCCAAACATGGTCGGTAAATCTTCATGTCCTAGTTTTTATTTGGCCAGAGGTTTTATCACAGCTGCACAATTGGCATTGCTATGCAAGATGGTACATATAAGGATAGGTTTCATTCTGAAAAGGCAGGCAATAACAGGAGATTGCACAAACATTCAGAACATATTAAGAAAGACTAGTTGTAAGATAATGAAAACAGACCTCACAATATATCCTAGCCTGCTGTTTGAGCAGTTGGTGATTTATCACTGTTAGTCTAACTAGGATAGTTCCAATGAGAAATAGAGATGCAGGAGTCAGGCGGGTGGGAGACAACACACCATCATGCAGCATAAAATTTACTAATTGGGGCTGAAAGTTTTCACTGTGTAATTTCACCCATAAGCTGCATGTTACTCCTTTTCACGAAACATGTTGACTGACTCAATTGCACATGTTTTTAATTGGCTGAAGTAATACTTTTGAAAAATGCAGGGAATGATTATATAATCCAGTTGATAAGATTAACATGTGATTAACAGGTGAATCCACCAGGAATCTTACAGATAAACTCAAAAATAGACATAAAGTGCTGGAATAACTCGGCGGGTCAGGCAGCATCTCTGGAGATCATGGATAGGCGATGGTTTGGGTTGGGACACTTCTTCAGATTAATAAGCTCCCTTAATTGCAATGCACCTTGTGACTCTGTTTATTATTTTCAAAATATTTCACACAATTGAGTGATTAGGCCAATATTGTTGCTGCTGCTTAATGTCTTCAGTAATTTCCAAGCATCTGTCCCTGAAATCAGGGGGCAGCTCAAGCGACAGCGAAGCATCACTCCCTGACGAGCTCAATGCATTCTATGCACGCTTTGATAGGGAGAACACTGGTGTGCCTTCCCGAGCCCCCATACGCCCTGATGGTATTACATTCACAGTCACGGAGGCCGACGTCAGAAGATCCTTCAGGGGGGTGAACCCTCGGAAAGCGTCTGGACCTGATGGTATACCCGGTCATAGAAAACATAGACAATAGGTGCAGGAGTAGGCCATTCGGCCCTTCGAGCCTGCACCGCCATTCAATATGATCATGGCTGATCATCCAACTCAGTATCCCGTACCTGCCTTCTCTCCATACCCCCTGATCCCTTTAGCCACAAGGGCCACATCTAACTCCCTCTTAAATATAGCCGATAAACTGGCCTCAACTACCTTCTGTGGCAGAGAGTTCCAGAGATTCACCACTCTCTGTGTGAAAAAAGTTTTTCTCATCTCGGTTTTAAACGATTTGCCCCTTATCCTTAAGCTGTGATCCCTTGTCCTGGGCTTCCCCAACATTGGAAACAATCTTCCTGCATCTAGCCTGTCCAACGCTCTAAGAATTTTGTAAGTTTCTATAAGACCCCCCCTCAATCTTCTAAATTCTAGCGAATACAAGCTGAGTCCATCCAGTCTTTCTTCATATGAAAGTCCTGACATCCCAGGAATCAGTCTGGTACTCCCTCTAAGGCAAGAATGTCTTTCCTTCGATTTGGAGACCAAAACTGTACACAATACTCCAGGTGTGGTCTCACCAATACCCTGTACAACTGCAGTAGAACCTCCCTGCTCCTATACTCAAATCCTTATGCTATGAATGCTAACATACCATTTGCTTTTTTCACTGCCTGCTGCACCTGCATGCCTACTTTCAATGACTGGTGTACCATGACACCCAGGTCTCGTTGCATCTCCCCTTTTCCTAATCGGCCACCATTTAGATAATAGTCTACTTCCTGTTTTTGCCACCAAAGTGGATAACCTCACATTTATCCACATTATACTGCATCTGCCATACATTTGCCCACTCACCAAGTCTATCCAAGTCACCTTGCAGCCTCCTAGCATCCTCCTCACAGCTAACACTGCCCCCCAGCTTTGTGTCATCTGCAAACTTGGAGATGTTGCATTCAATTCCCTCGTCCAAATCATTAATATATATTGTAAATAGCTGGGGTCCCAGCACTGAGCATTGCGGTACCCCACTAGTCCCTGCCTGCCATTGTGAAAAGGGCCCGTTTACTCCTACTCTTTGCAAGTTCTCAAAACCTGTGCAGACCAACTGGACATTTTTTGCGGACATTTCAACCTCTTACTACTGAGGTCTGAGGTTCCCACCTGCTTCAAGAGGACATCAGTTATACCGGTGCCCAAGAAGAGTAAGGTGACGCGCCTCAACGACTATCGACCAGTGGCACTAACGTCTGTGGTGATGAAGTGCTTTGAGAGGTTGGTTATGGTGGATATCAACTCCTACCTCAACCAGAACCTCGACCCACTACAGTTCGCCTACTGTCACAACAGGTCAACGGAGAAGGCGATCTCACTGGTTCTCCACTCCGCACTAGACCACTTGGACAATAAAAACACTTATGTCAGGCTGGTGTTTATAGACAACAGCTCGGCGTTCAATACCATCATCCCCTCCAAGCTGGTTATGCCCCCTTTTCCGGGGTTACGTCCATGCCCGGGTGGGGTTAGAAAGGGAATACGCCCTGTCCATGGGCACAATAGACAATAGGTGCACGAGTAGGCCATTCGGCCCTTTGAGCCAGCACCGCCATTCAATGTGATCATGGCTGATCATCCCCAATCAGTACCCTGGGGGAGTTCCGGGACCGCTGGGCTCCACAGGGTGTTGAATGCATCTTCAACAAGGATTGTAACATAGTTGTATAGTAGTTTATTAACGATATTTGTTTAGATTGTATTATGGTGGTGGGTTCTGGTTTGTTTTATTGTAGTGTCTTATTTTTTAATAATTGAATAAATTTTTTTGATTAATTAATTTAAAAAAAAACTGGTTACACGAGGAGGTGTGGTGCTGCGGAGTTTCCATTCAAACACAAAAACAAGCGACCCAAGATGGCGGCACTGCCTTAGCAGCTGCGGCTCGCCAGCAGTCCGTCTGTTTTTTCTTTTTTCAGTTGTTCATTTGTCCTGTTTTAGTTAATTTTGGTTTATTAGGTTGTGTGGGGAGAACCATGTTTTGGTCTCTTCCTTCGGGGGGGGGGGGGGGATGCGACTTTTATTGTCGTATCCCTCGTCTCCGTCTCCGTCTGCGCCGAGGCCTAATGGCGGAGCTGGCGGCCTCGGGGCTGTGGCAGCGTTCCAGTAGCAGCGGTGACTCGACTTCGGAGGGCGGCGTTCCGGCTTTCAGATGGCAGCGACCAGACTTCGGAGACTCGGCTGGGAGCTCGCAGGTCCCAGGTTGGTGACCTGTTTTCCGGAGCTCCCGCAACAACAGCTGCGTACGCTGGACTGGAGGGCGGCAGCTTCTGCAGCTTCGACCTCCCCGGGCCTCGGAGTTTGAACCGGCCCGTTCGCGGTGCTTGGATTCAGCCGCGGGACTGACATTACTTACCATCACCCAGCGGGGTCACAACATCTGAAGCCTGGATCGCCTCAACGCAGAGGGAGAACAAGGAGGGAAGAGACAGAGACTTTAAGACTTTTGCCTTCCATCACAGTGAGGAGGTGCCTGGTGAACTCACTGTGGTGGATGTTAAATTTGTGTTTATTGTGTGTTTTTGAAATTTATTATTATATGTATGACTGCAAAAATTTCATTCAGACCGAAAGGTCTGAATAACAATAAAGGATAATTCAATTCAATTCAATTCAATTTAAACACTCTTGTGTATCGCTGCGATGGTGCAGAAAGTTATTTTAAAGTTTCTGCTTGTTTGTGGGACTGCGTGCAGTTTTATCAGCGTACTGCCCAGCTCCCACAATGTGCTGGCAACCTGCCAGGAACTGCTGCGCACCAACAAAGGGGAGTAAGTCTTCCTGGATCTTTACACCAGAACAACTCCCCCCCCCCCCCCCCTTACTGCCTCGTTGGTGCTGACCGGGCTGGTCTGCCTTTCGTGTGGTGTGGGAGGATTTCCACACCTGCACCGTCTCGACATCTTTCTGCGGCCTTGGAGCTTAGAGCTGACAAAGCCTCCCTTCTCTCGGAGGGAGACAAGCATCAAAGACTGCAGGCAAGTACCTGTCGTTGCTGGAGAAGCAGAGAGGAACAGCTGGGATTGTCTGTGAAGGTCAGCGGCCCGCCGGGGATCGCCGGAGAGCCGAGGTAGCTGGGCGGAGTGGGTGACGCAGCAGTTTTGTGGGGGAGCCGCCATTTTCAGCGTCAGAGCCAACATCACTCGCTGCCGCCCTCGAACACTTCCATATTTGTGTTTGGACGCTGGCTGCTGCCATTCTTGACTGTCAAAAAATTTGAGTTTGAGTCTGTTTAATTGTAGTGCCTGAGACCATGCTGGGTCAGTGCTCTGGGGAGCCGGGGCCTTCCAGGAGCTGTACTCTGGCGGCTGCTTCAGCTGCTTTGGCTACTCCTCTCGTGGCCCAGTTCCCCATGAAGAACATGCCTTTGAGCATGGGGCAAGATGCTACTTGTCCCCCCAGATCAACCTGGAGAACTGCCCAGATGCCATGCCGCAGAAAATGAGAATTAGATAAGTATTTCAGCAAAGCTATCTCAGAAAATGCAGAAGAGCAAGTGGAGCCACATCACAGTGAAGATGATGACGCCGAAGGAAGCCAGTCTGAAGAAGTTATGCAAGAGCAAGACAATCAAAGTGGGAATTTATTTACTGAAAGTGAGATCGGCCATTTTGAAAGTGTTGAATTTGACAAAGAGGGAAACTGGCCTGTTGACATGACTGCTGGTGCCTCTGAGGCAAGGGAGCAACAGGAATTCAAACCCTACCAGTTTTGTAGAATTAACAAATGATCCTGCAACGTGGCCAGAAATGATGAATCAGAGTGTCTCCTTCTTCTTCTTGTGTATGGCGTGCACAGCCTAAAGTTGTAGGACAACTTGTTCTATTTGATTCGATTCACATTGACGACTGCTTTGGTGCCACCTCCTGCACCTACACACAACTGACTGACTTCATCCACTTCACCACCAACTTCCATCCGGCACTCCAATACACCTGGACGATTTCCGACATGTCCCTACCATTCCTTGACCTCACCATCTCCATCGCAGGGGACAGACACCTGACCGACATACATTACAAACCCACTGACTCACATGGCTATCTGGACTACACGTCTTCCCACCCTGCCCCCTGTAAAGACTCCATCCCCTACTCCCAATTCCTCCGCCTACGCCGCATCTGTTCCCAGGATGAGACATTTCATACCAGGGCATCGGAAATGTCCTCGTTCTTCAGGGAACGGGGATTCCCCTCCGCCACCATAGATGAGGCTCACACCAGGGTCTCATCCATACCCCGTAACACTGCTCTCTCTCCCCATCCCCGCACACGCAACAAGGGCAGAGTCCCTCTGGTCCTCACCTTTCACCCCACCAGCCGGCAAATACAACACATAATCCTCCGCCATTTCCGCCACCTCCAACGTGACCCCACCACTCGCCACATCTTCCCATCTCCCCCCATGTCTGCCTTCCGCAAAGGCCGCTCCCTCCGCAACTCCCTCGTCAATTCTTCCCTTCCCTCCCGCACCACCCCCTCCCCGGGCACTTTCCGTTGCAACCGCAAGAAATGCAACACCTGTCCCTTCACCTCCCCCCTCGACTCCATCCAAGGTCCCAAGCAGTCGTTCCAGGTGCGACAAAGGTTCACCTGTATCTCCTCCAACCTCATCTACTGCATCCGCTGCTCTAGATGTCAGCTGATTTACATCGGTGAGACCAAGCGTAGGTTGGGCGATCGTTTCGCCGAACACCTCCGCTCAGTCCGCAATAACCTACCTGACCTCCCGGTGGCTCAGCACTTCAACTCCCCCTCCCATTCCCAATCCGACCTCTCTGTCCTGGGTCTCCTCCATTGCCAGAGTGAGCAACAGCGGAAATTGGAGGAACAGCACCTCATATTCCGTCTGGGGACCTTGCGTCCTTATGACATTAACATTGAATTCTCCCAATTTGGCTAGCCCTTGCTGTCTCCTCCCCTTCCTTAACCCTCTAGCTGTCTCCTCCCACCCTCCCATCCGCCCGCCCTCGGGCTCCTCCTCCTCCTCCCCTTTTCCTTCTTTCTTTCCCCCCCCCCCCCACCCCCCATCAGTCTGAAGAAGGGTTTCGGCCCGAAACGTCGCCTATTTCCTTCGCTCCATAGATGCTGCTGCACCCGCTGAGTTTCCCCAGCAATTTTGTGTACCTTCTATTTGATCTTACTTGATTGTGCACGCCAGGTTGATTGCATTGGTCGAAACAGGACGGACCACGTGAAGGTTGCAATCTCCCACCCCAATCAGTGTCAGGAACTACTTAGTGAAAAAAGGACAACCTACAATTATAATAGAATTTTCCCCAAGAATGAAAGTGGATCACGTTTTTCAAAATTTCACTGCAAAAGAAAACTGCCAAATGGTGAAATTGGAGATTGTCCATGGCTAATATGATCTGTGTTAAGTGCTAAAATCTTCTGTTACTACTGCAAGCTTTTTGATAATAACGCAGCAAGTGCACTTGCAAGTTGTGGTTTTAATAACTGGCCGAACATTCATACAAGACCAGCTGAGCATGAGAACTCCAAAAAGCATTTGCAAGCTATGCTCAGTTGCTGTGAACTGCAGCAAAGATTATCTGCTGAAAAAACTATTGATGAAGTGGTAGAAAAACTAATCAGACAAGAAGCAAAACGCAGGCATCAAGTTTTTGAGCAACTGGTAGCCACTGTATAGTTCCTGGCAGAAAGAAACTCCCTGTTCCGGGGATCTGAGAAACACAGGAACACCACATAATGGAAATTTACTTGGTGTTATTGACTTGCTAGGAAAGTTTTGATCCAGTAATGCAAGATCATCTGCAAAAAAATCCAGAATAAGGAAATACATGATCATTATTTAGGAAAATTAATTTAAAATGAGCTTATTAATATAGGTTCAAAGGTTCAAAGGTTCAAAGGTTGATTTATTGTCACATACTCCTAGATGTAGTGAAATTCCTTTTGCCAATGCAGCACATAAGAAAGAATACAAACAACAATAATAAATAGCTTTAACATAAAAACATCCCCCCACAATAGTTCCCATTATGGGGGAAGGCACAAAGTCCAGTCCCATCCCCAATGTCCACCCATAGTCGGGCCTATTGAGGCCTCCACAGTTGCCTCTACGGAGGCCCGATGTTCCAGGCCGTCCTCGCCGGGTGATGATGTTCCTCCCTACTCGAGACCGTGGCTTCCAGAGCCGACAAGGCCGCGCCGAATGGAGCTCAACTGGCGATCTCGTCGCGAGATCCCAGGCTCCCGATGTCGGTCCCAGCTCACCGGAGTTCCAGCGCGGCGACTCAGGCAAGGCACCGCCCGCCCCGCAATGGCGCTCCAGCGCTGCACCGCCGTCCTCCGACCCGCAGCTCCGCCGCCGCCGATGCCGGTGCCGCCGCCGCCGATGCCGGTGCCACCGATGCCGAGGCTCTGGGCGGTCCCCTCGCTCCTCGGACCCGCAGCTCGGTCAATGGGTCAAGCTGTTCTACAGGAAATAATTTTGCGAATCAAGGCTGCTAAGTATTTTGCAGTAATTCTCGACTGTGCTCCTGACATCAGGAGCAAATGTCGATGGTAATTATTTATGTAGCTGATGGTGTACAATCAAATGCTCCAGCCAGGAGTGTATGAACATTTCATCAAGTTTTTAGTGGTGGGAAGTCGCACAGGTGAACATGTGTACAACACCCTTCTACATGAACTTGAAACATTAGGACTGGATGTTGAAAATATCCGTGGACAAGGGTATGATAATGGTGCCAACATGAATGGACACACCTCATGTGTGCAGGCACGACTTCTACAGAAGAATTCAAGAGCTTTCTTTACACGATGCGCATGTCACAACTACAACCTTGTTTTGGGAGACATGGCCAAGACATGTCCAGATGTAATGACTTTCTTTGGAACTCTGCAGTGTATTTACACCATTTTTGCATCATCTACTAAAAGATGGACTGTGTTTAGAAAACGTGACGGGTCTGTCTGTAAAAACCTCTCTCTGAAACACGATGGGAATGTAGAATGGAAAGTGTCAAAGCTGTACGGTACCAAGCTGCTGAGGTTTGTGATGCACTAGTAGAGTTTGCAGAAAACACTGATGATGCTCAAGCAAAGAGCGATGCTGAATCGTTAGTCAGTCAAATGAGAGATTACAAGTGTCTGGTCTCACTAGTTTTCTGGCACTCCTTACTCTTTCAAGTAAATTTTGTGAGTAAGGAACCAGAGTGATACCATGGATGTTTCTACAGGACTTTCTTCATTTCAAAAGCTTTGTAACTGGTTAAAGACATACAGGGGAAAAGGTTTTGATGAAGCCTTGATTAACGCAAGTGAACTTGCCAAAGACCTAGATGGGTGAGCGTGTATTCAAGACTCAGAGTAAGCACTTGCACAAAAAAAGAAAATTATTTGATTATGAATCTGCAGATGAACCTTTGCCAGTTCCAAAAACAGCCTTCCGAGCGCAATGTTTTAATCAAGCGGTAGATAAAGCACTGCAAACGCTTGAGCCACGGTTTGAACGACTGAAAAAGTTTCAAAATGTATTTGGATTCTTGTGCAATTTTCAGGACCTGTCAAGGACATCATAAGAAAATGTGCAGCAGATCTGGAATGGCATTGACAGAGGTCAAGCTGGACCAGGAAAAAGATCAAGTTAAAACCACAAAACTGGTTGATATAGATGGATACATGCTTTGTGAGGAAATGGAGGCACTGAAGCCAATTCTGCCACCAGAGATTCAAAGCCTCATAAAATTGCTTGAATTCCCTGCTTCCTTCCTTCCTTCCTACCGCATTTTCAAATTTATTTATTGCTCTTCGGATTTTCTTAACAATCCCAGTGACTGTGGCATGTGGAGAAAGGAGTTTTTCCAAGCTGAAACTGATCAAAACTTACTTGAGGTCATCAATTCAGCAAGAAGGTTTGAACTGTTTGGCAATTATGTCCATTGAATCTGAAATTAGCAGGAGTTTAGACAGCTTAGACAAAATTCTAAAAGACTTTGCAGAGAAAAAAGCAAGAAAGATACCTTTCTCATAATAAAAGCCAATAATAATATGACATTTATAATTTATGAATGTTAATAGAAATCCAAAAAAGATAATTTGTTTCCAACAATGCACTTAAATTCTGATTCTTTTTTTTACTGAAATTTAAAATATGTATATTTTTAATAAATCATTTCACAGTATGGGAGGGCACCAGACAGTTGAAACTGAGCGCAATGATGTTTTGAGTACAGACACCACATCTATATGTGGAAAACACCACTCAACATT
The DNA here is from genome assembly GCF_010909765.2 of Amblyraja radiata. Taxonomy (NCBI): domain Eukaryota; kingdom Metazoa; phylum Chordata; class Chondrichthyes; order Rajiformes; family Rajidae; genus Amblyraja; species Amblyraja radiata. The sequence goes on along the minus strand of NC_045959.1, from coordinate 11,992,660 downwards.
CAACATATGTCTGGATTTGGATTTACCAGTTTCTGGAGAGAAGCGGCCAAATGTTATTTTTTTAAATATTTGGTTTAAGCGAGCTCTCGTGGGGAAAGTTGTGTCATAGTTCGTTTCTTAAAAGCAGATAGCAACAAAAACTGCTAAAGGTAGACCATGGCAATCTTTATTTACAATATTTATTAATGATCTGGATGAGGGAATTGAAGGCAATATCTCCAAGTTTGCGGATGACACTAAGCTGGGGGGCAGTGTTAGCTGTGAGGAGGATGCTAGGAGACTGCAAGGTGACTTGGATAGGCTGGGTGAGTGGGCAAATGTTTGGCAGATGCAGTATAATGTGGATAAATGTGAGGTTATCCATTTTGGTGGCAAAAACAGGAAAGCAGACTATTATCTAAATGGGGGCCGATTAGGAAAAGGGGAGATGCAGCGAGACCTGGGTGTCATGGTACACCAGTCATTGAAAGTGGGCATGCAGGTGCAGCAGGCAGTGAAGAAAGCGAATGGTATGTTAGCTTTCATAGCAAAAGGATTTGAGTATAGGAGCAGGGAGGTTCTACTGCAGTTGTACAGGGTCTTGGTGAGACCACACCTGGAGAATTGCGTACAGTTTTGGTCTCCAAATCTGAGGAAGGACATTGTTGCCATAGAGGGAGTGCAGAGAAGGTTCACCAGACTGATTCCTGGGATGTCAGGACTGTCTTATGAAGAAAGACTGGATAGACTTGGTTTATACTCTCTAGAATTTAGGAGATTGAGAGGGGATCTTATAGAAACTTACAAAATTCTTAAGGGGTTGGACAGGATGCAGGAAGATTGTTCCCGATGTTGGGGAAGTCCAGGACAAGGGGTCACAGCTTAAGGATAAGGGGCAAATCCTTTAAAACCGAGATGAGAAAAACTCTTTTCACACAGAGAGTGGTGAATCTCTGGAACTCTCTGGCACAGAGGGTAGTTGAGGCCAGTTCATTGGCTATATTTAAGAGGGAGTTAGATGTGGCCCTTGTGGCTAAAGGGATCAGAGGGTATGGAGAGAAGGCAGGTACGGGATACTGAGTTGGATGATCAGCCATGATCATATTGAATGGCGGTGCAGGCTCGAAGGGCCGAATGGCCTACTCCTGCACCTATTTTCTATGTTTCTATGTTTCTATGTTTATTGATTCATCAGACGGGAGTGGCGATCTACAATGAGCACAAATGTTGTTCAGTGCTTCTCGGGCTCCACTCACAGAACAAAGGGCAGTTAGCACAATTATACATTTTTCTTATCAGTAAAACACTCCTACCAAGCCTGAATATGGCATGACTAAAATATTCTGCAACCTTTCAGAATATTAGAAAAGCTGGGTCCAAATCAAGCTCATCCAATAACAAGTTATTACTTATCTCTGGAGCGTCAACTATTTTTTTTATTTTTTTTCAATCTTGGATTCTTTATGGCCTTGAAAAGAAGCACATGTTATTATGCAGGCTGCCATCTTAATGTCTTTATTGAAAAGACAACCTGTCCTCCATATTGTGTTCCATATAATTTACAAAGTCATTCAGACTTGGCACCGAGCCATTCTTTTGTTCTACTAGTCCATGCTTTTGTAGAAGAACAACATTTTAGATTTGACTATTAGATTTGACTATTAGCTCTTTCAGTTGGTGAGAGGGAAACCAAGTAGTTAAATCGTAAAATCCGTGGTTTTATAGCAAGTCTTCCACTCAAAAAAGGTCTGCAGTAATCAAAGCCGGAAAGGGTAGGATGGGGCTGAAGCCCAAAATTTAATGCCTGGACTGGCTTTTCGCCAATGGTTATTGTTTTTCCAGGATTTAGTTAATTAAAAAAAAAAAATTCATTTCAGTCACTAAAACAAGTGGTATTGTAACTATGTACTTTTCAGAGGTGATCTACACATTTTGTTTGTTACTTGCAGGCTTACAAGTATGAAATTTTATATTAAAATGTAGCTTAGATCTGTTTGGTCCATTAACTCGCATGCACTTTTTAAGCGCCCCCTCTCTTTACGCCCTCTCTCTCTCTCTCTGCGCCCTCTCTCTCTGCGCCCTCTCTCTCTGCGCCCTCTCTCTCTGCGCCCTCTCTCCCTCTCTGCGCCCTCTCTCCCTCTCTGCGCCCTCTCTCTCTGCGCCCTCTCTCCCTCTCTGCGCCCTCTCTCCCTCTCTGCGCCCTCTCTCCCTCAGCGCCCTCTCTGCGCCCTCTCTCTCTCTCTGCGCCCTCTCTCTCTCTCTTGCGCCCTCTAATCTCCCTCTCTGCCCCTCTCTCCCTCTCTGCGCCCTCTCTCCTCTCTTCAGCGCCCTCTCCTCCCCCTCTGCGCCCTCTTCTCTCTCTGCGCCCCCTCTCCCTCTCTCTCTCTGGCAAATACCTCCTCTCTCTCTCTCAGCGCCCTCTCCTCCTCTCTGCGAGCCGTCAAGCTCGACTTCAAACCTCACCTTTACTGGCCCTCTCCCTCCTCCGCCTCCTCTCTCCCTCCTCTGCGCCCTCGTCTTCTCTCAACTCCCTCTCTGAACCTCTCTCTCTATCAGCTCTACTCTCTCTCTCTCTCTCTCTCTGCGCCCTCTCTCTCTCTCTGCGCCCTCTCTCTCTCTCTCTCTGCGCTCTCTCTCTCTCTCTCTCTCTCTCTCTCTCTCTCTCTCTCTCTCACTCTCTCACTCTCTCACTCTCTCACTCTCTCACTCTCTCACTCTCTCACTCTCACTCTCTCACTCTCTCACTCTCTCACTCTCTCTCTCTCTCTCTCTCTCTCTCACTCTGCATCCTCTCTCTCGCTCTCTGCGCCCTCTCTCTCTCTCTCACTCTGCATCCTCTCTCTCGCTCTCTGCGCCCTCTCTCACTGCCCTCTCTCTCTCTCTCTACCCCCTCCCTCTCCCTCTCTAGGTGTGCCTGCGCAATTGGGGGTTATGCGTGTGGATAGGGCGGGGGATGGGGTAAAAGGAGCAAATTAATAATATTAATATAATATCAAGGGGGTGGTTAGTGTGTGTGTGTGTGTGTGTGGGGGGGGCAGTCATTAATGTGTGTGTGTATGTGTGTGTGGGGGGGGGGGTGGTTAGTGTGTGTGTGTGATGCCGTAGGCCGCCCCCCCAACAACGCGTTGAGGGGACGGGCGCCAACGGGTCCCACTTGGTCTAGTATATATATAAATATATGTGAGTATGTGTATAATATACACACTGAACTTTTTTCTTTCTCTCGTTTATCATATTATTTACAGTGTAGTATGTTTACATATTCTGTTGTGCTGCAACAAGTAAGAATTTCATTGTTTTATCTGGGACATATGACATTAAAACACTCTTGACCCTTGAATTTTAATCACTTTTACAGATGTGCTGAGACAGTTTAGCTCTGTCTTTTGAATGTTGTTTTGCTGTTTAGCATGCAAATAGTACTCAGTTGAAAAAAAAAGTTTTTTTCAGACTTGGCAGGGAACTATACCACACATGTATACCATGCATTGTAAAAGATTACCACATATGTTCCAGGTTACAAGGGAGTGACTTTTACGATTTCATCTGGTTTCCTATTCATGATCCATGACATTTTGTCATCACATTTTCAAGCTTCATTATTGCAGAAGTGGCAGAAGGGTTTCGGGCCGAAACGTTGCCTATTTCCTTCGCTCCATAGATGCTGCCTCACCCGCTGAGTTTCTCCAGCATTTATGTGTACCTTCGATTTTCCAGCATCTGCAGTTCCTTCTTAAACAAAAGACACCATTGCTGCCTGTCAGGCATCATTTGTGCACAGGACCTTCATAGTAACAGAAATGCACAATTCAAAATTGCATTATATACTACAAGTGTTTTAAAAATGATGAATGTACAGTATTTTGTAAACAATTTCACAGCATAATTTAACTGCAAAATATATAATAAACATAAAGTATGAGACCAAATTTCAAGCCCTTGGACTTAATTTATTGCAATTAACCAAATCTAATTACATCACATCTTCACAATAGACAATAGGTGCAGGAGTAGGCCATTCGGCCCTTCGAGCCAGCCCCGCCATTCAATGTGATCATGGCTGATCATCCACAATCAGTACCCCGTTCCTGCCTTCTCCCCATATCCCCTGACTCCACTATCTTTAAGAGCCCTATCTAGCTCTCTCTTGAAAGTATCCAGAGAACCTGCCTCCACCGCCCTCCCAGGCAGAGAATTCCACAGAATTCTTTCACCTTGAAAGACAAAGGATAGATAACACGATTTATATTATGAATCTCAAAACTGCGATCGGGGATGGATTTATTTATAATGATATTACAAAACTGTTAATAATATATTTACAATATATTTAATGAATTCCTTGTCGTGTGTTTAATGTTCCAGTAATAAGAACAAGACTGAATAACTTCGACTCGTGTTGATTTAATCATTCCCCTAGGGGTAACTACAAAGGATCCTGGTATTTAGTCCTTCATTGGTTTCTTGCTGTTCAAGACTAATTACTTTCTTGGAAGCACATTATACTGACTAAGATAACATAATAGTGCGATTTCTATGTGGAAAATAATGGAACCACTAATCATAGTGCTTGTGTAATCAGTGGGTTGAGGTCTATACTTCCCACAACCCAGATAAAAAAGAAAATAGATTCAAGTATTCATAGTTTTCAACAACAAAAATAAAACATGATAAATTTAATATGCAAAATAATTAATTGTTTTTCTACTATTCTTTATGAGGCTAACTTTGTTTGGAGAGAGGGAGGGGGTGGGAGGAGGAGGGGGAGAGAGGGATGGGAGGAGGAGGGGGAGGAGAGGGAGAGGGGTGAGGAGAGGGAGATGGGGAGGGGGAGGAGAGAGGGGTGGGGGTGGGGAGGAGAGAGGGGAGGGGGAGAGAGGTGTGGGGGAGGGGGGAGATGGGGTACCACCATGAGGTACCACCTCCAGTTTAAATTCCATTTGGAATATTTTGGAGGACCAAGAAACCAAGAACCAAGACAATAACTTCTTCAAAGATTGCGTGTGTGAGTAATGTGAGACACAGTATGTGAGGTGAATGTATTATCCTTGATAAAACAGAAACGTTTTGAACCTGTATTTCTCAGGGTATGTTTTCTATTCTTTTGATATGTTTGGATCCATTTTAGATTAATTAATAGAGGATGAATATAAATAAAGGCTTGCATTTATATGAAATTGTGGGATCTTGTACATTACAGGGGGAGGGGGAGGGGGGGAATATTGGTCAAGAGACTGGGATAAATCTCTACCTCAAGTTCAAATGGTGCTTCTGGATTTAATTAATTTATATCTAATTAAACTTACATTTAGAATGTTAATGTCAAACAATTTACTCAGCAGTTTTCATGGCACCATTGGAAAGTGCGAGGCAGAATACTTTGTGACATTGGGCAGTCAAACCATAATCTAACCAAAGAGCTAAGACCATTATTTCAATTAAAGGAATGTACTGATGCAGGGAATGTACTAACACAAGAAATGTGACATTATTTATATTCACAAGATTAAGGGTTAGATTCAGTACCGGGCTATAAATTGGCCATTCATCACTTTTTCGATATACTTATCTAATTACAGCTAATATGTTTGATTAGTGGTTATCCTTGCACTCTCTGTGATCATTTGACGATTCAAGTAAACTAAAAGCAGAGTTGTGTATTTTTCTTTGTCTCTTGGGTTGCCTTTAGCCCCCATAGACATAATATATTCATGTAGGCATGTAATAGCCACAACTTAAAAAACACCCTGCATTTTTAATTCTTTTTACTTAAGTGGATGACTTCCAATGTTTCCACATTGTGTTCTATTTACCATGTTTTCCCTATTCAGGTAGACTCCATACTCTGAAAACTCTCAGCATGCTCATCACATTCCACCCAGTTTTTCATCATTAGTAAATCTGAATATGTCATACTTACTGCCCTCACCTCAAATTCAAGTTCAAGAGAGTTTATTGTCATGTGTCCCTGATAGGACAATGAAATTCTTGCTTTGCTTCAGCACAACAGAACATAGTAGGCATTGACTACAAAACAGATCAGTGTGTCCATATACCATTATATAAATATATACACACATGAATAAATAAACTGATAAAGTGCAAATAACAGATAATGGGCTATTAATGCTAATGTTCAGAGTTTTGTCCGAGCCAAGTTTAATAGCCTGATGGCTGTGGGGAAGTAGCTATTCCTGAACCTGGTCGTTGCACCTACATAATTGACAGTGATTGTGAACAACTTCAGCATCCTGGACAGCATCCTGATCCAAAGCAGCAAAACTGAGATGCATTTGTCAGGGTTAATCAATCCCATAGCCAAATAATCAGTTCAAAGTTCAGCTGTGCGATCACATCCAGTTGTGAACGCCGGAGAATTAAGTAGCTAAGAGCAGGGGGAGACTCCAAAAACATCCACATGCTCTATGATGATGATGCCCAGCATACAGGCACTAGGCACACAGAGCATTTACAGCCATTTTCAACCAGAGGGGTGAATGGATGATCCTTCATCTAACATCCCATCATCGCATGTCAATCCTCGGGTAAATCGGTTCACTGCACATAATGTAGTGAGATGGGTGAGAACACTATGTATGTGGTTCCCAGGGACCAGCACAACATCCTAGGTGTAGGACTGAAGATCTCCACTCCAGAACAAGATGCAAGCCGGGCCACAATGCTCCAGTGCAGGTACAACATTATAATCTAACTTACAATACGGAAAATTGAAAATAGTCCATCTATGTTCTGTTTACTAAAACAGGACAAATCCAATCTTATTGGCAAGTTGCACTCATCAATAACCTGCTCCCCGATCCCAGCTTCATATTGCCAGAATTACTTGGCTTCAGTTAATATAACATGGACCAAAGAGTGATTGCAGAGCAAAGTTGAGAGTGGCTGGCCTTGATGGCATATGACCAGGTCTAGCATTTGGGAGCATTAATAAAATTGAAGTACATGGGCATCCAAGGGACATCACTCCAGTGGTTGTAGATATTGAAGATCAAACGTCCAAGCCCCAGGTTTTTAACACAGAAGTTCCTCAAGGCAAGGCTGAGCCCAACCACATGCACCTGGTTTATCAATGACCTTCTTCCAACACATGGTTGTGAGCGGGTCGATTACACATGGGCTGACAAATGTGTGTCAGCATGCTTTGTACACAGCAGACCAGTGTCTTAGTTATAGGAATGCCTAGTACTGCTCCGTGCAGGATTTTCCGCCTTTTGGAAGCAGATTCAATCCTCTGGCTTATAATAATGGTAATGGGGGATGTGCTGAGCATTGAGGTTACAATTAGAGGCTTCCAACTTTGAGTTGCTAGATCTATTCTGCACAATTGCCACACAACACTTTGAACTGTGTAGATTCTATGCAACTTTCCTGCTTAACATTACTTTGAAACAGCAATATAATTTTAAGCTCATTTAGGGATAGATTCAATATTTTGAAAAGAATATGAAGTAAGCTGCTGGTCAGGAATTGCTCAATTTGCATTACAGCCAAAGGCCACCTCTGAGTGGTTCCACACAAATATGTACATCTGTTTCATTCAGGTGCAATAACTGGTGAGCCCTTTGCTTCACTTTGCCATCTTTTACCTATTACTGGCAAAATATTTAAGCCAGGTACATTTACAAAATGTCATATTTTTTTCCCATTTTCTCAATCAATTTAAGCATTTGCAAGTTACTTTCTGTGGATGACTGAAGTAATCAATACTTGTGAATTATTGGTTCTGACTAACTGAACATAATTAGTGTGTAAGAAGGAACTGCAGATGCTGGTTTAAACATAATTAGTGCTGAGCTGTCATCAAATGTAACACTTTGGTACGAAGATAAACCTCTGAAGATTTTCTACTTCCTTATGGAATGCAAGGAAGCCAGTTTGGCCCTTCAAGTTCGTACAGGTATCAATCCCATTTTCTTAGATAGACACTAAAAGCTGGAGAAGGAACGGGTGACGTTTTGGGTCGGACCTTTCTTCTGAATCTAAATCTGAACTTGAGTCTAAAGAAGGGTCTCGACCCGGAACGTCACCCCATTCCTTCTCTCCAGAGATGCTGCCTGTCCAGCTGAGTTACTCCAGCTTTTTTGTGTCTATCTTCGGTTTAAAACAGCATCTGCAGTTCCTTCTTACACAAATCCCCTTTCCTTTCTGGTTTTACCTGTATCATTTTCTCCCTGCATTCCCATCAACTTCCCCCAGATTTACCATTCACCTACACTCATGGGAAAATTTACAGTGGCCAATTAACCTATGATCTGGCGCATATTTTGGATACGAGGGAACTGGAAAATCTGGGGAATCCAACAAAGTCAAACAAAGAACATTCAAATTCCAGGTTGACAGTTCTGAGGCAGCAGTTCTCTTTGCTGCACCATTGTGCTACCCTCATCTGATATTATCTCAGATTGGAAGGCGTGAGTTATACCACAGTTTGGTTCAAAGAATCATAGAGTCCATTGGGACCATTGTGTCTATGCTGGCTAATAATGTAACTACTTACGTTATTTCCATGTCCTACCTCTTTGTCCCTGTTACACCGTATGAAATGATTTTAGCCAGTGGCTTACAGTAGGGATTGTGTATGGGTACAGCTCGGTCTGCACAAACATTGGTGTAAAACCTGAGTTGCAAATGTGCAATCTATATAGTCATGGATCAGTTTATTCACCACAGCAACAGAATAAGGAGGAAACTAAATTCAGCATGATCCTTCAGAAAACTTTTATCAAAATTTAAAAAGTACCCAGTTAATAGGCCATGTCATCTGGATAGGTAAAAGTAAATTTAGCACCTTACTCTTTCAGAAATCAAAAGATTATTTTCAGGGTCTCAAGGAAGGAGGAGCTGTCTCTTGACTGTGGATCCCTCTAAATGACCCAGACATATCTGTTACGGTAAATACTGTATAACAGGTAAACAAGTCAAAGGTGTAGGGGAGTTGGAAATATCTTTTTTTAACCCAGTGTTATTTAAAAAGATGATGTGATGATTCATATGTATTTGTTGGATATTGGATATTGATCTACAGAACAAGAGATTAAGGCATGTGCTGGTGAAGCTGCTAATTTTACTTTAATTGAGTCATATGGTCCACCTCTGCTCCATTCTTAAGTCCTTGGGCGCCTGTGTACAAAATTAGCTATGTGAAACTATAGGTTGATCACAAGCTTTACTGAATCTAATTATATCAACATCCCTTGAGAAAAGATGGGAATTCTGTCACCCATGAAGCCCGTTGTTTCCCAGATGCAGCATGGAAGATGTGTGTTTGGTATTATTTCCAAACCTACACTGTTATCTTGGATTTGCTGGGTATTCCGGAAAAAAAATCTGGATTAGTGCTGATAGGATCAGAGTCAGCACAAATATGCAGATGAAATGGAAGAGGATCTTCCAGGATACAGGCCGCAGTTGCATTGTTATGTGGCTCAGGTTCAGCAAGAATCTGGAAGTGGGGCATATTGTAGAAGGGAAGCCCAAGGTTGGCATGGTCGAATGGGGCCTGTTTCTGTGCTCTATGACTATGATTCACAGAAGTGAGTGTTCTTCCTCTTCCTCCTCGCCCTCATCCTCTACAGAAGTGAGCTTTAGCTTATGGATGTAGGAGCAAAGAGGTCCTTCTGCAGTTGTACAGAGCCCTAGTGAGACCACACATGGAGTATTGTGTGCAGTTTTGGTCCCCTAATTTGAGGAAGGAGATTCTTGCTATTGAGGGAGTGCAGCGTAGGTTTACAAGGTTAATTCCCGGGATGGCGGGACTGTCATATGCTGAGAGAATGAAGCAGCTGGGCTTGTACACTCTGGAGTTTAGAAGGATGAGAGGAAAACTCATTGAAACATATAAGATTGTTAAGGGCTTGGACACGCTAGAGGCAGGAAACGTGTTCCCGATGTTGGGGGAGTCCAGAACCAGGGGCCACAGTTTAAAAATAAGGAGTAAGCCATTTAGAACGTAGACAAGGAACCACTTTTTCTCACAGAGAGTGGTGAGTCTGTGGAATTCTCTGCCTCAGTGGTCGGTGGAGGCAGGTTCTCTGGATGCTTTCAAGAGAGAGCTAGATAGGGCTCTTAAAAATAGCGGAGTCAGGGGATATGGGGAGAAGGCAGGAACGGGGTACTGATTGGGGATAATCAGCCATGATCACATTGAATGGCGGTGCTGGCTCGAAGGGCCGAATGGCCAACTCCTGCATCTATTGTCTATTGTCTATTTTCCCCACTCATCACAGTCTAATTTCTGCAGGGATCCTAATTTGAATATTCAAGGGTCTTATTTTGAGCATCGGCGCAGAATGCCTAAAAAACAGACATCACCATTCCCCAGCTCCAGTTTCAAACTGAAATACTGAATGCTGAGCAAAGCATGAAACTTTAAATAGTTGATGAAGGCGTTTAAAGCAAACATAAGGGAAATTAAAAAACTTCATGAGAAGATAAAATGGGCTTGGAGTGACCTCTGTGTGGAATAAATGTATAAGAAGTAGGAGAATGGAAAAGTTAAATCTGGGAATGCTGAAAGGAAAATGAGGTAACAGCAGGATATTGGACTGAGTTCTATGACCATACAAGGAGTAAGAGCTTCCTTGGACACATCTGAAACAAGGCAAACCCTACAGGATATATAAAAAGTAAATAGAAAGGAGCCCAGTAAAGTAAATTGAGAACATAATTATGCTTCTGGGGTGAGAGATTGAAACCTTCACGTGGTCCGCCCTGTTTCAACCAATGCAATCAACCTGGCGTGCACAATCAAATAAGATCAAATAGAACAAGTTGTCGTACAGCGTTAGGCTGTGCACGCCATACGCAAGGGTAAGAAGCAATATTCTTACAACTCAGTTATCTGTGACTCTGCCAGAACATGGGAAGGAACTGAGACAGCATGTCACATGGAACGGTTTCAATCTTATGATAAGTTTCAAGATGTTTCTAATCTATAGATTAACCTCTGCCTCAACCCCATTTTTATTTGACCCTTGTACAACAAGTCAAAGAGAGATCTGAAATTTAGTGGGCAGTAGAGCTGACCCATAACTAAATAGCATCAGTGACGGAAGTGATTTAATTGCTAGGCAATTCTTTAATAACAAACAATAGATACTTTGGCCTTATGATTCCACATATAATGGAAAAAATTTATTTGGAACACCCTCCTGTAGTGAAGATAAATCAGTAAATTGCAATTACTTTATGTACTTCAAGAGAGTATTGAAAGATATGGAATAAGAGGCCTAGATTTTACAGTAATGGGTTACAGCCTGTGGTTACCACCAAAGATCCTATAGTGGAGCAAGATAGACCACTCCTTCTAAATGCAATGGGCTGACGTGTAATAATAATAATAATAAATTTTATTTAATGGGCGCCTTTCAGACATCTCAAGGACACCTTACATAGTAATCGCAATAACATATAATCGGAATATAACAAGTAATAAAGACATCACAGAGACACAAATTAAAAACAGAATTCAATCCAAAAACAGAAAATCAAAAACACAGTGTGAAGAGGGAGCAGCGGCAGCCAAAGCGCGCCAGCGTCCACTCTCTCTTCACGGCAGCCATCTTGGACACAGACCTACAGGACTACAATTAGACAAAAAAAAAATCATCCCCCCACAGTGGATAGCACTGTGGAGGAAGGCACAATGTCCAGTCCCCACCCCATGTTCACCCCAAAGTCAGGCCTATTGACTTACTACTTTACTCCGTTGTAGTAAGCAACGGAGCGGAATGTGGGCCTTTTTTTCATCCATTTCAGTAACCCAACCTGACCTGACCCGACTCGCAGTGTATTCAACGTTGCGGGGGAACAGTTTGTGTTAATAAATTATAATTCTGAAAATGAGGAGAAGATTTTTACCAAAGAACTTTTATTTTTACGAGGATGTTTCCGTAACCGGTTTCCGTCTCCGCACTAGTATCTTTGCTCCACTATGGGATCTTTGGTGCGGAGACGGAAGCCGGTTACGGAAATGGGGCCGAAAATTACCCATGAATCTGCACATGACCGTACTATGTCTTTTTCGTCAAGTGACCTATCTTGCTTGCTACAGGATCTTTGGTTACCACCTGTGATTGCTGCTCAGCCAAATATGGAAGGATCGTCTTACTAAAGAATGGAGCGACATTGGGTTGGGAGAAGGGAGAGGGTGCAGTACAAGCCCCACCCATGAAACTCTTTTGGAAGCTTTTATCAGCTGCCAGAAAGATTAAATGTTAAGGTATCTTTGAGGCAGAAACATTAAAGATCTATAAAGAATTTAAAAGAAAAGAAAAACGATTAAGAGATATTTAACAATAAATAATGACTTTAAAAATTCCTTAAAATAATTAAAAATGTTAAGCTAACCATATATTGCTAATGATTAAGCAATTTAAATCCGAGTTTAGTTTAATGTAGAGGTACAGCGCAGAAATAGGCCCTTTAACCCACCAAGTCCACTAGCACTACCCTATACACGAGACAATTTACAATTTTTACTGAAGCCAATTAACCTACAAACCTATACATGTTTGGAGTGTGGGAGGTAACCTGGAGCACACAGGGGAAACCCACGCAGTCACTGGGAAAATGTACAAACTCTGTACAGCACCTGTAGTCAGGATCAAACCTGGGACTCTGGCGTTGTAAGGCAACAACTCTGCCGCTGCCCCACAGTGCAGCTCCTGCACAGAGATGTGCAAGTTGTTGGAATTAGTAGAATGCATAGTTCAGGGACTGGAGAAATTTATAAAGATGGGGAAGTGAATGGACACGGAGGAACCCAAAAATTTGGACGATCATTTTAAAATGGTGGTATGGCTAACCTGTAATAACTGTGGGCAAATTAGTTCTTCTTGGTTTCTTGGTCCTCCAAAATATTCCAAATGGAATTTAAACTGGAGGTGGTGGAGGGAAGACTTAAGCCAGAAAGGTTTTTTTGGGAAGAAAGAGCTACCTTAAATTTAGCTGTTTAAGAAGGAACTGCAGATGCTGGAAAATCGAAGGTAGACAAAAATGCTGGAGAAACTCAGCGGGTGCAGCAGCATCTATGGAGCGCAGGAAATAGGCAACGTTTTGGGCCGAAACCCTTGGGTCTCTATGGAGAAAACCCTTGGGAATCCATGGAGTGCAGGAAATAGGCAACGTTTCGGGCCGAAACCCTTGGGTTTCTATGTCGTCAAGTCAAGTTTATTCGTAACATACACATACGAAATGTGCAGTGAAATGAAAAGTGGCAAAATCCTTGAGGAGAAAACCCTTGAGAATCTATGGAGCGCAGGAAATAGGCAACATTACCTATTTCCTTTGCTCCATAGATGCTGCTGCACCCGCTGAGTTTCTCCTGCATTTTTGTCTACCTTAAATTTAGTTCAGATTCGGATTGAGATTCAACTTTAATTGTCATTGTCAGTGTACAATACAGAGACAACGAAATGCAGTTAGCATCTCCCTGGAAGAGCGACATAGAATATGATTTCAATAAATAAATCTATTTACATGTATACAGACATAGTGTATTTTCCTGTGGGAGGAGTGTCCGGGGGGGGGGGGGGGGGGGGGGTGATTGGCAGTCACCGAGGTACATTGTTGAGTAGTGTGACAGCCGCAGGGAAGAAGCTGTTCCTGGACCTGCTGGTCCGGCAACGGAGAGACCTGTAGCGCCTCCCGGATGGTAGGAGGGTAAACAGTCCATGGTTGGGGTGAGAGCAGTCCTTGGCGATGCTGAGCGCCCTTCGCAGACAACGCTTGCTTTGGACAGACTCAATGGAGGGGAGCGAGGAACCGGTGATGCGTTGGGCAATTTTCACCACCCTCTGCAGTGCTTTCCGGTCGGAGACAGAGCAGTTGCCATACCATACTGTGATACAGTTGGTAAGGATGCTCTCGATGGTGCAGTGGTAGAAGTTCACCAGGATCTGAGGAGATAGATGGACCTTCTTCCGTCTCCTCAGGAAGAAGTTGTATCTGGTTGGGTAACTGTGGTAGGATACTTTTCCCCATTAAAAGTTTTAAAATTTGTTATTTTATCACTCATTTGCTATGATGCAATTGCTTCAACAAATCATATGTTTGCAAGACGAGCGAGTCATGTGTACACTGCACAATGACAATAAAGATTGAATCTGAGGTACTGGAAAGCAAAGATCCTATAGCTATAGGAGTGTTTAAGAAGGAACTGCAGATGCTGGAAAATCGAAGGTACACAAAAAAGCTGGAGAAACTCAGCGGGTGCAGCAGCATCTATGGAGCGAAGGAAATAGGCAACTTGGTTCTTGGTTTCTTGGTCCTCCAAAATATTCCAAATGGAATTTAAACTGGAGGTGGTGAAGGGAGGGCTTAAGCCAGAAAGGGTTATTGGGAAGAAAGAGCTACTTTAAATTTAGTTGCACCTGGTTGGGTAACTATAGTTGGGTGGAGATTATTCCATGCTTTAATTGTGCGTGGGAAGAACGAATTGCTGTACACATCTGTCTTTGTAGCTGGGATCACAAATTGGGTCGAATGCCCTCGTCTGCTCCTAATTGGTTTGGGTTTGGTGTAGGTCTTGTAGTCTTGTTTAAAAAAACTGCTTCTGGGTGGCCTTGTGGAACGACATCCAAAGCAACACCAACAACCAAAGCAGAAAAAAACTTTGCCTATTTCTGCAGCAGCATCTATGGAGCAAAGGAAATAGAAACGTTGCCTATTTCCTTCGCTCCATAGATGCTGCTGCACCCGCTGAGTTTCTCCAGCTTTTTTGTGTACCTATACCCAAAGATCCTATAGCAGAGTATGTATGTGTGTTTATAAACATTTTATTCTTTAACAAGAATTAACAGAATTATGAACTAACAGAATTATGAATCTAACCCTATATCACACACACAAACTGTTGCCCCGCAACGTTGATTACACTGCGAGTCGGGTCGGGTCAGGTAGGCTCCGGTTACTAAAATGGGCAGGGAAAAATGCCCAGGATCCCCTCCGTAGCGTACTACTCGTCAGCCCATTGCATTTCGCAGGAGTGGCCTATCTTGCTCCGATATAGGATCTTTGCCTTTAGCTATAGGATCTTTGCCTATAGCTATAGGATCTTTGCCTATAGCTATAGGATCTTTGCCTATAGCTATAGGATCTTTGCCTATAGCTGTAGGATCTTTGCCTTTAGCTATAGGATCTTTGCCTTTAGCTGTAGGATCTTTGCCTATAGCTGTAGGATCTTTGCCTTTAGCTGTAGGATCTTTGCCTATAGCTGTAGGATCTTTGCCTTTAGCTGTAGGATCTTTGCCTATAGCTGTAGGATCTTTGCCTTTAGCTGTAGGATCTTTGCCTATAGCCGTAGGATCTTTGCCTATAGCTGTAGGATCTTTGCCTTTAGCTGTAGGATCTTTGCCTATAGCTGTAGGATCTTTGCCTTTAGCTGTAGGATCTTTGCCTATAGCTGTAGGATCTTTGCCTATAGCTATAGGATCTTTGCCTTTAGCTGTAGGATCTTTGCCTATAGCTGTAGGATCTTTGCCTTTAGCTGTAGGATCTTTGCCTATAGCTGTAGGATCTTTGCCTTTAGCTGTAGGATCTTTGCCTATAGCTGTAGGATCTTTGCCTTTAGCTGTAGGATCTTTGCCTATAGCCATAGGATCTTTGCCTATAGCTGTAGGATCTTTGCCTATAGCTATAGGATCTTTGCCTTTAGCCGTAGGATCTTTGCCTATAGCTGTAGGATCTTTGCCTTTAGCTGTAGGATCTTTGCCTTTAGCTGTAGGATCTTTGCCTTTAGCTGTAGGATCTTTGCCTATAGCTGTAGGATCTTTGCCTTTAGCTATAGGATCTTTGCCTTTAGCTGTAGGATCTTTGCCTATAGCTGTAGGATCTTTGCCTTTAGCTGTAGGATCTTTGCCTATAGCTGTAGGATCTTTGCCTTTAGCTGTAGGATCTTTGCCTATAGCTGTAGGATCTTTGCCTTTAGCTGTAGGATCTTTGCCTATAGCCATAGGATCTTTGCCTATAGCTGTAGGATCTTTGCCTTTAGCTGTAGGATCTTTGCCTATAGCTGTAGGATCTTTGCCTTTAGCTGTAGGATCTTTGCCTATAGCTGTAGGATCTTTGCCTATAGCTGTAGGATCTTTGCCTTTAGCTATAGGATCTTTGCCTATAGCCGTAGGATCTTTGCCTATAGCTGTAGGATCTTTGCCTTTAGCTGTAGGATCTTTGCCTATAGCCATAGGATCTTTGCCTATAGCCATAGGATCTTTGCCTATAGCCATAGGATCTTTGCCTATAGCTGTAGGATCTTTGCCTATAGCTGTAGGATCTTTGCCTTTAGCTGGAAAGCCTTGGTTGCTATTCAAGGCGCACCTTATATCACGTGGCCGCCCTGAACAATGGCCCCCGGCTGACCCACAGTCACGTGTGCATTTACGCGTTAACGCGTCACATGACCCGCACCCAACGCTTCCCGCCCCCTTCACTCGCCTCCCGCGGCGACCAATCGCGGAGCTCGTTGTATGCGGCGGCCGGCGGGGCGAGCGCAGCCAATCCCGAGCCGGCTTTTATTGTTGGGGCTCATCAACAGTAAGATGGCGGCGGCTTCTTGCTGAAGCGGCGGGTGTCTAAAAACAACAAAAAAAAAGAGGAAATAAGCCGTCTGGTTACAAACGTTGGGGAGGGGATTATTGAAAATTATTCGAAGGAATTAACTTAATAAATCAGTGATTTATTTATTTGGTTTCGCTGGCCCGGCCCTTTGCTCTGCCCTGACCCAGCGCCGCGCGGCTTCGGCCGGTTGCTCTTCCCCTTCCAGCCGACGATGACTTCCATTCACTTCGTGGTGCATCCGCTCCCGGGCACCGAGGATCAGCTCAACGACAGGTGAGTGAGTGAGTGAGTGAGCGGCCGCCACGCTGGACTTGGGCCCGCCCGGGCTCGCAGCAGGGGAGGCGGGGGGTTTGCGTCGAGGTAGGTCCCCGCCTAAGCTGCCCGGGCCGGGCCTGGTCTGGTGCGGGCGGCTGGGCCGAAATGTGAAACGAGACCGAGCAGCTTCGTGGGGCGGGTGGATTGATGGCGAGAGCTTTTAGGGTGGAGGCGGATTGCTCCGGTGTTTCTGCTGCAGACTAGTAGTGGGTTGGAACACAATGACTTGTGCCTGCCCATTGCTCTCATCACGACCCGTGCATTGAGGCCCGGGGTTGGGTTGAGTAGGGTGCGGGGAGAAAGAGCACTGTACTTTAATTGGTAATTTATTTTATTGGGACATGACGCACGAAGCACATGTCTGTGCAATGTTTGAGTGAGGGTGAATTGAAGAAAGAGGCTGTCGGGGCCCATCCCGGAGTGACTGGGGATTGAATTTGTGTGAGTCGATGCGTCATTTGCAGAACGATTGTTTCACATCTGGACGGGCGGGTTGACGAGCCGGGAATCTTCATGTCTCCATGTTGACTATCGGCAGCCTTCATTAGATGTAGATTCTTCTGACGTGTGATATCTCGACGGAGATGAAGACATTTATTTTTCCTTTAAATCATAATGCTTGCAAAGCATTTTTTTTGTTATTGCTAACCTTTGCCATTATTTCATCCACATAACTAAATCAGTAAAGTCACGAATTCTAAATCATGACTTTAATGTCGGATCCTGTTTACAATAAATTAACATCAAATGCTCGCTTTGATCACCAGGATGTAATGCTTTTTATAAATGTTCCAAATTATGAGAATTTCTGATAAATAGGTCAAATTGCATATCGCAGTAAAAGTATAGTTAGGATTAAATTTAGGGATTAATAATTTGGACCAATAGGTTAGATATAACAATTCTTTAACTAAAATTCAATTTGATAGCGTGTGTGTGTGTATATACATGTGTGTGTGTGTATATATATATATATATATATATCTGGCTTTCAAGACTTCGGATTCTAAAATAAGGAAGCTTTAAAGATGCAACATTCTTGATTTATTTATTATGTGCTATTTTTTAATCTTGCTGTGTGTGCTTTGTCAGGTGAAAAAATATATTCAAAGACCACAGTTGGGCTTTGTGTTCCTAGTTGGAGAGATGGAAGTACATTAAGGTTTTTGTATTTAGTCCATGCTTTGATGGTATTATAGTTGACTGATTTCTGCTGTCACATATTTGGCAGTTTATCAAAGTATGGGAGGCTACTATATTCTGAGGAGATTGTCTTGTGGATAAAATAATAGGAATAGAATAACTTTGATATTTTGCAGTGCTTAGAGTATGGTTTAACTATGGTGATGCCAACAGATTTAACAGGCAAAGTGCTTGAAAGGATAGAGAACATGAACTAGTGGGTGGTGTGATATATCTTGTGTCGTTCAATAAAGGGCATGCAGCATGATATTAGTATCATAGAGCATAGATTTCAGTACTTCAGTATGTTTACACTATTAAATTTTAATCTTATTGCATTGCTGCCATTAAACTGTTTAGTTTGTGTCTGTCCTGCTCTATTTGATGTCTCTATTTTGATGTATCCCATGGTGCACAATTCCTTTACTAAACCTTAGATTTCACATGCAGTCCACTGTTGGGACTGCTTATATCTGAAGCATCTACGGCTTTGTTCAAAGTTTTTGGTGTCAAATTATAGGTTGTGGTTATATATGCACCCTTTACTAGGTGTGGTTTACGATTCAGAATGTACCTTATTGGTTGTAAACTTATCCTATGGCCATGAAAGGTGCTAGGCAAATGCAAGTATTGTTATTAAGAGTAGTTCATATTCTGCCCATGTTTATTTGCTGACCATAAACTGTAATTACTAGTCTCTTATCATCGTCCAATTACATTTTATATAGTGTTCTGCTTCACCTCAGTGTGTTGTGGCATTGCCCTTTATACAAAGTGGATTGTATGTTTGCTTTTTGTGCAGTTGTAATACAGGGATTCTTTTTGAGCAGATTTTAATATTTGTTTCAGATTATAGAAATTATCATAGGAAAGCAGGTTTCACTAGAATGGTCAGGGATTTAGTCTCATTTAAATATTTCTGGGCTAATTTGGTGATCAGTAAAGTTTTAACATAATGAAACAATTATGCACCTGAGGTTTCAGTTGACATGCAGTTGATGTATTACCCAACTTTTGTAATTGGAGATGACAATAGCCTCTGACCTTGGAAACTGCATACAAAGATCAACTGATCTCAGAGCACATTCAGTCATTTTCTAATATTGATTACTTCAGATGTCAATTCTAGGAAGCTCTGATATGAAGTACTAATTCTCACTGTAAACATTTGCAAGACTGCAAAATAGGAAGTTTAAAATATAATTTTAATGTTAACATGACTTCAGAATTAAGGGACAGAAGTTTAGGGGTAACATGAGGGGGAACTTCTTTACTCAGAGAGTGGTAGCGGTGTGGAATGAGCTTCCAGTGGAAGTGGTGGCGGCAGGTTCGTTGGTATCATTTAAGAATAAATTGGATAGGCATATGGATGAGAAGGGAATGGAGGGTTATGGTATGAGTGCAGGCAGGTGGGACTAAGGGAAAAAAATTGTTCGGCGCGGACTTGTAGGGCCGAGATGGCCTGTTTCCGTGCTGTAATTGTTATATGGTTGTTATACGGTTAACTCCTCAGAGACCAGGAAATGGGTGAATATTTGACATTTTAATTAGGAGCTGAGATTTGGTCAAAGTTCATTGGTTTTTAAACTGAATTACTTGGAATGATAATTTATATTTAATTTTTGTATTGCCAGAGTGGTGATTAAGCAGTAATCGTGGTTAGTCTGCCAATAAACTTGTTCATACTTCATGTAACATGGCATAACATTTTCCGGATTGCTGTTCGTTGTCATAGCTCGCTGATTCCTAAAGATTATGTTGAAGGCAGTTTCCAAAGAGGACAAGCAATGGAGAAACAGAATTGATGACCAGAACTTCTGGAATACAATTTCATCATGCATATACTGTAGAATTTGCTGTCAGTTTCACAGTAAAAAAAATGAGAGTATTGATGTTTTAGCAAAATCTGGCCTCGCAGTTGCTTATTGTTTCTGCTGGATCAGAAACTGCTGTATGATGATTACTTTTTTAATTAAAAAATTGGGAATTGTACTTTTATTTCAATTAAATGCAATAACATTAACTGTGATTGTTTATGTAGTATTCTACAACGGGGATTCTTCATCGATATTACTGAGTAGCCATGTTGCATCATGTTATCTCTGTCATAAGGAATAGGAGTAGAATTGGGTAATTCGGCCCATCAAGTGTACTCCATTCAATCATGGCTGATCTATCTCTCCCTCCTAACCCCATTCTCCTGCTCTTGGGAACGTATGACAACTTGCACCATGTTGCATCATGTTATCTCTGTCAGAAGGAATAGGAGTAGAATTGGGCCATTCGGCCCAACAAGTCTACTCCATTCAATCATGGCTGATCTATCTCTCCCTCCTAACCCCATTCTCCTACTCTTGGGAAAGTGTGACAACTTGCAACCACTTATGATATTCCAACCTGTAAGGATCTATGCATGAGCTACGCAAAGCCACCAAGGATGCTAACAGAATTCTAGACCATGTTAGATTCCCAAAATAACCACTCATTGATTGTGATATGTCTTGCATTCTATAATGGCTGCAAAGTGAAATCAGGCAATATCACTGGCAATGAATGATCCCTCCCCAATGAGCTCAATGCATTCTATGCTCCCATTGAACAGAAAGTCAATGGAATGATGTTGCCAACCCTGACAGCCTATATCCATGGTCACTGTCCCAGATGGAGTCCCTGACCATGTCCTTTGATCCTCTGCCAACCAGCTGGCTGAAGTGTTCGCAAACATCTTTAACCTCTTCTATTATTACACCATTATTATGCTCCCACCATTTTAAGAAGACCACAATTATCCTGGTGACAAAGGAAAGAAAGGTAGAGTGCCTTAATGATTACTATCAGGTAGGTTTGACATCCATCATTATGAAGTGCTGCGTGAAGCTGGTCATAATGCATTTCAACTCCATCCTATCAGATGACCTTGATCCATTGCAATTCACTCGCTGTTGTAACAGATGCACAGGAAAGTGTTTCCCTAGGTCTACACTCATTCCTGGAACATCTGGATAACAAGGATACTTGAGTGAGATTTTTTTAACTTGAGCTTGACCTTCAACACCATAATTATAACCAAACTTTTGGACCTAAGTCTCGGCACCTCCAACTAGATCCTTGACTTCCTGCTCCCTAGATCGTAACACCATAGGTAACAAAAACATCCTCCATGATCATTCTCAACACAAATGGTCTGCAAAGATGTATTCTTATCCCCTTTACTGTACTCCCCCATTATTATGTGGCTAAATTCTGTGCTAACTCCATTTAAAGGTTTTCGGGTGATGTCACCATAGTGATCGATCTCAAATGATGGCAAGGTTGAGTAAAAGAAGGAGGTGGTGAGCTTAGCAACATGGTGTCAAAACAGCAACCTCTGCATAAAAGATAGACACAAAATGCTGGAGTAACTCAGCGGGACAGGCAGCATCTCTGGATAGAAGGAATGGGTGACGTTTCAGGTCGAGACCCTTTTTCAGACTGAAGAAGATTCTCGAACTGAAGCGTCACCCAATCCTTCCATCCAGAGATGCTGCCTGTCCCGCTGAGTTACTCCAG
Organism: Amblyraja radiata; assembly: GCF_010909765.2. NCBI lineage: Eukaryota > Metazoa > Chordata > Chondrichthyes > Rajiformes > Rajidae > Amblyraja > Amblyraja radiata. The sequence continues at coordinate 11,971,057 of NC_045959.1, read as the reverse complement.
CATTTTGTGTCTATCTTCAGTGTAAACCAGCTTCTGCAGTTCTTTTCCCACATAACCTCTACACCAATGTCAGCAATATGAAGAAGTTAGTCATTGACTTCAGGAAGCAAGATGGAATACATGCTCCAGTCTACATCAATGGTGCTGAAGTATAAATTGTTAAGAGCATAAAGTCCCCAGGCATAAATATCACAATTTGTCCTGGCCCAACCAGTAGTGGCCAGGGAAGCACACCAATGAACATAGTACATAGAAAAAGTACAGGAAAAGAACAGTCCCCTTGGCCCACTAAAATCTGTGCCGAACATCATGTCAAGCTAATTTAAGAAATTGCAGAGCATTAAATTTACATCTCCGTAGGAACAGAACAATACAACTTATGGACAGGTCATTCGGCCCATTATGTACATGCCAAACATGATGTCAGATTAAACTCGTCTCCTCTGCCTGCACGTGATCCATATTCCTCCATTCCCAGCATATCCATGTGCCTATCTAAAAGCCTCTTAAATACTATTATGGTATCCCTCTACACCACTACCACTCTAGGTACCCAACACTCTGTTAAAGCTATGTCCCGTAGTCTTTGACATTTCCACCTTGAAGACGGATCTAACTGTCTATCCTTTCTATACCCCTCATAATTTTAGATACGTCAATCGGGTCTCTCCACAGGTAGACACAAAATGCTGGAGTAACTCAGCGGGACAGGCAGCTTCTCTGGAGAGAAGGGTGACATTTTGGGTCAAGACCCTTCTTTTTAGACCAAGCATGTGCTGTGAGTAATTACTCAGGGTAGGCAGTCAGTCGGCTTTAAAAAAAAATCTTAAACCGCGCATGCGCAGATTGTTGTCCTCTCCGTAAAAATAAAAAATAAAGAAAGTAACAGTTCAATTTGCCCAAAGCTTGCAAATCTCCTTCATTCTGAATCACTGAATGGGTGAGGGGTGGATGGTGACGGCAGGTGGAGAGATGGTGGGGGGAAACGGGAGCACACCGGGACAAGTTGAATCATTTATGATTTTATTGAATGACAATACTAGTTCAAGGGACCAATTGAGGGGAGAGTTCCTTTCACAGCGTGTGGGGAGTCTGGCCAGGGGTAAAGTTGCAGGGAGGGGAGGAGCGCTGAGAAGGACGGGGTTGGGGATCATGCTAGTAACCCACTCATTCACCGCTGCCGCGGCGCTCTGGGCGCATTGTGGCCGGGGAGGGAATCGGCTCGGGTGGCTGCGAGCGACTGCTGGGACCTCAGCGCCTTGTGTCGGCCCGCTCACTTCTGGCAGTGCTCTCCGTCTGAACAGTGAGGGGACCAGCTCAAGAGCAAAGATCATAGAACAGAGTGGGTCAGCGGGCGATGGATAACAGGACAGCGGGCAGTGGAGCTTACTCCTGTGTCAGCGCGAACAAAGCACCAATTGAGGTTACTCGCACTGACACATGGAGTAATCTCCACCGCCCGCTGTCCTGTTATCCATATCCCGCTGACCCACTCTTGAGCTGGGGCTGGCATGATCCCCGACCCCCTCCTTCTAAACGCTCCTGCCCTCCCGCAGCTTTACCCCAGGCCAGATACCCCACACGCTGTGAAAGGAGCTCTTCCCCCTCCCCCCAGCGGCGCTGTCCTTTTACAGCCGCTTCCCATCAGCTGCTAGCAATTAGGGATAGACTTGGCTATCCTTCAGTACAGCAACATCGTTCTTGATGCTGCTGTGCTGAGGGATAGTCAAGTCTATCTTTCTTGGCTAACAACCTAACCTACAGCCCCCAAGATGCAGGTACATTTTCGTGCCTTATTTTTGGGTAAAAATAACGTCTTCATTGCCGGGAAATACGGTATTAAAAAACATATAGTTCAAAGAAATCTACTTACCACATTATTTGTATGCAAACTCCATTCTTCTCTCTTTGTTTCTTAAGATACTCTGAAGATAATGACAGTCCATGTTTGAAAAACCCGCCAAGAAACTTGCATTGCGCATGCGCAGTAGGCTGCTGCGCACGCTCAGTACGCAGTCCACGCAGCAAAGGCAGAATTTCAGCAGCCTTCAGCTCCCCTTTGCAATGAAGTGTTGAAGCAGCGTTGACAGCACGTCAGCTGCACAGATTTTTGCGTATTACATGTACCGCGCATGAAAGGCATAGAGAATTATACCTACCTAAGAGATCGATCTCTCAGGTAGGCATAATTCTCCTGTGTCTTTACTATTTATATTTAATAATTATCATTTTATAATTTTAGTCAGGGTAGGCATGCCTTGACAGAGATAGAATGTAGTTGGAGACAGTAAGACTGGTGGGAGAACTGTGAAGGGGGAGGGGATGGAGAGAGAGGGAAAGCAAGGGCTATTTGAAGTTAGAGAAGTCAATGTTCATACCACTGGGGTGTAAGCTACCCAAGCGAAATATGAGGTGCTGTTCCTCCAATTTGCGCTGGGCCTCACTCTGACAATGGAGGAGGTCCAGGTCAGAATGGGAGGGGGAGTTAAAATGCTGAGCAACCGGGAGATCGGATAGGTTAAGGCGGACTGAGCAGAGGTGTTCAGCGAAACGATCGGCGAGCCTGCGCTTGGTCTCGCAGATGTAGAGAGGTTGACACCTGGAACAGCGGATACAGTAGATGAGGTTGGAGGAGTTGCAAGTGAACTACTGCCTCACCTGGAAAGACTGTCCGGGTCCTTGGATGGAGTCGAGGGGGGAGATAAAGGGACAGGTGTTGCATCTCCTGCGTTTTCTGGGGAAAGTACCTCGGGAGGGGGTGGTTTGTGTTGGAAGGGAGTTGACCAGGGAGTTGCGGAGGGAATGGTCTCTGCAGAAAGCAGAAACGGGTGGCGATGGAAAGATGTGGCCATTAGTGGGATCCCATTGGAGTTAGCAAAAATGTTGGAGGATTATATACTGTATGCGACGGAGGGAGGGGGAGCGAGAGCGGAGCTGCGGGATATCGAGGAGACCCTAGTGAGAGCCTCCAATAATGGAAGAGGGGAACCCTCGTCTCCCAAATAATGACATCTCCGATTACCATCCTGGGTGCAGATGCGGTGTAGTCGGAGGAATTGGGAGTAAGGGATATAGTTTTTTCAGAAGCAGGGTGGGAAGAAGTGTAGTCTAGATAGCTATGGGAGTCAGTGGGTTTGTCTCCACAGCCTCCGATGCTCCAGAGAAAACAATCCCAAGTTTGTCCAACCTCCTCTCCTTGTAGTTAATACCCCATATCTAATTCTGGTAAGCTTCTTCTATAACCACTGCATAAGTAAGTAGGTTTATTGGCCAAGTATTCACATACAAAGAATTTGCCTTGGTACTCCGCCCACAAGTAACACAAAACCTCTACATCCTTCCTTCAATGCCTTTTCCTCAGAAAATTAAGGAAATCAGTTTGTCTTCAATGAAGTACCAATTTCTATAGATGTCACAGAAGGCATCCAATTGGGATGCATCATCGTTTGCTATGGCAACTGCTCTGCCCAAAACCATAAGAAACAGCATAGAATTGTGGACGCATCATCAGTCTTCATGCAAATGTCTCTCCCCCCCAAGAAAATCCATCCATACTTTGCACGTTGCCTCGGGGAAAGCAAGAAACTTTATCAACGCTCACTTGTACCGTGATCATTCCCTCGTCTCTACTCTACTGTGGGGCAGAAGATACAAAAAATTTTAAGGCGCCAGATTCAAAAGCAGTTTCTTCCATGATCTCTTGTAGATTAAGCCGGTCTCGAAATTAGCGGTTGCCCGGGTGCCAATGGCAACTTACAGTCCTGCCGGGCAACCTAAAAGCCATGCCATTTTGCCCGGCTTGGCAAGCAACCGGGACATTTGGCGTTTAATTCTAAGCGGGCCCCCTTCTCTATCTCTCTCTCTCTCTCTCTCTCTCTCTCTGTCAATCTCCATCTCCGCCCGCCGTCCGGGTCTCCGGTCTCTGCTAGGCGCTAGGTTCTCGGCTCGGCTCACCGCTAGGCTCTCGGCTCTAGGGTCTCGGGTCTCCGCTCGGCACGGCCAGCCGCCTTATACATGTGCACTGCCACGGCCAGCACATCATCGGCCGTGGTTGTGCGCATGTGCGGCCCTGCACATGCGCACTGCCCCGGCAACTGGTCGGCGTCGGCCACTTTCTCCCTCCCTTTGCATTGTGGGAGTTCTGGCCGCCATTGCTGTCCGGTTGCTGCCTCACCACGACCGCTGAAAAACAACGCAGAATCGCTCCCTGGAGCTGGAGTAACTCCCTGGAGTAACTCTTGCTTCTTGGTTTCCTGGTCCTCCAAAAATATTCGAAATGGAATTTAAGCTGGTGGACCCACCACCACCAATCTCCAAACTCTGAAAAATAACAGCCTATTGCGTTTTATCTGTTTATTTATTGTGTATATATATGGTCTATAGTATATAGACACACTGAACTTTTTATCTCCTGTTCTGTATTATGTTTACATATTCTGTTGTGCTGCAGCAAGCAAGAATTTCATTGCCCTAACTGGGGCACATGACAATAAAACTCTTGACTTGGACTTAAGCAAAAAAGGGTTCTTGGGGGAAAAAAAAGCTACCTTAAATTTAGTTGCGTTTGGTTGGTACCTATGGTAGGGTGAAGACTATTCCATGCTTTAATTGTGCGGGGGAACTCCATGGAGCAGCCAGCATCTCTGGATAGAAGAAATTGGGTGACGTTTCGGGTAGAAACCCTTCTTTACAATTCCTCTGGTTTTAATGTTTTTAGTTTAATTTAAAGAACAGCGTGGAAACAGGCCCTTCGGCCCACCGAGTCCACGCCGACCACCGATCACCCGTACTCTAGTTCTATCCCACACATCAGTGACGTGAGTCAAGAGTGTTTTATTCTCTCACGTCCCAGTTAGAACAATGAAATCCTTACTTGCAGCAGCACAACAGAATATGTAAACATAGTACTCTGTAAACAATGTTATAAACGAGAAAACAAAACTCCATACAGACAGCACCCATATTCAGGATCAATTCCGGGTCTCTGGCAATTTTAGGCAGCAACTTTATGGCCAAATGTACTGCCCCAATAGCCTTGAACTGAATTAAAACATACAGTAGCTGTAAAGGGAGACATAGCGTCACTTAGAGATTTAAGACTGAAATTGGATAAAAAAATTTTTTTTAGTAACCAAAGTTATCAACGTATAATTTTTTTTGTGTGTTGGAAAATAAAATATAATGGCACAGCTGGTGGACTTGCTGCCTCACACGCCAGAGATCTGTGTTCGATCCTGTTCTCGGGCACTGTCTGTGTTGAATTTGCACATTCTCCCTGCAAGCATGTGGGTTTCCTCCCACATCCCAAAGACGCATTGGCTTTGTAGGTTAACTTGTCTCTGTAAAATTGCCCCTAATGTGCAGGGAGTGGGTGAGGAAAGTGGGATAACAGAACTGGTGTGAATGGGTAGACAAAAATGCTGGAGAAACTCAGCAGGTGAGGCAGCATCTATGGAGCGAAGGAAATAGGCGACGTTTCGGGATGAGACCCTTCTTCAGACTGATGTGAGGGTGCGATGGGAGGGGCGGGAAGAAGAAAGGAAGAGGCGGAGACAGTGGGCTGAGGGAGAGCTGGGAAGCGGAGGAAAAAGTGTGGACTACCTGAAATTGGAGGTCAATGTTCATACCGCTGGGGTGTAAACTGCCCAATAGGCGACGTTTCGGGTCGAGACCCTTCTTCAGACTGATGTCGGGAGGGGTGGGGGGGCGGGAAAAAGAAAGGAAGAGGCGGAGACAGTAGGCTGTGGGAGAGCTGTGAATGGGTGGGGAAGGAGGGAGAAAGCAAGGACTACCTGAAATTGGAGAAGCCAATGTTCATACCGCTGGGGTGTAAACTACCCAAGCAAAATATGAGGTGCTGTTCCTCCAATTTGCGGTGTGCCTCACTCTGGCCATGGAGGAAGCCCAGGACAGAAAGGCCGGATTCGGAAAGGGAGGGGGAGTTGAAGCCACCGGGTTGGTTATTGCGAACTGAGTGGAGGTGTTGTGCGAAGCGATTGCCAAGCCTGCGCTTGGTCTCACCGAGGTTGATCATACGGTATATATCATGTTTTGATTGGTGAATATGTTTAGTTTGCGACTTTATTTGAAGTAGAAATAATATGTGAATGCTTCATTGACCATAATTCCGACTGGTAACTACGCACTTCGTCCCTACGCCCGAGCACATTATCGCACACGTCATGCAAGCCGTCTTAAATGACCACCTAAACTCATTTGGCAACCTAAAAAGCTGACAAGGTTACCCGGCTGGCAACAGGGAAAAAGGTTAAGCGAGAGCCCTGTTAAGGATGTAATTTATAATTAACCTACCTTGTTGCGGCTTTAACACTATGTTCTGCACTCCGTTTCATTTTTGCACTGCTTGTACTTGTGCATGTTCCGATCGGACTTGTGTGGTATGATTTGCCGAGATAGCGCGCAAAACAGTTGTTCACTCTAACGCGATAAACCAATGTCAACTGCTTGTTTTTCTTTTGTGAGGAAATTAATGTTACTTTGGAAAGGAATCATGTTAAGATTAACTTTCAAGTTTTATGATTTGCATAGTTTCTGTCCCCTCCTTTCTTACGATCATTATATTGAAGAAAAAGAACGTCTTATCACTAGTTTGTACTCTAACTACTTGATGTACACTTGGTTTGAATATCAAAAGAAATTAGCACAGAAACAGGCCCTTAAAATCCAAAGCAGCCATCGGCCACCCATCTATATCTATCTTATTATATTAAAAATCTTATCTTGTTTGTGCGTATGTGTCATCTGGGCCCAATCTGCTTGATTCTCATTTCCTTTCAAACGCTAGGCCACAGCCTTCCCATTTTCACACATTCTATTCACATTTTCCCGCTCGAGCGATAAACATCTTCCCGTTGCATTCCCACCTATATTTCCGAACTTTTTAATCGCTTAAAGTTTTAAAAACAGCCGGAAAGCACGCCCATTTCGAAAGGACAGGACATTCCGGGAGAGAGGGGCCACTCCAGAGCACAAGAGTGACGTAACAATGCACTCACAAGGCAGGACGGGACACTCTGGGAGGGAGGGCCACTTGAGAACAGGCTGCCGGCAACTGCTGGAGTAGTTCCTGAGGATTGGAGGGTAGCTAATGTAACCCCACTTTTTAAAAAGGGAGGGAGAGAGAAAACGGGGAATTACAGACCAGTTAGTCTAACGTCGGTAGTGGGGAAACTGCTAGAATCAGTTATTAAAGATGGGATAGCAGCACATTTGGAAAGTGGTGAAATCATTGGACAAAGACAGCATGGATTTATGAAAGGTAAATCATGTCTGACAAATCTTATAGAATTTTTCGAGGATGTAACTAGTAGAGTGGATAAGGGAGAACCAGTGTATGTGTTATATCTGGACTTTCAGAAGGCTTTCGACAAGGTCCCACAGAAGAGATTAGTATACAAACTTAAAGCACACGGTATTGGGGATTCAGTATTGATGTGGATAGAGAACTGGCTGGCAGACAGGAAGCAAAGAGTAGGAATAAACTGGTCCTTTTCACAATGGCAGGCAGTGACTAGTGGGGTACCGCAAGGCTCAGTGCTGGGACCCCAGCTATTTACGATTATATTAATGATTTGGACGAGGGAATTGAATGCAACATCTCCAAGTTTGCGGATGACACGAAGCTGGGGGGCAGTGTTAGCTGTGTGGAGGATGCTAGGAGGCAGAAAGGTGACTTGGATAGGCTGGGTGAGTGGGCAAATGCATGGCAGATGCAGTATAATGTGGATAAATGTGAGGTTATCCACTTTGGTGGCAAAAACAGGAAAGTAGACTATTATCTGAATGGTGGCCGATTAGGAAAGGGGGAGATGCAACGAGACCTGGGTGTCATGGTACACCAGTCATTAAAAGTAGGCATGCAGGTGCAGCAGGCAGTGAAGAAGGCGAATGGTATGTTAGCATTCATAGCAAAAGGATTTGAGTATAGGAGCAGGGAGGTTCTACTGCAGTTGTACAGGGTCTTGGTGAGACCACACCTGGAGTATTGCGTACAGCTTTGGTCTCCTAATCTGAGGAAAGACATTCTTGCCATAGAGGCAGTACAGAGAAGGTTCACCAGACTGATTCCTGGGATGTCAGGACTTTCATATGAAGAAAGACTGGATAGACTCGGTTTGTACTCGCTAGAATTTAGAAGATTGAGGGGGGTTCTTATAGAAACTTACAAAATTCTTAAAGGGTTGGACAGGATAGATGCAGGAAGATTGTTCCCAATGTTGGGGAAGTCCAGAACAAGGGGTCACAGTTTAAGGATAAGGGGGAAATCTTTTAGGACCGAGATGAGGAAAACATTTTTCACACAGAGAGTGGTGAATCTCTGGAATTCTCTGCCACAGAAGGGAGGTGAGGCCAGTTCATTGGCTATATTTAAGAGGGAGTTAGATGTGGCCCTTGTGGCTAAAGGGATCAGGGGGTATGGAGAGAAGGCAGGTACAGGATACTGAGTTGGATGATCAGCCATGGTCATATTGAATGGCGGTGCAGGCTCGAAGGGCCGAATGGCCTACTCCTGCACCTATTTTCTATGTGCCGCGGGCTCTGGCTGGAGCCGAGCTTGGTGCTCGAGCTGGAGTGAGAGCCGAGGCTGAGAATGGGGCCGTGACCGCTGACGCCCGACATCTGGTGGCGAGGGAGGAGCCGCGGGCCCTGGCTGGAGCCGCGCCTGGTGCTCGTGCTGGAGCGAGAGCCCTGATTGGGGCTGATGAGGATGCCGCCGATGGAACCAAGGACAAGCCTGGGTCCAGGATCTAGCCGAGCTGGTGGCTGTCGCTGAAACCAAGGACGTGCCTGGGCCAGGACTGGAGCCCAGGTGGCAACCGGGCTGGGGGCTGCCGCTGGAACCAAGGACGAGCCTGAGTCTAGAGCCAGGGCCGGGTCGAGTACGAGAACCAGGCCAAGTTCCCGGCCCTGGCGCTGTTCTACGACCTGGGTAGGTCCTGGAGCAGGGAATGGGAGTGAGGAGGATGAGGGAAATGAGGAGTAGGAAGATGGGGTAGGGTCTCTACTCCCTCCCTCCCTGCCCCTCTCCCATTCTACCACCTCCCCCTCCCTCTCTGCTTCCCCCCCCCCCTCTCGGCCCCCCCCCCCCTCCCTCTCGATAAGGGAAAAATTAAAGGTAGAATCCAAATGTGCAAAGACACAGATTGTTTCGTAACAGTATTGTGATCCAACATCAGAACGTTTTGTGGTAGACAAAAATGCTGGAGGAATTCAGCGGGTGAGGCAGCATCTATGGAGAGAAGGAATAGGAACAGCACCTCATATTTCGTTTGGGTAGTTTACACCAAAGATCTTATAGCGAAGCAAGATGGGTTACTCTCACGCAAACGTGTAGTACGCTCATGGGCGGATTCATGGGCGATTATATGACTCATTTTAGCAACCAGCCCCCGCCATCTTGTTCCGCCATCCTGCTTCCGGCCAAAGATTGGATCCGCAGCGGGGAGAGGGAGTGCGCGGCCCGGGGCAGCGGGAGAGGGAGTGCGGGGCCAGGGGAGAGGGAGTGTGGGGTCCGGGGAGAGGGAGTGTGGGGTCCGGGGCAGTGGGGAGAGGGAGAGGGAGTGTGGGGTCCGGGGCAGCGGGAGAGGGAGTGCGCGGTCCGGGGCAGCAGGAGAGGGAGTGTGGGGTCCGGGGCAGCGGGGAGAGGGAGTGTGGTGTCCGGGGCAGCGGGAGAGGGAGTGCGGGGCAGCGGGGAGAGGGGCATAGGAGGGGGGGAGACATTGTAGTCTGGGGGCAGGCGAGGGAGTGCCGGGGGGGGGGGATAAGGCCTAGTGTGTGTGAAGTTGCGGGGAGGTTTACAATGTTTCTTATTTACAATGTTTCTTATTTAATGTCCCTTGTCTAGTCTGAAATAAAGTTCATTATTGGATCAGAAGAAATATAATTGTGTGTGTTATGATTATATACATTTATATAATTTTCATGTATGTGTGTTTATAAACATTTTATTCTTTAACAAGAATTAACAGAATTATGAACTAACAGAATTATGAATCTAACCCTATATCACACACAAAGTTCCCCCGCAATGTCAATTACCCTGCGAGTCGGGTCGGTTCCGGTTACTACAAAATCAACTCAAACACTGCTTGTGAGCCATTTAAAAAGAAATGATTTAAAAAACATTAAAAAAGACAATTACCAGAGTCAAATTTTATTCTTGACAAGAAGTATGAACTGACAGATTTATGAATCTAACCCACACAAACTGTTGCCCCGCAACATTGATTACACTGCGAGTCGGGTAGGGTCAGGTAGGCTCAGGTTACTAAAATGGGCGTGGAAAAATGCCCAGGATCCCCTCCATAGCGTACTACACGTCAGCCCATTGCATTTCGCAGGAGTAGCCTATCTTGCTCCGCTATAAGATCTTTGGTTTACACCCCAGCGGTATGAACATTGACCTCTAATTTCAGATAGTCCTTGCTTTCTCCCTCCTTCCTCTCCCCAGCTCTCCCACAAGCCTACTGTCTCCGCCTCTTCCTTCATTTTTCCCGCCCCCCCCCCCCCCCCCCCCCCCCCCATGACATCAGTCTGAAGAAGGGCCTCGACCCGAAACGTCGCCTATTCCTTCTCTCCATAGATGCTGCCTCACCCGCTGAGTTCCTCCAGCATTTGTGTCTACCTTCGATTTTTCCAGCATCTGCAGCTTTTTCTTAAACATTAATCAGAACTTTTTATGGCAGTTGTAAAGGTAAATTATAAAGTTTATCTTCAGGTAAATATGTGCAAAGCATATGCATTCCTTTAAAAAAAAATCTTAACTACTAAGATCAAACAGTGAGATATGTTTTAATAAAGCAATATTACATTGAAGCTATCCAGAATTCAAATAATTTTAAATTTGAGGCTGAATTTTCCACAAAAAAAGCACATTATTTGTTTGGTATTATCATTAATTTAATAACGTGGTAATGGTTGAAAGAAAGTTGCATTATTTTGCATCTTTTTGAAGTGTAGAAATGTTCTAAGATTCGTGCTTTACCAGATGCAACTGTTCAATATCGGGTCAAATTCAAGCCAAAGCTGAATGACAGAACCTTTAGATGCAGGATTCACTGAGCAAATGAAATTAAAATTACTATTACCTTGCTTCAACTGCGCTTGTTTCTTTGCAGATTACGAGAAGTATCGGAAAAACTCAACAAATTCAATCTTAGCAGGTATTGTGACTATTTAACTTCCTTTTTTAATTTTGTCACTGTACTCGGTTCCTAATGTGCTTTGTAAATCGTTTATTTCATGGCTCGTTTTTAGTCTGGCCAAATCCAGAATTAAATTTCTCTGAATGGATCTTTTCCTATTCCGTAGGAGATAGAAAATTATCTTTTAAATGTAATATATAACTAAGTAGAATTAATTTAGTATATTCATTAAATGTTAGAAATATAGGAAGAATGGTGTTTTCATCTGTTGCACATAGTAATCTATTGTACTGGGGAATAGAGATTTAATACAATCTAAAGGTTGCCTCCTCCGGGTTCATTTCTATCTGCTGACACTTTAATGTTCTGTACTTTGCTTTTGTGGCTCTGGACTTGGGTTTGTGATTATTTGTTTAAATTACCTGTAATTGATGAATCTCTTGGAACTCTTAATGATGATGATTTCAGAGAAGCACATTTTTCTATATCAAGTTGGCAAACCTATGTTTTGCCTTAAATGTTTGAAATTAGTATTTGGCAGTAAATATTGTCATTATCAAGATATTACATTTTAAATTAAATTTGATTATATTAATCTGTAACTATATCCTAGGTTAGTCATAGAAACCACAGACCTTTACCACTCTGCCGATGGCATCCTTCCATTGCCATAGTTTAAGATTTCTGCATTCACCACAATGTTTCTAACTTGGTTTTGCCTGGTAGCTTCTCCATTGTTTGTATGCTGGAGTGTCATGGTTGTTAATTCAAAAAGATGACTATATAAAAACACCATCTTGGTGCTGATGGTTTCACTAAACCAGTTTAGGTAGATGTAAAACTTACAATGGGATTGAGAGAATTCCTCCTGGTCAAATATTTTTGCCTCGGCTATGAGCCATTATTAAAATAGTTAAAATACATATTTTTTGTGTGGAATAGTTGTCTTGTTAAGTTGCAATTAGGTTCCATAATTTAAAATATAAAACGCTTTTAATAATTCACAAGTATGTGATGTGACAGTAAATGCTCTTCCGTAGATACATGTAAAAGTCTCATGGTATGACGGGTGCTTTTTAACAATCTGCAGATGGGGAGATGAACCACTTGGTGGAAGCATTTGTTCCCTAATTTGATTCTTGTGAATAATGAAGTATTTCAGCATTTAAACAACACTATCTTTTAAAATGAGCAACTTGGGCTGCACAGAATCCAACATTGTTACGAAATAAAGGTATAGCGGGAAAATATTAATTAGGCAGCCATTGTTGTATTGATGCGGAGAACTGAGCAGAGCATCTAAATCTGCAGTTGCTGTATAACCTGCCTTTGTCTATAAGACCAGGATAGAGTTGGCGTTGGTCTTTAGTTGGACTGGTTGGCTTTGCAATGGTGAATTTCAAACATGTTTTGTGTTAATCTCTGGGCCCAATTATGGGAAGGTGATAAATTGCACAAAATACTTTGATTTATACTTTATTCCATATGATAATATTGCAAGACGTATTGAATTTCAGTTGCTTTGAGATTTACGTTGATTTCTGTACAGCAAGCACTCTGCATGGGTAGTAGATCCAAAATTATGTTTCCGGTTGGGGATCTTCAGACTGATTGGAATATGGAAGCGACTTGGGGCGCTGCATTGAAGGTGCCTCTGCCTACAGCCTGTCCGTTTTTTCTATCTTTTTTTAAATTTTAGTTTGTCTAAATAGTTTTGTTTGGGGATACTTTAGTTTTTCTATGTGGGGGAGGGGGGAGGGGTAAGGGGGAAACTGCTTCCCAGTTGCTTCCTGGCGATGATGCGACAATTTCTCCGAGTCTCGTTGGGCCCGCTGCTCCAACATCGCGGGGCTGTGTTCACGGAGCTCCCTACGCGGGAGGCGCTGACTGACATCGCAGAGTCCCTGGGGCCCTTTGCCGAGGGCCGCCAGCGTTGAATCTCCGCCCGTCGCGGCCTCGGGACGTCGGGAGCTGCGGACTCCGGTGAGAAGCTGAGGTTGGCTTCCTGTTCCAACGTCGGAGTACCAACATCCCGGCGAGCGGGCCTGAGCGGCGGCTGCCCGTAGCGGCGACTGCAGAGGGCTCCGGAGGCCCTGACCACGGGTGAACATCAGAGGAAGATGACTGACTTTAGTGCCTTCCCTCACAGTGGGAAACTTTGATTCTGCTGTGTGGGGATGTTTTATGTTGAACTCTGTCGTGTGTTGTGTTCTTTATTTTATTGTATGGCTGTATTGTGATCACATTTCACTGTGCCAACTGGCACATGTTACAAATAAATGTATCTTGTAGAAAGGGGGTTGATTGGCACTTGGGTAGATTAAGTGACAAAAGGGTGGAGGTCAAAAAAAGGTGTCCGTTGAGAGAAGAATAGGAGGAGTGAAATGTAACACTAGAGGGATGGGTAGGAAAAAGAAAGGGGGATAAAAGGGAAATGTGGGAGTTGCGGGTGTGAAATGAGAATGAGAAATTAGAATACAGACAGTATGGAAAACAACAGTATGACTGGGGTGCTGGGAGATGGCGAGGTGAGTGTGCACGGAACTGGGTGGGAGCAGGGGAGAGAATAAATCTGCGAAGTGGCGGCACCTAACCTGTATATGTGGGGGGTGGGGGAAACTGTTTAATCTCTTCCCTGTACGGGGTCTCCGGTAGCGTTGTGCCTAACATTGTGGGGCTGGCGGCGGCCTCCAACCGGAACCAACCTGAGGGCTCCAGTCGCGGACCCTGAGGACGCGCCATCGTGGAGCTGGCCGACTTCAGAGCGGGGAGAACTGTGGTGGCGCGCGGCTGCAACCTGACTTCGGAGCTTCGGAGGCTCCAGCCGCAGGTCTGGTGGACAGGAACATCGGGAGCTCGCAGGTCCCTGGTGGGAGGCCGCTTTTCGGAGCTCCCACAACGGCAACTTCTCCCGTCGGAATTGCGGGGTTTAAATGACTCGGAGCCGGGCCTAACATCGCCCCGCGTCGCTTAAATGGCCGTGGGACTTAACATCGCCCCTGCTGGGGGCTTTAACATCGTGAGTCCTAGTCGTCTCGACGCTGCATTTGGACTGCTGGACCGTGGGAGAAGTACAAAGGGAAGAGATAAGACTTTTGCCTTCCATCACAGTGAGGAGGTGTTGGAGATTCACTGTGATGGATGTTTGTGTAAATTGTGTTAAGTGTGTGTCTTGTTTTTTTTGGTAATGTCATGACTGTAGGAATGAAATTTCAATCAAACCTTGTCTGAATGACAATAAAAGGCATTCTATTCCATCCTATAAATTGGAGGATTTAATGTTGATACTGTTGGGTCATAAGCTACCCAAGCAGAATATGGAATACGAGGTGCTGTTCTTTCAGTTTGTCTGTGGTATCACTCTGGCAATGGATGAGTCCAAGGACGGAAAGGGAGGGGAAGTTAAAATGGTTAGCAACCGCGATTTCCCACAAGCCTTGATGGACAAAGCGCAAGTTTTCAGGTAAACAGTCATCCAGGAACTTTAGATGCTGGAATCGAGCAAAAAACAAAGTGCTGGCGGAATTCAATGGATCATACAGCATCTGTCAAAGGAATGGACAGGCGATGTGTCATGTTATGTTTCCTTCAACAGATATGTCCCCCTTTTTCTTTCCTAAAGTTTTGTACCATTAAATAGTAGTTGGATTGAGGAGGAGATAAAAGAAGAAAGGGCAGTGTATTTGTTTTTTTTGCAATTTGTGGTGTATCTTTAGGATTTGCTGTGCAAATATGCACCTGGAAAGAATGGCACACTCCTAAAGATGTTTATTGTCCAAAGACAAAGGGTTCGCGGAAGTATTTGTACATGTTTCAAACATCTATGCAATATTGCACCACAAGTAAACATGCGTAGATGATATACCTGGCTCTACATAAATGCAGGGTAGCCTAAACTGGTTTATTAGCAATCTGAGTAGATTATGCAAAATTAATGTTTAAACTGGAATCTAGGGGGCCTATTCATTAAATGAAATAGTGCTTTGTTCTGACTGGAGATTTCTCCAGCAAAATCTAGATGATGTGATGTTAGATCGAAGCATCAGTTTAGTTGCTCAAGTGCACAAAGTGACATTTGAACCTGCATTTTTCATTTCTTCCTTTTTGTAAAATGTTGAATAAATCTAATTGAGATTAGTGAAGTGCCAACTCTGCCATTTTGACAGAAGAAAGCAATGTATATAATACCTCTTTTTACCAGATCCACCTTGAATGGTAAATTGTGGATGCTCATTGAAAACAGATTTTTGCCCACCTGCATTTATCTATTTCCAAAAAAAAGGGTTAAAAATAACATGAATCAACACAAGTGAATTTAAAAAAAAAATGCTGCCTTCTAAGTATCGCCAAATAATTCAAAAAGATTAATCATCTATCGCTCATTTGCTCGTGATGCTTGTTTCTTGTCAGGTCATATCCAGGTTTAGTAATTTGAACACAAATATCTAGGCTAATATTCCATTGTAACAGTGATGGAGCGCACATTTAGTGCTGTCCACCAGATTGCATGTTAACCTGAGGATCTGGAAGCTGGTTTGATGCTAAGATGGTTTAAAGATACCGCAACATGCAATCT
Source organism: Amblyraja radiata (assembly GCF_010909765.2). Taxonomy (NCBI): domain Eukaryota; kingdom Metazoa; phylum Chordata; class Chondrichthyes; order Rajiformes; family Rajidae; genus Amblyraja; species Amblyraja radiata. The sequence goes on along the minus strand of NC_045959.1, from coordinate 11,955,316 downwards.
GGTTTTTCCTTTAAGAAATAAAATAATCTTTCCTACCTAATATTTTGGCCTTTTTAGTAGTAGTTTAGTAGCCTATTTAGTATTAGTGATTTAAATAATTTGGGCTTTATCATATAGCTGTTTAAAAAAAAAAAAAAAAAAAAGGAATTTGGTTAAATTCTTCGTACATTCTTGCAGGGACTACACTTCAGAAGTACACTTTAGCTGTTCTGAAATTGTTCACCTCATATTGCCAAACTGAGTCATGATTTTGAACTTTTTTTTGTTTAAAAGCTCACTTTTTGAACTGGAAATTTGTATCGCTGACATGCACAAACCAGTGATTAGCATATTCATATAAAGGTGGTTTCAACATTTTATGTTAATTTATCAGAAAAGCAAATATGCTTTTACAACAAGCAGTTGTAAAATCTGAAAATTGTTGGCTATCTTGAACAATACTGACCCAAGGTGGCTAATTTTACTTTTAGAGGCATAGACTTAATCTGATTTAGCCTGGGATAGATCATATAAACTTGTAAGAGTATAAAATGATTCTGAGAAATAAGATATATATTTGAAAATACATTGCATTTGACAAGACTGGTTCATTAGGAATGGTCAGCATGATTTTGTGTGTGGGTGATCACATCTCATGGATTGTGTTTTTTGAAGTAGTAACCAAGAAGGTTGAGGGTAAGGATGCAAGATGTAGTCTTTATATACTGCAGCAATGTATGTTGCTCTGGACGGTTAGATCACATGGGATCAAGGGAGAGCTAGCAATTTAGATGTGGAATTGGCTTTATGGTAGGAAGATTATTTTTTGGACTGGAGGCCTGTGACTGGTGATGTGCCAGGTTATCGGCACTGGACCCTTTGCTGTTTTTCATCTGTATCAACTATTTAGATTAGAATGTACAAGACATGATAAGTAAGTTTGGACTAAAATAGGTGGTATCATAGATAGTGAAGATGTTCATCAAGAATTACAGCAGGATCTTGATCCGCTACATAAGTGAGCTGGGGAATGACCAATGGAATTTGATGCAGATAAGTGAGAGGCGTTGCATCTTGGAAAGTCAAACCATGGCAGGTTGTTCCCAATGAAACGTAGGGCCCCGAGGAGTGTTGCAGAGCAGAAAGATCTTGGAGTAAAAGTATATAATTCGCAGAAATTGACATCACATGTTTACATATTCTGTTGTGCTGCAGCAAGTTAAAATGTAATTGTTCTATCTGGGACACATGACAATAAAACACTCTTGACTTTTGACTCGGGTGGTGAAGAAGGCTTTTGACACATTAGCCTTCATCAGTCAGGGAATTGAGCATACTATTGGGATGTTATGTAATAATTGTACAACACGATGGGAAGGCTGCACTTGAAGTATTGTATTCACGTTGGGTTGCTCTGTTGTGGGAAATACGCCATTAGGCTGAATAGAGTGCAGAGAAGATTTACAAGGATGCTGCCAGGGCTCTAGGGTCATAGGTATAGGGAGAGGATGGGCAGGCTAAGACTTTATTCCTTGGCAGGTGAGGGATGATCTTAAAGTGGAATATATAATCATAAGGGGAAATAGATGAGGTGAATGCACGGAGCCTTTTTCCCATGGCAAGGAAATTAAGAATAAGAGGGCATAGGTTTAAGGTGAAAAGAAAGATTTTATAGGAATCTGAGGGGCATATGGAAACAGCTGCCAGGGGAAGTAATTGAAGCACGTGCATGGATAGGGAAGGTTAAAAGAGATATGGGCCAAATGCAGGCAAATGGGACGAGTTTAGATGGGTATCTTGGTTGACATGGGCTTGACAGGCTGCACGGCCTGTTTCCACGCTCCATGACTATGTATTATTCTGCACAGATACACAGAACTGGAGGTGAGGCCAGATTCAAATGCTTTATCTTTGTGTGCACGTTTGCTGTAAGATACAAGGTTACATTGATTTTGTCAATTGGTGTGGGTGTTCAATTTGCGACAGAGAAGTATATGGTGGAAGTAGTCATTGACAGGAAAGGAGCAAATGAGAAATTCTGCTTGAAAATCACTAACCTGCACATTAACTATTTTCCAGCAAATGTTGCCACCAGATCTTAATATTTTCAGCATTTTCTGTTGTATCTTAAATGTCGTGACTTTGTACTTTTTTTTTCAGTCACCCGCCTCTGAATGTTTTGGAACAGGCTACAATTAAGCAGTGTGTGGTAGGGCCAAACCATGCTGCATTTCTGCTGGAGGTAGTGTATATTTATTGTATATTAAATGATTGTATGATAACTTGTATGTTTTAAATATTTCTAAAGTGGTTTTAACTTTGATACAAATCATAAAGTAAGAACATGTTCTTAAGCTATTAGTTTAGTTTAGAGATACATCATGGAAACAGACCCTTTGGCCCCCTGGGTCTGCGCTGACCAGCGATCCCCGCACAGTAACACCATCCTACACACACTAGGGACAATTTACACTTTAAACAAGCCGATTAACCTGCAAACCTGTACGTCTTTGGAGTGTGGGAGGAAACCGAACATCTCGGAGAAAACCCATGCAGGTCACGGGGAGAATGTACAAACGCCGCATACAGCCCCGTAGTCGGGATCGAACCCGGGTCTCCGGATCTGCAAGCGCTGTAAGGCAGCAACTCCACCACTGCTCCACCGTGCCGTACTTAGTATTGAACTTTGTAATGACAACAGAAATTAAAAGTTCACCGGTGTCTAATTGGAAATGTTAACCTGATTGTAGGCTCATAAATTCTCTCAATCAAAATGTATCATAGCAGTTTATTTTAACTTAAATCTTTCGCCATAATTCTGCAGTGGTGGTTTTGGCTCTGCTTGCTTTACCATTTATATTGCACAGCATTTCCGCTGTATCTAGGGTCACAATTAGGTTGATAGTTCTGAATGTGTTCTTTGCTTTCACAGCAGAAGTGAGTAGGCACATCAGCTATTTTGATCTTCCATATTTTTAGTTGGCAAGCAAAATGAGAATGTGAATTAATAGTTTTCACTGTGTCTTGGTACATGTGGCAATAATATACAAATACATGTACCCGATGAAGCTGCAACAGGATTTTATTTCTATATAAGGTCTCCTGTCATTCTTCTACTTCCAACCTGCTCAGTTTTTGCTTGGAATTGTCCTTGTACCTTCTGTGAATTGCCTCCGATGCAAGAATATTCCTCTACAAATAAGGAGACTAAAATGATCCAGAGCACATTAGGTCTGGATTTATTTTTGCCCTGCCCAGTCATAGCAAGACTTCTTTTCTTTAATTCCTCCTCCAAAAGTGGCCAAAAATGGTAAGCAAGTGATTTGCCTTAATCACTTGCTGTACAATTGCTTAATCGGTATTTCACGCATGAGGACACATGAGGCATGAGAATAATTAATTTAAACTCTCAATTCATCAGATTTAAGCTTGCCAACCAAACATTTGCAGTTTGTATCCATTTGTAGATATGTGACCTCTTCATAACTAGTTTTCCCATCTACTATTTGTATTATCGTTGATTTTGGCTAAGGTACACTGATCCTTTCATCTAAGTCATTAACATAGATTGGAAGTAGTTGAAGCACAGCACTGATTATTGTGCTCCTCTACTCGTACTAAATGCAGATTGTTAATCAATTCTAGGATAGCTCAGTCATACTAATATACTGCCCTCAATTCCTCTGCAATAATATGGTGATAAGGTCAGTACCTGTGATGATCAGACAATATTAACCACTTTTTGCAGCCACCTTTGTTTCCCAGACAGACAATGTCAACCACTTTCTGCAGCTTCCTTTGTTCTCGGGCGCTTGAGTTACCTAACCAGGCCGAGATGCAACCAGTCATGCCCTCTAATGCACATCTGCAGAAGTTCGATAGAGTATTTGGTGACATACTTAATCTTAGGAATTAGAGGTGTTGCTGAACTTCCATTGTGATTGCATCAATGTTCTGGGCCCAAGAGAGATCTTCAGAGATATGCACACCCAGGAACTTGCAGCTGTTTATTCTCTCAACTACTAACCCGTTGATAAAGACAGTTTCATGAATCCTGTCCACATTGAAGATCTCCCTTGTTGTCAACATTCATTTCACTGGCCTTCACGTTGAATAGATTAATTGACATTTCGGGCACCTATAACAGCTATACAAAGCACATCTCACGGTCACCATCTCTCTAACCCTACCTGCATTTCAAAGAGGCTGATCCCACCATGACATTCTAGTCCATAATATGAAACGGGGATATGCTTATTTACATCAATTCACTGTATGTTGCTAATCTTGATCCATTCTTTTTCAGGAAGGCCAGATACATTTTGTGTGACAGCTTTACAGAACACACCCCATTCGATCTGATTATTTGATATTCTAATTCTGCTTCTGTGGCCCCTCTCCCTTTACTCGTCAACAGCTGTGCTGGTATTCCTTGCACTTCATTGAAATAGGCACATTGCTTCTCTGGTCTCTCCATAAGTTGAACGGGTTTGGATTAATTATCACCTCGAATAAATTATTCGAATACCATCCCCTTTTTCATATCATTCCATTTCCCACTCATTTGATTCCTTCTGTGTATTCCACTTTAAAATAATATTTTGCTCTTGCCTGTTTTTGCATCCCCTTCTGCTTCTTGAAGCTTGTTAAATCTCTGAATTTCTTTCGTTTTTAAAGAGAGGATGTTAATCTGCGACCTTTATTTCCCTTAATATTTCCATTGTGATTTTCTTTTTAGATTTTGAAACGCTTGGACTATTTTAAGTAATGTAAATATTCTGTCTATTTCCAAATCCATCAAATTATTTTCTCCCTAAAGTTACTTTGTAGCCCGTCTTTATACAGCAACAAACCTGGCTATAGACCAGGAAACATTTATTTTGGGTGTGAGGGAGAGGAGGGGAGGAGAGAAGGGCACACAACTACCTGCACTATTGACTTGGAAATATATTGTCATTCCTTTATTGCCAATAGGTCTAAATGATGGATCTCCTTATCCAATAGCATTGTGGGAGTATTTTAATCAAAATGATTGCATTGGTGCAAAATTATGGGTCATCCTTTTTTTGAAGCGATAATGATTGGGCAATAAATTGCTGTCCATGCTAACGTTGAAAAAATGTAACGTCTTTTGATAACATTTTGTGGTAATGTTCTGTTGCTTTCGGGACTTTTTGAATGTTTTCATTCTCTGACTTAAAGTGGAAGTAAAAAACTGATGACCATTAAAGAAGAAAGTAAACTTTAAGATAGCTTTTTGAAACAAAACACCTGAACATGACAGCACAGCTTGGTTGAGCTTTTTTTTTTTTACTTGATTGCACTTGAAGGCCTTTTTATCAAAAAGCAAACAAGCTTGCTCAAATCTTTGGTTATTGCATGGTATATGACAATGTTCTGGGCGAGGAACAATTTTGTAAAACTCCAATTTATGTTTAGTGTTATCAAATGGTCGTATTTGCTGATAACATATGTTCAATGCCTTCTTGGGAAGGGTTGAGCATTCTCCTGAAGGGAAGGCACATGGTTAATTTAGCATTCATGGGCAAGTTTTACAGTGTTGGTGAAAAAAGTTGCCTTTATTTCCATTAAGTGTAAGGTGTACGGTGTAAGGTGTACTCTTTCCAATTCAAAAAGTTTCCAATTCAGCTTAACATCTGCATTTTTAAATGTTAAACCAAAAATCATTTCCTGATACTGATATGAGCCTCAAATTAGGGCAGGGCCAACATATAGAAATGGAACTATTAATTTCTGTATTTCAGTGGCAAAGTCAGTCATATCAGACATCCATCCATCAACAGCTCTTTGTGTTGACCTCTGTTTACGATGGCTTTGTCTCCTCAATATATCCTTAAGAGCTGATGTATCCTGGTACATCAGTTCTTAACTGAGCTGAGTACCAGAGACTGATAAAAAAAGTCAGCAGTCTGCTGAATTAATGACATGACTGAGTCTATTTGAAGGGGTGAATTGAACAGCATGTATTTTTATGTGATTAACCCCTAAGTTGCAGGTTGGTAGCAAAGTCTGCAAAATGAAAACAGTTTGTAAACTTGGTAAGAAGGCTGTAAAGGAAATCTTTGGGGGTCAAGAGATGAACAAAGAAAAATTGCATGGCAAAGAGGCCATAAAGCTTAGTGAAAAGTGGAAGAGTTAGTTCTAATATAAAGGATTGGTGTAAAAATTTGATAGGATGTGTAGACCTAAATCCAGCAATTTTGGATTATTCCTCTGCCACAGTCAAAAAGGGACAACAGAGGATGTACTTCCAACGGCAGCTGAGGAAGCACAATCTGCTACAGGCAATGATGGTCCAATTCTACACGGCCATCGTAGAGTCTGTTCTCACCTTCTCCATCATGGTCTGGTTTGGCTCAGCCACTAAGCACGACACCTGGAGGCTGCAGCGAATCTTCCAATCAGCTGAGAAGGTTATTGGCTGCAACCTTCCCTCCATTGATGAACTGTATGTACAATGCAAGGTTCAGGAAGCGAGCGGGCAAGATCATCTCTGACCCCTCTCACCCTGGCCACAAACTCTTTGAATCACTTCCCTCTGGAAGGCGACTCCGGACTGTCAAAGCTGCCACAGCCAGACATAAAACTGTTTTTATCCACGAGTAGTTGCTCTACTCAACAGCCAAAAATCTGTAGCCTCCCTTTGATCTGGTATTCTGTTGGTTCACATGCTTGATCAATGGTGTTTTATCATTAATGTTTTATTATTATTAATGTTTTCTGAGCCATTCGTAAATGTCACTGAATGTCATGTTGTTACTTGTGGGCGGAGCACCAAGGCAAATTCCTTGTATGTGAATACTTGGCCAATAAACTTACTATCTTACTGTATGCACTGATTGTCTGTATGGTCAGTGGCTTGTGCTGATTTAACTATAAATTATCTTATGGACTTTGTTATTTTTTGTTACTACTGAAGCTACTTATGTTCTAAAGTGGTACATTATTATTATGTTCTAAAGTGGTACATTACATGTTATTTCATGCTGGAATATTTTCTTTTTCCTTTACCCTCCCTTTCCAACCAAACCTTATCATACCAGGATGGCCGTATCTGTAGAATTAGCTTTGCTGTTCAACCAGATAGATTGGAGCTGGGAAAACCAGACACTAATGATGGGTGAGTATTTGTGCCTGCTGATTTCTTTTATTGTTCTCTTTTATGTGCAATTTGCAGTTGAATACCTTGTGTACAAATTCAGCTCTGACGTTTTGCTGGCATTCCAATTTCAAGTACATAAAAGCATTGAAAGAATTTCTTCACTATGTCCAGCTTTTATTTTCTACACAATTTGTGAATTGAATGTATTTTGAATTTTGCGTTTAACAGATCATTTACTTGTATGAAAATGAGATGCATTATTCTTCATGTTTTGAATAAATGCTTTCTGGTTAATCTATTTTTGTGTATTTAAAATATGATGAATAATGCCTAGTTTTTTTATTAAATTTCTTGTACTGACCACAGCTCTGTTTAGTTTGGTTGTGATTTACTAAAAACATTTAGCAATCCTTTGTTTATAAAAAAAAAAAGCACTTTTTTTTTTCTTGAAAGTGCTGTTAAGTGCTAATATTATTGCATCCAAATTTGGGATTAGGCTTAGCTCTGTATTAATCTTTGAAACTGAAGCACATTCCAAATTTTTTGTAATACTTTTTCTAGATTATTATTTTACAGACAAAACATTTTTTTAAAATGTGTGCAATTTAAAAAAAATTGATTTACAAAATCATAATGACACCAAAGACATATGTAGCCATTCTCAAAACTATGTACATCTTTTAAATCTTAGCAGTAACTGAACAAATATTGAAAGCTAAAAATTGCCCAAGGGTGTTGCACTGGCTGGTCATTCACCAGTTACAGAAAATGTAAAGTCCCTGAGCTGCGAGGCTTGGGATACCTGTGTTGTAACCCATCTCCCATCTTTGTTTCCAGTTCAAAGTTGAGCAGTGGTTCAGGCACAGGAAGGACTTCCAGGCCAGGCAGGAGTAGTGATTCCCCATGGTTTCTGTCTGGTTCTGATACTCTGGGCAGACTGGCAGGGAACCCCCTTGGGTAAGTTTTGGCAGGGTTTTAGGTCAACATGACCTTCAAATCAGCCCATGTGCCAAATAAATGTGCATTGTTAGGGTGGTTAAAACTTGTTTTGAAATTGCTGGCTGTAAATTTTAGACGTTATTCATAGCGCATGCCATGATGCATTCAGGAATCTTATTTGCCATTCCTGGTAAAGTGGGCTGCTTGGTTTCCCTCTTTGTGGGCTTTCTGCTGTTAAATATTACTTGTCAACTTTTACCAAATGCTGTGTTAACAATTCAGCAGATGCTATGGCAATGAGATGGTACATGCAGAAACATATTATTTTGAATTCATGAATGGGTATCCATGTAACTGCTTTTCTAACACTGCCACTCACCATAAAAATTTGCAGAGCCGTTAATGCTTTATTCAGTTCAGATAATTTATTCATGTGTAGATAATTGGCTGGATCCATTAATAATTCAAACGATGAAATGTTATGATTGGGGGAAATAGGATTTGATGTGACAATGCAATAATGGTTATACTTGTCAAATTAATTACAAAAAATGAATATTATTGCCAAATCTGCCAAAATTTGTCAGAAAACTGGGATTCCAAAATGGGGGTCCCAATAGCGCATATTTCTAAACAGTATCTAACTAGGAAGTATTAAAATGAAATTGGAATGTCATCTGCTAAGTGACTATGGGTTCAAACATGGTGCAATCCTCCAAATGTCTTGGAAATTTGCTTGCATACCTGAAGATTTTCATAACTGAAGACAATTACAAATATTTTTAAATAAATAGATTAAAGTAAGTTGATGAAAATGCTGAAAAATAACTTTTCTGCTATTTTGAAATAATTGCCAAGTGTGGCTTCGTACTTTCATTAAGACATAGTACTAAGGCTTCCCTCTCCGAAGGAATATGCTCTTTGCTCTTGTGATGAGTGTTTTACACCGGATGATCTATTTTCCGTGGCTGGAAACAATTTAAATATATAGCGAGTGGACTGTTGAAACAAAGATCTCCTGATCTGTTAAAGTCTTTACACCTTTCCTCCCCATTAATGATGGGGTGCAAATTAGCATTTAAAAAACCTGGACATTTTATGACAAACCCATTAACTGATAGCACTGCACCAAATTCCACATTATTTAATGCATGTTTGAATTTCATACTTAAAATTCATTTGCACTCGTTGGCTGTTCTAGAATGCATTATTTTAACCTCTTGCTTTATGCTTTCCATTCCAATGTAATGGCATTTCATTTTGGAATAAATCAATTTAAAATAAAAATGCTCCTGGAACATTTTTAATGAAGGTGGATTGTATGTTTAAATCTCAATGTATACAGGTTTATTTTTGAATGTTTTATTTTCATCCCTTTTTAAGTACTTTTAGACTAGTTTTAACTAATACAAATCTCATGAATTGGCATTCAGGAGTCGTTGGAGTTCTGGAGTAAGTGGTGGGGCCTCGGGAAGATCATCCACAGGGGCAAGGGACTCACGGAGGCAGACTAGAGTGATACGTACTGGTCGCGATCGAGGATCTGGACTACTTGGAAGTCAGCCACAACCGGTCATACCAGCATCAGTCATCCCAGAGGAATTAATCTCCCAGGTAATGTTATAGAAACTTTTTGTTACAGAAAAGAACCACGTTGTATGATGGAGTAAGGTTAAAAAGAGGACATTACACTTTTGGGCCAAATTGAGTCTGGAAGTACAGGTGCACAACCTTTTATCCGGAGTTCCGGAAACCGAAAAACTCCGAAAACCGGCCATTTTTTCCAGGATGTCGTCTGCACACCAAAGCTCGCGTTTGGCGCCAAACTTGACCCGAAACGACCCACGGTCAACCCAGGTCTGTACTACTGTAGCGGCTGCCTCCTCCCCGGAGACCGGGGAGACACTTAAACATCTGTAAATCATTGCTTAAATGTTAGTCAGTTAGTTTGGAGGGCTTTTATGTGAAGGGGGAAACTTTAATTCTTAGTCCCCTACCTGGTCGGAGAGGCGGGGAGCGGTCAATGCCTTACCGGGTCGCCGTGCAGTAAGCTCCGGAGCGCTGTGGCCGCCGACTCCCAGCTGGGGCTGCGGGCATCCGGCCGCGGGCGGCGCCGGTTGTAGCTCCGACCCCAGCAACTCTACCCCTGGCGGCGCGGCGCTCCAAATCCAGCGCGGCCCGCGGCCGGACGCCCGCAGCCCCAGCACCGCTGTGGCCGCCGACATGTTGTGTGTCGGCGGCCACAGCGCTCCGGAGCTTACCGCACAGCGACCTGGTAAGGCATTGCCCGCTCCCCGCTGGTATCCCAGCGCTGCGACGCCGCCGACTCCCAACATCGCGGCGCTGGGGCTGCGGGCGTCCGGCCGCGGGCCGCGCTGGATTTGGAGCGCCGCGCAGCCAGGGGTAGAGTTGCCAGGGTCGGAGCTCCAACAGCGGCCGGACGCCCGCAGCCCCCAGCTCCGCGATGTTGGGAGTCGGCGGCCACAGCGCTCCGGAGCTTACTGCACGGCGACCAGGTAAGGCATTGCCCGCTCCCCGCCTCTCCGACCAGGTAGGGGACTAAGAATTAAAGTTTCCC